>NC_042615.1:291354750-291663149 GCF_901001135.1 Rhinatrema bivittatum
TTGTTGAAATGCTAATAAATTCTACTACATACAGAATAATACAAGAAGAACTAAACACAAGCAAAAAACATAAAATGGTTACCACACATGAGTAATAATAATGATAAATATCTTCCTGAATCAAAATCAAATAGTACATTTAATACAACTGAATAACCTCTATTGATTAACCTAGTATTACATAATGAAAATAGTTATTCTGTTCCTTTTTACTTAATAAGTTATATTGTACAGCCCCCTGATGAAATGCATGTGCACAAAACTGCATCTGAGTTTGAGTTAAGCCCATTTCTGGCCAACCAATCATTCTCCCTTTGTTCTTGTACAGACTTTTCCTATTAATCTTGATGGGCAATGCCAAGTGAGTTTATATTCATATTCGTTTTCATGGAAAACCCTGGGAGTGGCTGGTGTGGGCTGGTGTGCTGCAAGTCAGCAATTATTATAGTAATTAGCATTCGTGAGAGTGCCTGGCCCTTAGGATAATTTTCGTCTGTTTCGTTGTAGTTCATTATTTCCCCATTAGCCACAAAATGGTCTTTGAAGTCGTGTCTACTACATTTTCAGTTTGAAATGTTTGGACTTAGGGATGTAATAGAAGGCAGCCGTGCAGCCTGAGGTCGTAGTCTTCTTCATTGACCTGTTGTCCACCTCTTGTCAGTTCCATCTCACCTCTCCCATGCTGAAAATGGGGTTAGTACTATCAGTCAGGGACTAAAGACAAAAATCGAACAGAATATCAGAATCATGGAGAAAGAGACATTAAAGCTATGGATTATTTGTCAAATTAAGAAAAGGGGAACCCCTATAATTTTCCCCATTAATTTTGGGGTTCTGAAGACACAGCATTGAACCCTTACAGCAAGTTACCTGCCTCCATTTATCTATCACCGTGCGACAATTATGCACAGGAGTGTGGCACAGCTGCACAACTGCACACGTTGAGAGAGACAACAAACACAGGGCCTCATTTACTAAGCATTTTTCCCATAGACATAGAATGGGAGAAAAGCCCTAGTAAATCAGGTTCATAGTCAGCTGGCGATGGAGTGGAGGAGGCAACATGTGTATGCTTCTGCCCCATGGCCCTCAGCCCTCCTCATACCACCCCTTCATATCAGGATGTTGCCAAACCTGACCACTTCCCTCCTGTAGCCCAGAAACATCTTTAAACTATGTTAGGTGGGTGGCAGGGATGTGTGGGATCTGCAGCAAAACTCTCAATAGAATGGCTGATGTCTGTCACCTGATCATTGAGCCCCAGTGTAGTTTTAGGCCAGGGACTCATGGTCAGATTGGGGTGCAGTCGGCAGTGGAGTAGGCTGCCTGGAAAGTCAGGACCTACTTCCTTTCCAGAAGGACTCCTGGTCCTGCTTGATTGGGGTGGGTCAGAGATGAATAATCCTCCCTCTCCATTTTGGGTGGCTTATCCTTGTCATGGTTTCCACATGAAAAGAGCATGGGTACATAGTCTAGAGTAGACTCCCTTGTCAGGGTTATTTGAATAAAGCTGCGGCCTTTAATATTTTCCACTCAAAGTATCTGTCTCTGGGATTTTTGTGTCATGTCTGCCCCGGTTATGCTGCATTTGCCACAAAAGAATACTAAACATATGAAAAGATATAGCATAAATAAAAATACTTGGCCAATTACATTACAACTCTTTATGTCTACAGCGTTAAGGGTTCTATATGCTATCATATTCAGCTGAATCTCCCTCAATCACACATGGTAATCTTTTGATCTTAGCAATTTCTGCAAACATGAAATTTCCAAAATTCAGTCTGTACTTCAGACTTTCAAAAGAAGGCTTAGAGTGTCTTGCAGCATGGTTTAACTGAGTAACTAACTCTTTCATGTTAAAGGAAACCACAGCTCCACCTGAATAAGTCTTAAATATTCTTCACATGATTTTATTGGATTAGTGAAATCATGGGTCTTGGTACAAAATTAAATCCTACACTTCCCCCCCCAAAAAAACATATCTACATGGGTGCCTCCTGTTTCATCATGTCTTCTCCATCTAAAAATCTGATCAAGTTAAAAAACTGAAGGAGTATGGTTAAACTCTTTCTAACTCTTGATCTAGCTATTGCCCCTGAGGATAGGTAGCTGTATCCGCAGCTATCTGTATCTGTCAGCGTAACTGTTCCTTCCAAGGATTATGGCTATCTATCTAATAGCCAAACTGCAGTACTAAACACCTTCAAATAGAGAAAAAAACTTTTCAATTAAGAACTGCTTTGGCCAAGATTTGAGGCCTGACGCACACCAAAAGAAGATTTATTCCACCCTGTCAGCGATCCATCCCCCCTCAAAGCCTTTCTGGAGCTACCTGGTGCACAGCTGGCTCTGTTGGAGGTCAGAGGACAGTCAGATGTACAGAATCTGAAAGCAAGCCCTGAAACCACAGAAAAGCTACTTTTAATTTAAATAAAGTTTGTTTTCCTTTGAGCATATAATATGGTAGTGTATTTTTGTCATTATAAACACTCAGTGAACATAAGAACGTCACTGACTTTTTTTCAATTGGTGAAACTTAAATGCATCTTCAATTTAACTTTAATCACTCTGAAAAGGAAAAACATGAACCACTCCTGGTGCTTTGCACTAACTGGCTAATTTTAAAAAGAATACATGTGCACCCATAAACACGCGTATCAGCAGGTGAGCAGAAATGCACTGCAATTTTATATTGTGCAGTGTGCGTGTCACTTAAAATACCCCGCTGTGCGTGTGTTCTTAAGAGGTAGCTCGAGTAAATGTCCTGTGCGTATTGCCAGGGCTTTAGCTGTTTTTATGCCCCTTTGTTCACATAAGGGGAAAACCAGTTTTTTCATGTCCAGAGAGAGTCAATATGAGGCTATTTATATCTACCACTTTAAGGGGGTACTTTCAACTCAGGGTGGATTTGGGGCTTGCAGTGTTATATTGTTGCACTACAGACCCTTGCACCCTTGCCATGGGGGAGGGAATAAAGGACTTGAACAGGTAAATGTACGGTAAATCAGTTGTTTATTCTCTCAGACAAATAGCAGGACTAGGGGTCACTCCATGAAGTTAGCAAGTAGCTCATTTAAAACAAATCAGAGAAAAATCTTTTTCACTCAATGCATAATTAAGCCCTGGAATCCATTGCCAGATGATGTAGTTATGCAGTTAGTGTAACTGGATTTAAAAAAGGTTTGGATAAGGTTCTTATGATTCAAACCCACCCTGAGCTGAAAGTGCCCCTCTTACAGTGGTAGATATATATATATATATATATATATATATATATATATATATATATATATATATATATAGTGTTATATTATCTCTCCCTGCCACCCGAGTGATCCCTAAAACTTGAGATCTCCAGACTTTTTCCTTATCAGGGCTAGCAATAAAGTTACATGGATAACACACTGATGCGCACTATGGTCAGCTTTTCTAAAATTTGGAGTTATGCGCTAACTCTCAGCCCCGCCCAGAAACGCCCTTTTTCCACCCCCTTGTTCTTGACACGCACACAGGTATGAACGCATGTGCTTCATGGCTTCTTAAAATTAGTGCTGCTCACATACAGCCCACATACACATGCATGGAGCCGTTTTTGCGCGAACAATGCTTTTAAAATCTACCTATAAGGTTCCTGCAAGCAGGTGTTCAAAGGAAAACTCCCTGCTGAGTTTCTCTTTGAAAATGTAAGGGTCCTCTGATGCCACGGGCATCCATTTGCTTTGGAGCTGATGCAGCGCTGGCACTGTAAAGCACGCAAGGGGATTTCAAATGGAGGTTCTCATGTGTTGCATGTCAGTCTGCCCTTTGCTTGTACCTGGCCTGCCCTTTTGTGGCAAGGTCACAGCACGAATATTTTTCTCTGTGAAGGAAGAGAGCAATTTCAGAAGCCAGTTTTTTTTTCCCAAGTAATTCATTACTGACCTGGGTAAAATTGTCTGAAAGTTGCCCTTCCTAAGTGAGTTTGGATGGAAAAAAAACCCCAAATGGGCATTTATTATATCCTGTTATTTTGACTTTGTTGGTCTTGACAGTCTTGCAAAACCATTGTATATGAGAATCACGTTTATGTGCAAGAAAAACTGCAACCATATTTCTGGAAGGATTTTCAGGGAAATTTTAGTAGTGAAATTTTCTCCTATTTTGGTGGATCTTATCCATAGTATTTTCCCAATATATGTTTAATTTTTCCCATTTTAAAATTAATTTGCGAAAGCACGAGCATGGGCCTGAAATCCAGAATTAATGTGTCCTCAAAATCTTTGCTCAAAAACTCTGTGTCCTTGCAGGGAATACTATAGGAACTGATCTTGTGAATTTCAGTCCCAGCATGACAGCCATTTGCCACAAAGCCCTGTGAAGTCTGAGTCATGTTCATGTGCATGAGCTGGGCCTGTTGTGGTTGTTTTCAAGAGAATACACTTAGAACAGCTGAATAAATAAAGTCGCTGCAAATTTAATACCCAGGGATAAATATGGCACAGCCCCTGAAGAGCAAGGTGCTCTGTATTTTGTTCTGTATGCAGCAGTTATTCGATTGCACGCTGGTAAATACATTTGTTTTCTGTTTCCTGTCAGGATGGCTTTACCCCTTTAGCTGTTGCACTGCAGCAGGGGCACAACCAGGTGGTAGCCGTTCTCTTGGAGAATGACACAAAGGGGAAAGTCAGACTGCCAGCCCTGCACATCGCAGCCCGCAAGGATGATACGAAATCTGCAGCCCTTCTGCTCCAGAATGACCACAATGCAGATGTGCAGTCTAAGGTAAAATGCATCTCCAGCAACTTCCCTGGCTTGGATCCCTCATGAAGGGGAGTAAAGAAACAACAGGAAGACAAATGCTAAATATATTTGGAAACTCCCGTAGCTGATAGATGCTTTGTGAGGGTTTCATTCCCCCCTTTTAGAAAACTACTCTGTTACTTTATTTATGTGTCACCCAAATAAAAATTGAATTACGAGATCCAGTTCTAGAAAAGAGGTCTGTTGGTTTGTGGTACTGTGAATTATAGGTTTCAGTTCCTAGCGATGCATGCCACTGATGGCTTTTCCAGTAATAACAATATAACTCACCGCAAGCCAAGAATATTTGTGTTCCCTGCTTTAAGTTTTATTTTTATTTATTTGTGGTTAGCCATTGAACTAATATTTCTTTTTTTTCCAAACAATGCTGCTTCAGATGATGGTGAATAGGACAACTGAGGTACTTATTATGAAGATATGAGCATTTCTTTTCTTTGGCTTAATACTTGTTGCCTTTCCTTTTTCCTCCTGTGCCATTGTTTCTCCATGTTACTGCTTAAAAAGCAGAACTTAACCTGTTTTTAAAGAAATGCAAGGAAAACCAAAGCAATGCTCCCCTAAGTGTTCTGTTGTGATTCTGTTTTTTTTTAATCTTCTTGATAATGCTTTCCTCAACAAAAATCCTGATGGAGAACTCATGAGGGCCATGGCTTGCAATCTTTTCTCTATTCTGTGTTCTTTTAAGCAGCTGCTTCTCACTAGTGATGTGTGAACTAGTTCACCCTAAAGTTTAACCAGCTATAAAGTGTATGGTTGAGATCCTCAGCAAAAATCTTCCAGATTTTAATTTTCTTTTTTTGCCAACTTCTGTGGTGGATTCAGATTTATGTGAATCTGACTGACTTCTGCAAATCCACTGTGATTTTGTGGATGCACTTTTCCCATTTAAAGAAAAAAGGTCTGGCACTATCTGGAGGATTGCGCATTTTGTGCAAGTTCATTAAATTTGTCTAAGAACTTTTTTTCCCCCAGAAAGTTCACACATCTCTTGCTTCTCACCTGGGCTCATAGTCTTGGTTGTGCTGGACAAAAAGGAAGGTGGGAACTAGAAACTTGTGAACTAATGAGAATAGAACCCCAGGGGATCTGAGGGCAGGGAGGAGAGCGCAGCTCCCCTGGACTCCTTGCCAGGATTTTCATCAGGGTGTGATCACAAACAGATTCTGTTGCAGTTAGTAGGAGTGGAATAAGAATCATATTGGGTGAGTCCCACTCATTGAACAAGCACATGCAGAAATGGTGCTGTTCACAAAGTGAATTTGCACTACAAATATTATGTAATGAAAGATAAATATATTGATTAGGGATGTGCTATCATTTGCTTCATTTCATTTAGTGTGCATTAAATTTGTTAATACACACTAAGTGGCAAATATTCAAAGGGCATTCAGCAGGATACTTGTGAGTTATACAGCTAAATGCCAGCTTTTGAATATTTCTGCCACTTATCTGGCTAACATTTAGCGGGACAGTGTAGGGGCATTCCAGGGATGTTCTGGGGTGGAGTTAAGTTTGCCAGATATGTTATCTGGCTAACTTTGCATCCCTGGCCAGTGGCTGAATATTGCCTCCTAAATATTTTATTTATTTAAAATATTTTTAACCCAAACCATCTACAGTTCTGGGCTGGTGACAAGCCCACTTCCAAATCAAACAATAAAATAAACATAACATTGACATCAATTGACATCCCACACTAAAAATAACCTACGTAAAAACAATGAAACAAACATAAAATGCAAACAGATTCACTTACAATGAAAAAACAGCTTACACAAAAATTTACATCAGACTGCCTTTGTCAATTTCACTACATATCAGAGAATCAAGTGAATGATAGTCTGTCACATCACATGTTTCTCATTGGGTCCTACTTAATCTTAATACAAGGCCAACCTAGAATTAAAAATAAACAGTGTTAATTGCTAAAAGCAAGAGTAAATAAACGAGCTTTTAGCTGTTCCCTAATGTTGAGTATATTGTCTACTGCTTTCAGCTCGTTGGTAAGGCATTCCAAAGCAGAGGACCTGCTATATTAAATTAACATTCATGGGATTTGGTGAGCCTAACGTGCTTGATTGAGAGAATATGCAAAAAATTCCAAAAAGGAGAATGAAGCGAATGCATCAGATGGTAAACTTTTAAAATAGAATTAAACCAACAAGGGAAAGGCTATTAACAGTGTTGTAAATTAAAATTAAAATTTTTAAATTATACTTTCCATTGGGAACAATGCAGTTAAATGAGTGTAGGGGAAATATGTTAAGTAAACAGAACACCTGAGACTGTTGCGATGTGGACCTTTGGGCTGAGGCAGGGTTGGCACTACCAGCAGAAGGAGATCCCCTCCGCAGGTCCCCGTCATCGGCAGGTGGAGCAGAGTGGTCTAGAGACCTAACTTGACCTTCACCACTACCAACCCTTGTTCCCCGGGGCCAGCTGGACTTAGGCGCAGGTCTCTGAGCGATGAATCCAGGAGGAACACAGGCAAAGGCAGAACCAGACGGGCCGAGGTCAGGGGCAGGCAGCAGACAGACAAAATCCAGGAAATATGCCAAAGGTCAGGACAGGCAGCAAGCAGTCGAAATCTGAAGAACATACCAGGGTCGAAACCAGAAGAACCATCAAAGGAGCAGGAGAGTGGATCCGGGACAGAGGCTTGGGACCAGGAGGAGAGGCAAGGAAGAACAGGAGCTGGAGCAGGAGCCCAGAGAAGCAGGAACTGGAGCAGGAACACGGAGAGGCAGGGACAGGAGCTGGAACACTCGGAGCAACTTGCTGACTCTGGAAAGTGTGACCTGTTGCTGCAGCATGTTTTGGGCAGCAGGGGCTGTCTTAAATAGGCCTTCCAACTGATGTGGACATCTGGGCTAGCGGGAAGCTTTCCCACTGCTGCCCCTTTAAATGTTGCAATGAGCCGTGCACGTGCCTAAGAGGAACTGAGGCAGGCGGCGTGGCAGCAGCAGTACTGGCTCCCCGCCTCGCAGGAAGGAAGCAGCAGTGGCGGCTCCAGGGCGCCGGAAGGAAGGCTGGACCAGCTTGGGGGGGTAAGTGTGGCTGGCTGTGTGGTGCCGCGGCCATCCATCACAACAGAGACGAGTGGCCACTGGATAATCTGCCGCAGTCCTAGCCTACTTTTTGGAAAGCCCAAAAACAGAGCATTATGGTAATCGATAGGAGCAATAACAAGAAACTGAATAATAGTTTTAAGATCACTACAAGAAATGGTTTCAGGTTGCATAGCAAATGCAAACCTGTAAAATGAATTCCTGACAACTAGTTTAATATGTGGCCACATTGATAGTGCTGAGTCCATCAAGATACCTAAGTTACAGGCTTGGCAGCTGACTGGGATCTGAAAGCCACCAAAACACCAGAATAAAGGCATGCCTGGACTAAGGATTGCAAGCAACATGATTCTGATCTTCTTTGGATGTAACACAAGCTTGTTATGATTTATGTCAGGCAAGCAGTGAGACATCTTCAAAAGGACATTCTCAGTTGAAGATGAAATTGGAAGGTAAAATAGAATGTCATCTGCATATAGTTTAGAACTGATTCCTAAATTAGCTGATACCTGGCATAAAGGATAATGTATATGTAAACTATGTGGTGGAGCATGCTCCTGTACAGAGCTTAAAAGAAGCTAACCTCACTTGCTGAAAACGGTCCCCCAAATATGATGAAGACCAGGCCAACATGGCTATTGAAGTGCCCATCAAGTCTATCAAGCGGGATTGAAAGCCAAAGAAATATCAAGTAAAACTAACAGTCTGTTCCTGAGTCGAGTCAACAATGAAACACATCAAAGTTTGATAAGTGTTTCAGTATTATATACTCCAGGTGGGATTCACATACATTAAAACCATGTCAGCATGCGTTAAAAAAAATAATAATAATGCACAAAAAAAGGAAATGACAAAAAAGGAAAAAATATGAAATGAGCCAAATGAAAAACTTTTTCCTGCACAGCCCTAATGTTGATTTTGAAGTTCATGTGCAGATGTGCTTTAAACTATCTGCTTTCACAAGGTTAGCAAATGTTTAGCAACTTTAGCTGAAATTTCCTATCTTTTTTCAGAAATGACAGATCTAAACAAATCTTGGTTAGTTCATAAGCTAATACTTTGTAAATCTGTTGGTGACCTAAAAGTAGGCATGTTCTCACAGCCCTAACTTGGCAATATTATAGTATCCTATAATGTAACTGACAGGACTTTCAGTAAAAATGGGATCTCTTCTGCTAAAATCTCCCCATTCTTCATGAGAGACTGGCAAAATAAACTTAACAGCTAATATCATGTACACTTACTGCCAGGACATCTTCATGATGCCTAGTAATGCACACACACACACACACACACACATTAATTCTGTGTGGATAATACTTAGGGGTAGATTTTATAAAGTTGCACGCGGGCATCCATGTGCATTCGCGCTACCTTGCACGTGCACAAGGACACCCGATTTTATAACATGCGGCACCGTGCGCGCGCCGACGCCCGTGGCCTTCCCCAGTTCCCTCCCAGGCTGCTCCAATTTCGGAGTGGCCTGGGAGTGAACTTCCCAACCCCCTACCCTAACCTCCCTTCCCCTTCCCCTAACCAACCCGCCCCCTATCCCTGTCCTAATTCCCCCCAAAAAATTATTTTACCTGCTGCACCTGCAGGTTGCACACGCCGGCATAGCTGGCATGCGATCCTCTGACACAGAGGCAAATGGCCGCTGTTTCAGAGGCCTCTGGCCCCACTCCTTGTCCGGGTCCCGGGGCTTTACACGTGTCACCAGGCCTTTGTAAAATAGGCCCGGCGTGCGTAACCCCATTTACACACGTAGGGCTTTTAAAATCTACCCCTTATTGTTTACGCTGAATAGAATGCTTGACAGAAGGGAGAACAAGATACTTATGAGAGTAGCTTATATTTGAAACCTGCTGCATAGTTTATAAAATACTAGAATAAATCTCCGTATGTCCACTTATATGCAGACATGTGGTAAAGGTTTCCCTCTTACTGTACTGTAGGCGGTTAAGAACTAACTGCATCATTACTTTTATTTATTGCATGTTTTTCCAACAAATGAACAGCACATTTTTATTTACAACAGCACGTGTCAGCTTTTCTGATACAGACAAAAATAATGTATCAGGCTGATAGCAAAGAAAGGTACAATAAGTATAGCAGGGTAACATTTGCAGAGGCATAATGAGAAAAAGGTATGAGGGGTCAGAGAGATGTAGGGGTTAAAAATAGCAAGGTAGTCTTTGATGATTGGGTAAGGTACAAGCTGATATCTAGGTGGCTGAAAGCAGTTCTGTTCTGTTTCAAAGTAGTATTTTTTGGTGGTTATTGGATGAGGGTGTGAGGTATTTTCTAGGTGACAACAGGTTAAGGTGCGAGGTGGTTTTATCAAATAGTTTTTTAGATAACAACACGGTAAGATCTTCCCTGAACCCAGGTGAAAGGTTTGCTAGGCCTTTGCATGGCTTTTGCGTTACTGCCAATGGCTCAAGTACAGCGGGATTAATAGCAGTGTTGCCGAGCTGAACCTTGATATCCGTTCATTGGCTGACGATGTTGCCAGGGACTCTTGGTGCAGCACCAACCCCTCACACTGGACTCTTGTTTTTCTTCCTTTTCTTGTAGAGTGGCTTCACCCCCTTGCACATAGCGGCACACTATGGAAATGTCAACGTGGCTACCCTTCTCCTGAACCGAGGAGCTGCTGTGGATTTTACAGCCAGGGTACTAATCCATCCTTTTCTTGTTACACTTCATGGTCCAGGGGAATTAGGCTTTCAATTCCGGCATTTGCCAAGAGATGTCTTTTCTCAGAAAGCCCTTAACAAATTCTTTTGTAAGCAGAAACTTTAATAGCTATTTATTCATTTCAGTGAGATAAAAACAGACCCACATAAACAGATCACATGTGCAGGCACCCAGGATGCACGTTAGCTCATTTTTTTGTGTTTGGTGCGCAGAGATCTCACACAGTACTAATTAGCAGTGAGTCAGGAAACTGGACAACTTCTAAAGGGAATAAAAACATAGAGGTAATCTGTACATTTTTGGCATATCTCAGTGGAGGCAGGAGTTTAGAGGTCCATATTCAGAAGCTTTTAGATAGATAACTCAGAGGTTATCCAGCTAAATGAATATTTTGGCACTTAGCTGGCCAGCTAATGTTATCCTGCTAGAATTTAGCCAGCTAAGTTAAGGCATTCCAAGAACGTAACTGTGAGGAGTTGAGTTAGCTGGCTAAGTTATTCGGCTTACCCCAGTATTCAAAGTTAGCCAGGCCAAAGAGCTGTCCTAAAGATAGCCAGATAAACTTAACCAGCTAACTTTAAGATAGCCGCTGTATTCAATGGTGCACCGCCAAAGTTAGTTGCTAACTTTGCTGTTTGGACAGTGACTAAATATGGACCTCTTAGAATTCAATTTTTTTGAAACAGTTTCATGTGTCAAACTTTGGATGTTTCAAAATTTGAAGCAACACCCAAGGAAAAAGAAACTTCTACGTTTAGAAGCAACTAAATTCCATATTCCTGTTTGTGCCAAGTAGTATCTCCAAACCCTGGTGTGCGTTCTCTGAATGGAGAGGGGGCGGGTATACCTCCAGCGCCCAGGGCACTGTGTGCAGAAGCCTTTGTAGGGAGTGCAAACTCAGGTCCTAAGTCCTTCTAATTTTCAGTGCCAATTAAACCAGATGGGGGAGCACTCAGGTTAGGTGTTCCGAAATAAAAGTTTACTGTGATATTCGGTCTGTTATAATCAGTTGGCACCAAACACGCCTTCTTCTGGTTATGTCCACGATCAGTCACAGACTCCCAGTTTGAACCTCAGTCTGTTTGTGCCCCCCCCCCCCAAGTATTTTGGCCCTGGGTTTTCTGTCTTTCAAGAAAGTGAAAAATAAGCTGCCTCGCATAGAATGGGATCTCCCATTCTAAAATACCTGTGGTCACTGCCTAACTCCACAGACTTCACTCATTTCTGTCCCATTCTTCCTGAGTCGAGTCTTCAGTCTATCCTCCAGGCCAGAGTCCTTGAAGCTCCCAGTTCTCCTCTCAGAAGTTACAAAAGATCTCTAGGGGCTAGGAGAGCCCAAAAAAAACGCAGCAGGGCCGCAGAATCCTTTCCCATCCACACACTCCTTTCTTGGGCAGGAAGGGTGGGCAGAAAAGCTCCTTTCAAAATCAGATCTTTCCCAGAAACTTCACAAATCATTGCAAACACAGATACCACAATCCAGCCACTGGAGATGAGTCAGAACAATGTGGTTTTCTAACTTCCCATCCTCGCTGAGCGCAGTGATGAAATCCCACACCAGAGTAGGGACAGGAGATCGGGCAAGCCAAAGTAAAAAAAAAAATCACTGTGAGATACTCCACCTGTCCCCACGCTAGCATTGCCTTTTCTCACTCTCCACCCTACTCAGAGATTTGAGTCCAACCTGAATAGAAACAGGGGAACTGCCAAAAATCAGCTCCTTCTTTTTCAAATTCCTAACACAAAATCTCATCCTGATCCTAGGCACCACCTGCTGTCGAGCAGGCAGGAGGCCAGCACTGCAGCAGTCCTCAGTTATAGGGGGATGGGAGGAGGGCATAACAAAATGGTACATTTCATTCACAGGTAATACCAGGGCCAGTTACTAGCGGAGATTCTCATTGGGGGGGGGGGGGGGTCACTGAAATTGGTTGGAGGAAATACCACCTTTCCTTATTTATCTATTCATTGCTGCTGTAGCCAAATCTGCGGAATGCTATGCTAATTATGAAAGTGTTCCACAATTAAGGAGAACCTCCTGCCTGAATTCTGATTAGTTCTCTTCCTTGTACCAAACAAGCAGAAAGAGGTCCCATCACTGTGCAGCGAAGAGTGTGCGTCCATGCTCAGCTGAGCTCTCACTTTGGTCCTTGTCTTTCTCATCCCACAGAATGGCATCACCCCACTGCATGTGGCATCTAAAAGGGGAAACACAAATATGGTGAGGCTCTTGCTGGATCGTGGAGGGCAGATCGATGCCAAAACCAGGGTAAGTGTTTCTAGCCAGCACTTTCTCCCGGTGTCCATTGGTCAGTCAGAGGCCAAGAACACAGACAGCAAGACACTAAGACCTAGATTCATACTTTTGCCTATGATATTTTGGGCTGCTGGGGAAAGAGAGAGAGAGAGACTCTCTTTATAAAGCTCTCCTATAGGTAAACTATTTATACCACTGTAAGAGGGGCAACTAGTCACTTGGGGGTGAGGTTTTGGTGGTGGCCTAGGTTTTGGGGGGACAGTTTTACGTGCATAGTCAGAGGTAAAAACAGCACAGTAGACATCAGTGAAGATTTTATGTGATTGGGAGTGAGGAAAGGTACACAAAAATGAGATTTGTACAATGTACTCTCAACCTAGCTTGATGCACTCTCTCTCTCTCTCTCTCTCTCTCTCTCACACCCTAAGTTCAGAATGGCCTCTCTTACAGTGACATAAAAAGTTGATTAATATGTGTGCCTCCTCAGAGGCTCTCTCTTTCTCACTCTCTCTCTCCCCCTCACGAAATGGGATTTGCAAATTTTATTGCAAAATCCTGTTATGCTATCAGACGTAACGTTAAGCATCCCTCATTTTCATAAACTCTGACTAAATTTTTTAAATTTGCATATGGATCTCGCGATGCATTATTTATTGCAGGCATTATGGCCCTAATGCCTGCGATAATGCCAAAACGCAATTTGATGAATGACCTTGTTAGTGTTATTAATGGTGAATATAATTGACCTTTCTTACTTATAGAAAGGTATGAATGAATTACAAAGTTTATCCACAAGAGACAAAATATCTGCGTATATTTTTCAGAGAACCACTAAGGACAGCGATGAGAGAGCCTTAGTTTTGGATATTTTTTGGGAAATGAGAGACTACTTTTGGTTGCTAAATGTTTGGACTGTGGAAAGTAATACATATTTTTATATTGCTAACTGCATCTTATGTTTTATGGGTTGTGAATAAACCTTTTTCACAAGCATGTTCCAAGAGAAAATAGGATAAAAACTCAATATAGAGGCCTATGTAAAGGCTTGGTCTGCCAAATAATTTCACTTTTAAGGTATTTCTGATACATTAATAAGGATATGCTTTCATTTCAAGAGTTCATGGGTATAGATGGGTATAGAATTTTTACACACAAATAGGGTCATTTTTCCAAGGTGCGATAGCCCATTATTGCGTGTGTTAGGGAATTATTGCAGGTGATAATGCCCTAATGCAAGCGATAATGGGCTTATCGCAGCGATAAAATTAAAATTAGGGGAAGGGGAGGAGTTTGGGAGGGGTTTAGGGAAATGCGTTGCATTATGGCTTTATCGCCGGCTGTAGCACGGGAAATAGCACAACCTTTTAGCATGGCGCTATGGGGGCGATAGTGTGGGGCATGGCCGCACTGCCATGATACAGCCAGCTGCACACTGGCACTCCCCACCCCTTTTTTCGCCCCCTCACCCCCTTTACAGCGGCAGCTCATCATTCCGCATAAAATTCAGTTTTATGCATAGAAAACAGCATTTACACATATAAATTACCAAAACAAATTAAATGAACTGAAAAAACATGCAACAAAGAGGGTGAAACACATGAACAAAGTGAACTGGAAATTTTTTCTGTGTACAGTCCTTTCTCAACATAAAATGACACAACGCCGAATTACTTATACTGCCTGCCAGAAGCATGGCCATGAGATTTCTGACTAGCATATGCTTGAAGCTTTTTGTTTTTGCTGCTTTTTCAAACTTAAAGCCATGGCTACAGACATACTGAGCAATCGGCTTGATGGCGGCATGGCAGTAGTATACATTCTATGGGCCAGATCTTCCCCACAGCTTTTGCTTTGTCTGTGGATGTCGCTGGGTAGTATGATGGTTTCTTTGTGTTCTTGTGCTGGTTTCTATGACACACGATCTTGGTGTCTTTTTCTTTTCTCTCGCTTTATCTGCATGCCTTGTGCTTTGCTATGGCCATTGGTATGTACTGTAGGGTACGGAGCAGGTAGGTTCACTATTGCATGTTGTATATTTGTTACATTTCAGGGGGAAGGCTTATGGCTCCTTCTCTTCTTAGTTACTAACACCCTATTCCCCCACTTTCCCTGCTCCTGTCATTATGGAACCCAATCTAAACAGAGGAATAATGGGAAGCAGCAGAATACTGTAGCTGAGTTAGGGGAGCCGAGCCCTTTTTACTTGTCTGCCATGTCATGTCATGTTGGAGCTCATTTCCGCCATTCTTATTTTTAATCATCTCTTTTTCCTTAGCTTTTGCTTCTGCTAGTGCATGGAAAATAAAATGACAATAAAATGTGCCTGTATTCACAACATTTGAAACCAGACAGGAATACTTGCATTACTCCTGGGGTTTGAATTTGCCATAGATGATCTAGTCTAGAGAACTCCATGGTTGAATTGTGGCTTTAGGAAAATTATAGATGAGCTTAATCCTAAGGTTTGGACATTTCACCCATTTAATTTCTTAATCTATACTGAAGACATACATACAGTTTTTCATTCCAGTATGTCATCCAATGTCTACTGGTGTCAAACAGTTACAAATGTATTTATCAGCAATTCACACATGGTTGTTTTATAACTGTTTATCTCTGAATACTTTTAAAACCAAAATATTCCTGTTGGATAAATGCTCAATAGTAAATGACTGCTCTTTGAATACAATAGACATGAAATCAGCATTTCCTTATTTGCACGGGATCTCAGTGGATTCAAATCTTTTTATGAAAATACACATGTGCAGTCAAAAAAGCATAAATAAATAATAAAATCAGGATATTACAAACTTTGGGCTAGATTCATCAAACTATTACATGTGATAGAAAGAGGGGTAATAGCATATGTATTGCAATGTGTACTATCTTAGTGCTTTGCATAGGTAGGAGAGAGAGAAAGAGAGACACTAGCTATAAGGCCCTTCTAGTAGTTAGCTATTTATATCTTTGAGGGGGCCCACCTAGCAACTCGAGTTGAGGTTTAGATAGTAGTGTGGGGGTTAGGGGCCACTTTGACATGCAGAGTGAGAAGTACGAACAGAACAGTACAATCTTGTGAAGATTTGATGTCCTTCGGAGTTAGGACACTCACACAAAGATGAGATTAGTACAATGTTCTCTCAAACTAGCTTGATGTTACCCAGGTAGAGAGTCCATCAAGCTAGGTTGATGTGTGTGAGCACAAAAGAAGCAATGAGCTAGACTGTTGTTGTTACAACATTATGGGGGTCATTTTTAAAAGCGATCGCACGTGAAAAGAGACGTTTCGTGTGCGATCACTAAATGGAGGCGGAGTCTGCCCCAGAAGAGGAGGAGTCGGGGCGGCACCGGGGCCGATGCTGCAGAAACATTGCTGGCAGCGAAAGGTAAGGACCCTTATCGCCGCCAGTTTCGTGCCGAATAACTATACCTTTTATGGTGTATTTATTTGGTGCGAAAGTTTGCAACTAGCACACCGCAGTGGTGTGATGGCTGCTGGCTTTCGCAGGCCCGCCCCCCACTTCGCCCCCCATTACCACCGGATTTTCTAAGGTTTGCAACCTTAAAAAATCCAGGCCTATGTCTCAAACACTTTCTAACAATTTAGTCTTTAATAGAAATAGTTCTATTGGAATATCCTAAATGTTCACAAAAAAAGTATCTTTTTCACATTTGTGAAAAGAATCCCAAACATAGGAAGAATGATATTCAGCACACTAACCCTGGGATTCATCATTCTGCTATAAATGATGAGCCGCGAAAAAAAAGGGGCAGGGTCAATAGAGAGCTAGCGGCTGCATCACAGCAATATGTTTTCTTCTGCTGCAGTTGCAGCTATGCTGCAAACTATCACCCCCATAGCGCCAATGGGAAAGGTGTAGTTAATTCCGGTGCTACTGCCAACGATAATGTGTAAAACATTATTGCCCACAGTGGTACCGGCATCAAAAATTTTAAAACCCCGCCCTAACCCCTCCCCTTTCCCTCATTTAAATGTTTACGTTGTGATAACGGCCCATTGTGTTTTGATAAATGACCCTGTTAGCTGGTTAAGTTCGGACTTATCCTGCTTAGTGGCACTGTTTTGATATTCGGCGGCATTCAGCAGTTGCCACTTACGGGCCGATACAGCCAAGCCGCACATTTTACTTTCAGAAATTAGCGCCTACCCAAGGTAGGCGCTAATTTCTCCGGGCACCGGGAAAGTGCACAGAAAAACAGTAAAAACTGCTTTTCTGTGCACCCTCCGACTTAATATCATGGCGATATTAATATCGGAGGTTCCGAAAGTTAAAAAAAAAAAATTGAAATCGGCCTGCGGCTCGCAGGTTGAAAACCGGACGCTCAATTTTGCTGGCGTCCAGTTTCCAAACCCGTGGCTGTCAGCGGGTTTGAGAACCGATGCCGGGAAAATTGAGCGTCGGCTGTCAAACCCGTTGACAGCTGCCGTTCCTATCGAAAAAGAGGCGCTAGGGACGCGCTAGTGTCCTTAGCACTTCTTTTTACCATGGGCCCTAATTTAAATAAATTAATTTACTGAATCGCGCGCACAGGAGAGCGGGCACTCTCCCACTCTCCTGCAATTTTTACTGTATCGGCCTGTTAGTTGGATAACTATTTACCCAGGAAGCCAAGTATTGGATAGCGACTGAATAATGTACCCAGAGTGAGTACTTTAAAGTGGATTCACCTCTGAAGTGAACTAAGGAACTGTTACTAATGCTTGCTCAGTGTGTTCTGGCTGTTGCTCACCTTTGGTTGGAAAGGGATATTGCTTGCCTTCTCTTTTTCTTACCTTCCCAAGTCTTAACCCTTGATAAGCTTAGAAGAAAGGGTCACCAGCTGTTAAGAGCTCTGGGGTTTAACTTCTCAGCAGTTTGGAGAAAGGGTGATTTTGTCAATGCTTCAGCCCAGTTCTGTGATTTGTAACATGCAGAAGGGATAATGGAGGTGTAATTGTTGAGATGACACTTTAAAGGAAGTTCAGATTGTGCCAGCAGCACAGTGTGGACAGTTGAAATGCTTCGACAGCCCCTTACACACCCTCCCCCACCCATTATTAACGTTCGATAAGTTTATTGACATGAGGCAGGAATTGCTGTAGCTAGAGCCTTGGAAGTGGAAATACAAGACAGAGCCAGCGCCGGCCGTTCCTCAGGTGAAAAGGGAGTCGCTCAAGCCGTGCGTCCCCTTTTCAACCCGGGGAACGCCCGCCAGGCCCAGCCCCCCCCCCCCCCCCCCGGACCCTCCCTGTCTCGCCTTCCCCGCCCACATTGTGCTCGCTTCCCCAAGGAGTCGCGCGTTCTTTAGCACAGTTGTGCACAAAGCAGGAAAGGAAGAGCAATGTATGCCAAGGGAGCAATGGGTAAATAAGACATTCCTCCTTTAAGAAGTTATTAGACAGACCCCATAAATGAAATCTAAAAGATCCCAGAACTGTTCCCAGAAAACATAGGGTGTACTTTAGTAGAAACCATTAATAAAGGAAGAAATAGTAAATAAATACATAAATAGAATAATGATGGAAAAAAGTATTTTTAAAATGAGGCAAACATTAATGGAATTCTTATTGAGTATCTGGTGTTATAAATTCAGGATATCAACTTTTCTGCTATTAGTATTTCCCTTTCATTGACTTCAGTGCTACAACTTCATAGCTCTGAATCTCTCTCTTCCCTTTTCTCATTGAATATCTCTCTATGTTAAATTTTTTCTTACCTGTTATTTTTCCGTGTCCATTTTGTTAGTGCCTTATTCTCTCTCTGCCTTCATATATGTGATGCATAAACCAGAAACATAGTAAATGATGGCAGACAAAGGCCAAAATGGACCATCCAGTCTGCCTAGCAATATGATTAGGGTTGTAACTGCTGCTCCATGTAGAGTATCCCTCGCTGCCTTTTTAGGATGGCAACTGCCGCCCCATGCATGTCACTCTCCTGCTTCCTTTATAGATTATAACTGCCCTCTGTGCAGGTTATTCCCGACTGCAGTTTTAGGGTTATAACTGATCCATGCAGGTTACCTCCTTGATGCCTTTCAGGGTTCTAACTGCGGCTCCATGCAGGTTACCTCCTCGCCTTTCTTTCTTCTTGAAACTGGGAGTAAGGAGTTTATCATGTACACATGAACTATATGGAGAATAGAATTTTTCTTCTGTCTTATTTTCCTGGCCTCAGATGACAAATCACTTCCTGAGAGCCGCAGAGTCAGAAGCAGATTTTAGGAGGTTCCCTCGCAGGCCACTGGTGAATGCAGTCCACATTGTAGTATTGCCATGTGTATTGACTTATGAATCTATTGTATGTGATCCACTTTGAACATTCTATAGATTATGTGGAATGCAAATTTTTTTTAAATAAAAAAAATAAATTTCTAGATATTTAAAGTCATAGAAACAGACACACAGGTACATTTTCAATAAACCATCAAATTTGCAAAATATATGCATACTTTTCAGCCTGCACAAACTAACTTGATCTTCAAACACAAACTACCCCATATAGTTTGAGTTTAAAGATCAGCTGGTTATGCGGATAAAAATTACATAGAAACATAGAACTATAGAACACAACTAGAGATGTGAATCGTTTTCCATATCGTCTTAACAATAGAAATCGTGAGGCAGTAGAAGAAAATCGTGTTTGGCACGATTATTTCGTTGAAAAATCGTTAAAAATCGTTTTTTCCGATTAGTGCGCACTAACTCGAATTAGTGCGCACTAACTCCCCGTTAGTGTGCACTAACTCGAGTTAGTGCGCACTAACTCAAAATGATACAAATAGACACTTTCCAGGTCACTGAAGGTCAGTTAGGAATGAATATGTGTTCCTATTGGCTGGCAGCCCTCTTATCTATTGATGTTACCAAGGTTACCACTGAGGTGATGGTTGGGGGGATGGGAAATGGAACTGGAAACTCATGAACACCAGCAGAAAATGAAACAAAGTGTTCACACTTCCCAGGTCAGTAAAGGTCACTTAGGAATGAATATGTATTCCTATTGGCTGGCAGCCCTCTTATCTATTGATGTTACCAAGGTTACCACTGAGGTGATGGTTGGGGGGATGGGAAATGGAACTGGAAACTCATGAACACCAGCAGAAAATGAAACAAAGTGTTCACACTTCCCAGGTCAGTAAAGGTCACTTAGGAATGAATATGTATTCCTATTGGCTGGCTGTGCTCTTATCTATTGATGTTACCAAGGTTACCACTGAGGTAATGGTTGGGGGGATGTGAAATGGAAACAGTTGGAAGCTTGACATGTGATGATCAGCACTCACGTGACTAGAACTTCTTTGTTTATTATTTTTGTTAGCAGACACGTGCATGTTGAATTTGCCAATCACTGTGCATTTTAGAAAGGTGGTCCTGGCTGGAACTGTACACAGTTCAAATATATGTAATTGATTGTTGGTAAGTGTATTTTTTAAGTAGCCACACTGGCACAAGTATGTTTACTTTTCCTCCTACTTAACTCACTAGCTCAGCTTTGTAAGAAGGGCTTCTCTGCTTGAGTGAGGGTCAGGCAGCTCCCCCCTGTCTGTGAAGCCAGCCTCTCACTAGTAATGCAGGGAGGGAGCTGTCTCAGACTTCACCATCCTCCCCCCCCCCCTCATCCACACACCATTCACTAGCTGGGACATGGGGGAAGTCAGGAGTGAGGGTCAGGCAGCTCCCCCCTGTCTGTGAAGCCAGCCTCTCACTAGTAATGCAGGGAGGGAGCTGTCTCAGACTTCACCATCCTCTCCCCCCCCCTCACCCACACACCATTCACTAGCTGGGACATGGGGGAAGTCAGGAGTGAGGGTCAGGCAGCTCCCCCCTGTCTGTGAAGCCAGCCTCTCACTAGTAATGCAGGGAGGGAGCTGTCTCAGACTTCACCATCCTCCTCCCCCCCCCCCTCACCCACACACCATTCACTAGCTGGGACATGGGGGAAGTCAGGAGTGAGGGTCAGGCAGCTCCCCCCTGTCTGTGAAGCCAGCCTCTCACTAGTAATGCAGGGAGGGAGCTGTCTCAGACTTCACCATCCTCCCCCCCCCCCCTCACCCACACACCATTCACTAGCTGGGACATGGGGGAAGTCAGGAGTGAGGGTCAGGCAGCTCCCCCCTGTCTGTGAAGCCAGCCTCTCACTAGTAATGCAGGGAGGGAGCTGTCTCAGACTTCACCATCCTCCTCCCCCCCCCCCCCCTCACCCACACACCATTCACTAGCTGGGACATGGGGGGAGTCAGGAGTGGGGGTCAGGCAGTTCCCCCCTGTCTGTGAAGCCAGCCTCTCACTAGTAATGCAGGGAGGGAGCTGTCTCAGACTTCACCATCCTCCCCCCCCCCCCTCACCCACACACCATTCACTAGCTGGGACATGGGGGAAGTCAGGAGTGAGGGTCAGGCAGCTCCCCCCTGTCTGTGAAGCCAGCCTCTCACTAGTAATGCAGGGAGGGAGCTGTCTCAGACTTCACCATCCTCCTCCCCCCCCCCCCTCACCCACACACCATTCACTAGCTGGGACATGGGGGAAGTCAGGAGTGAGGGTCAGGCAGCTCCCCCCTGTCTGTGAAGCCAGCCTCTCACTAGTAATGCAGGGAGGGAGCTGTCTCAGACTGGTATCAGGGTTAGGGCACTGTGTGCAGGAAGATCACAACACTCCTGGTATTAATAGGGATAGGGCACTGTAAGAGATGACTGTAGTAGATTGAATAAAGATCTGATGTTTCTGCTCTCCTCACACCAAACAAAAACAACACACAAGCAGAGAAGCCCTTCTTACAAAGCTGAGCTAGTGAGTTAAGTAGGAGGAAAAGTAAACATACTTGTGCCAGTGTGGCTACTTAAAAAATACACTTACCAACAATCAATTACATATATTTGAACTGTGTACAGTTCCAGCCAGGACCACCTTTCTAAAATGCACAGTGATTGGCAAATTCAACATGCACTAGCATTTCAGGTGCCTGCTAACAAAAATAATAAACAAACAAGTTCTAGTCACGTGAGTGCTGATCATTACATTACTTTTTTTGTCAAGCTTCCAACTGTTTCCATTTCACATCCCCCCAACCATTACCTCAGTGTTAGCCTTGGTAACATCAATAGATAAGAGCACAGCCAGCCAATAGGAATACATACATACATATTCATTCCTAAGTGACCTTTACTGACCTGGGAAGTCTGAACACTTTGTTTCATTTTCTGTTGGTGTTCGTTAGTTTCCAGTTCCATTTCCCATCCCCCCAACCATCACCTCAGTGGTAACCTTGGTAACATCAATAGATAAGAGGGCAGCCAGCCAATAGGAACACATATTCATTCCTAACTGACCTTCAGTGACCTGGAAAGTGTTTATTTGTATCATTTTCAGTTAGTGCGCACTAAATCGAGTTAGTGCGCACTAACGGGGAGTTAGTGCGCACTAACTCCCGTTAGTGCGCACTAACACGATTTAACGATTTTTAACGATAAATCGTTAGAATTTCTATTGTGTCGTGTTCTATAACGATTTAAGACGATATTAACATTATCGGACGATAATTTTAATCGTTGAAAAACGATTCACATCCCTAAACACAACAGCATATAAAGACCATGTAGTTCATCCAATCTCCCTATCCACATATCTTGCTAGGTTTCGTAGGGCCTTCCTATCCCTCGAATATCCTCCATACTTCTCCCATGATTTCTTGAATTCTTATAAGGTCCTCGTCTCCACCACCTCCACATGGAGGTAGTTCCATGTGTCCACCATCCTTTCTGTAAAAATAATTTTTTCTTAGACTATTCTTGAGTCTTCTCCCTTTCATCCTCATCCTATGAGCCCCTCATTTCAGAGCCTCCTTTCCATTAAAAGAGACCCACCTCCTGTGCATTTATTCCTTGGAGGAATTTAAATGTCTCTATCATATTTCCCCTTTCCTTCCTTGTTTCTAAGTATACATGTTTAGATCTTTACGTCTGTCCCCAAATGCTTTTGAAGAAGACCATTGACTACTTGGTTTATATCTTTTTTCAAGGTGCAATCTACAGAATTGTACACAGTGTTCCACATGAGGAATCACCAGGAACTTGTTTTAGAGGCATTATTGCCTCCTTTTTATTGCTGGCTATTTCTTCCCCTATGCACACAAGCATCCTTCTAGTTTTTGCCACCACCTGTTTAGCCATTTTAAGATTATTAGATATGATCACCCTCAAATGCCTTTCTTGCTATGTGCCCAGAGCTGCACCTCGTATTCTATACCACTCCCTTGGAGTTTTGCAATCCCAAAAGTATGACTGTGCATTTTTTTAGCATTAAATGTTAGTTGTCAAATTCTAGACCATTTCACAAGCTTCACTAGATCCCTCCTCATGTGCTTTCCACACCTTCCATAATGTCTACCCTGTTGCAGAGTTTGTATCATCCACAAAAAAGGCAAACCTTACCCAGTAACCCTACCACAGCATCACTAACAAAAATGCTGAAGAGGACTGGACTGGGGACTGACGCCTGCGACACACAACTGGAAACCCCCTTTTCCTCAGAGTGAACTCTATTTAACACTACTTTTTGCTGCCTCCCACTCAACCAGTTTATCTTTATCTTTTATTTGAATTTATTAATCGTCCATATCCTGGATGATGTACATAGGCAGTAGGCACAGACAGGGCTATACCTAAGGTGCTCAATTTATTTTATAAGTTGCCTATGTGGAACCATGTCAAAGGCCATTCTGAAATCCAAGTACATTACATTTAGCGCTCTCCCCTGACCTGATCCTGGTAACCAGTCAAAGAAATTGATTAGATTTCTTTGTAAAGACCTGCCTCTGGTGAAACCATGTTCTCTTGGAACCTGTAATCCATTGGATTGCAGAAACTGCACTCTGTTTTAGCAGTGATTCTGTTAAATTTGTTCACCATGCAGGTCAGACTAACTGGTCTCTAGTTCTTAGACTCCTCCTTACTTCCACTTTGGTGAAGAGGAACCACATCTGCCTGTCTCTGATCCTTTGGAACCAGTACTGAATCTAAAAAAGGATTGAAAAGGTCAGACACGCAGGCTCTAAGTTGTCCCCAATGGTCGCATAAAGTATGCGCGTGTATGTTTCTGAAAATTAAAAGACTCGTATTTATTTTAAAGATTTCCCCAGCTGTTTGATGCTTAGCCAGAAAAACCATGGGGTTTAAAAATCCCACAGTGACCACCACCTGTAATTTATCCAGGAAAGTGTTTAGAAGGATAACATTTTCCCCTGGGGCATTCTGGGGCAGGGCTAAATTATCTGGATATCTTTAGTCAGTCATGCTGAAGAGCTGCCCTAACTTATCCAGCTTTGCCACTGAATATCTGGTTTAATTTAACCAGGCAAGTTTGTTTGGTTAAGTTATCTGGATAATCCTCAGCTGAATGTGAACCTCTAAATATGTCTGCACAGTTTTCTCCCCTAACCCATTTTTTTCCTGTAGAGACATGTACATATCTCTGACTGAAAATCCACTTAGGAAGATTTAGCCTATTTTGGGGGGCCCGGCAGTTTCCTCCTGCTCTTTTGGACTTCCAGCTCGGTCCTAATCGGGGCTGGGATCTGGTGGCAGGAGCCTTCATTTGCAAACATGATAGGGGTGTCTATGGGAAAAATTGTACTTGGTTTGTTTGATTTTTCTTATTTTATTTTTGCTGCATTTGGTTTTCATTTTTGTTTTGTTTTCCTTACTACACAGGGATTCTTCCCTGTGTAGTAAGGATCATCATGGGCCCTAAATCCAGACACTAGCTGTCACCATGGTGGGATGTCAATGCCACCTTCACATGTAATACACAAACTTGCTATATCTATTTATTTATTATTTTTACATACACCAGTTTACATTCAGCTACTGTAGATATTTCTCTATCTCCCAGAGGGCTTACAATCTAAGTTTTTGTACCTGAGGCAATGGAGGGTAAAGTGACTTGCTCAAGGTCACAAGGAGTGACAGCAGGACTTGAACCCTGGTCTCCTGGTTCATAACCCACTGCTCTAACCACTAGGCTATTCCTCCTCCCTCTGAATCAAATATACCTTCATACGATGCCAACATTTGATGGCTATCGTGCTGATGAGCCTTGTGAGCTATTAGGCTTTCTAATCATTAGGTAACTTGATATATTTTCAGTCACACTTATCTGTGTTTTTAGTGTGGTTAGCTGACGCTGTCGCACTTATCTTATCGGAATCCACTGACATGAATTAGCAAGTTTGTGCATTACATGTGCTTTTAATACATGCTTTAACTTGGGTCTTTTTTAAGCAATGCCACCTTCACAGCATCCCCAGCCTTGGCTGTCTGAGGGCAGGGAATCCAATTTACATCATCTGCTTGGTTGTCCCCAGCCATGCCATTGAGCCACTAGGCCAGCTCTGGTTTAAACCATTCTACCCACATAACCACTGATTTTTTTTTTTTAATTATAAATCTCTTTTCTTGATGTAAAAGGAAAATACACAAGCAATACAAACATCAAGGAGAGAACTCCTGATTTTATGCACATAAAGGCTTTGAAAATGTATCCCATAAATGACAAAGTGAAGAAAAAAGAGCCAACTCGTTATGCAACCATGAAACAGGATTCTTTCTTTTCAGCATCATTATCAGTTTACAGCAGTTTATTGTCAATAAAATAACATGACAAGCCAAACTGAGATGCTTGTTGTTACTATGTCAATTATTAGGTTTGTTTACAATTAATTGCCACCAGAGACTGAAGGCATATAATCAGGAATACTAACATAAAGTAGATGCCATATAATAGATGTCACCAAGGTAATACTCACTGAGGGTGAACCATTCAATAGGTTCCCTATATCCATACAATAACAACTACATAAGAGAACCCATAAAATTGATATCACATCAAACAACAATCTGTGCAAACATTTTTTTATTATTCATGAGACCACACAATAAAAATTCTAACTATGAATGTGATGTTTTTACTGTTATGAATGAATGGTGTATGTAGGGTGAATGAATGAGCTATATAGTAGATGTCGGCAGATAAGGACTAGTTGACCCACCCAGTCTGCATAGTTTCCATTTCCTACTCCTCTCTAGCTAAGAATATTTTCCAGCTGACTGCCTGCACTCTGTTAGCAGTGGTTAGTGCCCTTCCTTATGCTGATCTCTACCCACTGTGCTAGGGATATTTCCCATATTTCAGATTCAAATAACTTTATTAGCTTGACAATTTTACATGTGTTGCCAAAATAATATACAGACTAATTAAAACTAAAGGGTAGGAAAAGAAGGGGAAAATCACAGAATGGTAATAAAGATGTCAGCCATACAAGCTTGACCACCTCTGAAATATTGCTGCTGCTCCTTTTGTCCTAAGCTGGGAATGTATAGCCACATCGACTGGCAGTGCATGCTGGGAAATTGACCATTTCTCTCCAATCACTTCTGAAAATGTACCAAGGCCCTGCCACCATTTTGGCCTGCTTCTTTTGGGAGCCTGATGCAGCTGTGCTACCATTGTGTGTGCAGGTCAGCTTTGTCTTCTCCCCTTTTTGATCCCCTGCTGTTTCAGGTGACCAAACATAGAGTTTTCCATAACCAGTGCAATACCCAAGCATCCCTGCCAGTGTCACCCCTCACCTGCTCTGTATCTGTCCCAAGACTGCTTAAATTCTCACACAGTTTTGGTTACTATTGCCTCCAGGGGGTTATTCCAGGCATCCCCAACCCCCTCAGCAAAGAAATATTTCCCCTTAAGTCCCTCTGAGCCTTCCTTCCTCCAATTTCATAGGAAAACCCATTGTCCTTGAGTTTCAATTTTTAAGTTAAAAACACTTCCCCTTTTTATTTCTTTGAAGCCGGCTAAATATTTGAACGTTTCTATTATGTTTCCCTCTTCTCGTCACCCTCCCAGTGAGCAAATTTTAAGTTCCTTAAACCTTTTTCTTTAGGGTTTGCATTGCAGCTCTGTACCAGTTTGGTAGTAATTTCCTGAGCTGCCTCCACCCTTTCCCTCTCTTTCCTTCATTATTTATTTAGTCAAAC
The DNA here is from genome assembly GCF_901001135.1 of Rhinatrema bivittatum. Lineage (NCBI taxonomy): Eukaryota > Metazoa > Chordata > Amphibia > Gymnophiona > Rhinatrematidae > Rhinatrema > Rhinatrema bivittatum. The sequence goes on from NC_042615.1 coordinate 291,381,610, forward strand.
TTGATTACGTGCCTCTCATCATAGATAACAAAGTGTGTTACAATAAGATGATTTTCATAGCGTGCAAAAACCCCACCGCCCTGCAGTCCCCCTCGCCACCCAGCTTTACAAAGGTATGGCCCCCAGAACTGAACACACTATTCAAGCTAGGGTGTCACTTGCAACCTAGACAAAAGCAGCCTTACCTCCTTTCTTCCTGCTGCCACTTTTCTGTCCTTATGGTCCTGGGCATGCTGTTAGCTTTCTCTGCAACCTTCAGATCAGCCAAGACGATTACTCCAGGATTCCTTTCCTGTTTGGCGGTTTCAGACCTTGTCCTCCTACTTGATAAGTGGATAATGAATGATTATACCCTACATGATTAATGTAACCATTTTTTTTGTCACTGAAGTGCAAATTTACAAATCCCCTTTCATTTTCCTGCTCCTACCAGTATATCTATTCTATATCAGATTTGTTTTAGCTACAAACATTTTGGGGCAGATTTTAAAACCTGAGGGCGGGCGCAGATTTGTTCGCGCAACCCGGCGCGAACAAATCTACGCCCAATTTTATAACATGCACGCGCAGCCGCGCGCATGTTATAAAATCCAGGGTCGGTGCGCGCAAGGGGGTGCACAATTGTGCAACTTGCACGCGCCGAACCACGCAGCCTGCCTCGGAGGGAACTTTCCTTCCGCGCCCCCGCACCTTCCCCTACCTAACCTGCCCCCCCAGCCCTACCTAGAACCCCCTCTTACCTTTGTTGAAGAAGTTTCGCCTGCCTCCTGGCAGGCGTAATTTACACGCGCCGGCCGACGGCTGGCCCGCGATCCTGGGCACAGCGGCAAATGGCTGCTGTGCCTGAAAGCTCAGGCCCCGCCCTGCCCCGCCCACACCCCGCCCCTTTTTGCAAGCCCCGGGACATACGCGCATCCCGGGACTTGGGCGCGCCACTGAGCCTATGCAAGATAGGCTCGGTGCTTGTGCGGGGAGGCAGGGGTAGGTTTTCGGGGGTTGCGCACGTATCTTACGCACGCAACACTTTGAAAATCTACCCCATTGTCTCTCAACTCTCTCTACAATGCCTCTAAGATACTTAAAATAACAACCCATGACACCCAGTCCTGAGATCCTCCCCTCCCCCCATTGATGACTGTTATGACAGTGGACTTCAGCTATTACCTCTATTGTTCACACACTTAAGCAATTTGTTTTGCTCAGGCTTGATACTGACTACGAGCTTGTTTAGATGTTTACCAGTCTTCTATGTGAAACTGTAACAGAAGCCTTAGGGAATTATAGATTAGCCCTTTCTACTGTGCTTCCTTGATCCCTGCTTTTGTTACCTCATTAAGGAGCATAATCACATGGTTTTTTTTATGGCAAGGTCTTTCCTGTGTGAACCTATGTTTCTAGGGTCTTGTAATCTGTGTGTTTTAAGGAAGGATCAGAGGGAACGGATATAGTTTCACTCCATAAAAATGGGAACACAGACCCAACACATAGCTACATTATCCTTTTCTTTTGCGGTATTTCCATACTTTTGCCCTGTCTGTAGTTATGTGCTGTGTCTGTGTTTCCCACTTTTATGGAATAAAACTACATCCGCTCCCCCTGAGCCTTCCTTGTCACCTAAGACAAATTGAGCAGAGCTTTGAGTAGTGCAGTGGGCATTGCTTGGGCTCTTTCAGTACTACCTCAGGTCCTATTGCCTTATTTACCCTGATTTTGTATGCCTACTTCCTCCTCCGTACTGTGAGTTTGCAATCATTTCATAATCATTTGTGCATCTGTATCCTGACTTAGGCACATCTTCTTCCCTCTTCTGAATGCATCAAACAAAAGATCTTGTTTAAAATTTCTGCCTCGTCAATCCCACTTTCCCTCCTTATCTTAAATATTCGGTCATTGTTCTATTGTATGTCTATCCCTTTATATATTTAGAGATTTTATCTCTTCCTGTTATTGATTAGGCAACTCTCTGCTCTGTTTGAAATAAGATAGGCAGAGAAATAGCTGGAAGATATTAGGCATCTAGCTTCCTTGCAAGGTTTTAAAAATGTAGTCCAAAATAAGCTACTCATTATTTGTATGTTGTTAACAAAGTTCCTGTAAAGAAATCATCATCTTACCCTAGAAGGCTGTGATGGAAATCGGTTCTGTTTCAAAAGTCAGCCCCTTCTTTCTTTTTTTGGTAACTTTTTAAAATGGTTCTTGTAATTGATACTTGCAACACTGCCTTTATTAAGCTTCCAGATTACTAAATATAAGATAGCGAGCCCTAGTCACACTGGGGTTTTTGAGCTCTAGTTACCGACTCTCATAAAAGCTCAAATATATCTTCTTCTTTCTTTTTGTTTTTTTGCTTTTTTAATGCTTAAACAGAAGGGCAGAGTAAGAGCACACCCATTCTTGTATGCCCCATCTGTGACTGAACCCCTGAATCATTTTTTTGGCCTCCCAACCAGGAGTTCCTGCCCCATTGCCATCCAAAAAGTGGAGTGGTGAGTTTGAGGTACTGCTTCAGCCTGTACATGTTCCATGTAAACCGCCTCCCCGGCGATAGTTATCTCTGTTAAATGTGAACCGGAGTGATATGTATTGTATACAGGAACTTCCGGTATATAAAAACCAAAAATAAATAAATAAATAAATACATTGGTATTTCTCTTGGTCTGGCAGATCACATGGCCCTGTACTCCTCCTCCTCTCGCCCAACAAAGGTAGCTACTTATTTCAGCCTGGTCAATTTTCAGATTCATTGAACATGGAGGAGGAGCTTGCACCAGGAATTTTGGCAGTAAGGGTGAGCAGAGATGCTGTGATCTCAGAATTGTCTGACCCTGGGCTGTTTGGAAAAGCAACCATTGCTGCTGTGGTGGAATCTCTGGTGGCTATAGCTGGAGCAGTTCAGGAAGTTAACTTTTCTGTGGTTGTTTCTCAATTTATACATATCAAGTGGAAGCATGTCTTGACTACACCACGGAGGAGTGTGGATGGCCATTACCTGTCTGCCAGTCTGGATATATGCACTGCAGGCCACATATAAGAGCTTGATAAATTTGTTAAAGAGACTGAGTTCAGATTTCTGTCAGAATGAAATCTTGAAGGACTCTGTTAGTGCGATTTTGAAAATTCAAGTGTCTACTCTTCAGTCACTGAAGTCTTCAGTTATTAAGGATACTCTTGTCTTCATGGCAAAGTAGAGGGGTTGGAGAACTCCATCAGTAAGGATAACCTATTTATCAATGTCCTAAAATATCAAAAGTTAAACCTTTGAATATTTTAAGAGATGATTATTGGAAGTTGTTGAAGATCCAGAAGATGTTTTTCTACTCACTATCTTACCTGCCTAACAAAGGGATGGAAATAATTATGTGATTATAGGAGACCAGCTGGACTTAACATAAATATTGGAGCACTCCCAAGAAGAACTGTCCTCAAAGGCTACTGTGATGGTCTTCTTCATTTTTGAGTCTGCTAACAATTGATGTTTTAGGAGCCAGTGTACTAAAGTGTGTTAATGCTTTTGCAAGTGGTGTTAACATGCATAGCTAAATTGCACATGCATGTGTATATAAGAGGGAAAATGTGTGTGAGAACATTTATGTAGGAGGGATCATGTGTGAACATGTATGTGAGTGAGAATGTGTTTGAGTGAGAGGGAGCATGTGCATGTGAGCATGTGTATGCAAGAGGGAGTGAGCAAGTTCGTGTATGAAGGAGAGAGCATATGTATGCATGTGTATGAGAGAGGAGAAAGTTTATGCATCCCTCTCTCACTGATTCACAACAATCTGACTGGAAATAAAAAGTTTCCTGGTATGGCAAGCGTGAATTATTTTATCCTTATTAGTTTTAATCTTTGGATGATATTTGTGTCTGCTGTTTGAAATATTTTATTGGTATTTGAGAAATTTAAAACAAATTGTTTGAGTTTTTAATTAATGGATCTTCTGTTCACCAGCTGTTTTGAAATATTCTTTTTATTAGTATGTTTATACTATTATGATTAATGTATTTATTATATTTCTTGATTTTATTATTTAATGTCTGAGGATTGGTGATAGTTTCTGTTTTTTCATTGTTACACTGCATAGAGACTGACTTGCTGCGGTTTTCCTATTCAGTTTTTGCCTGCATGTTTCTATTTATACTTTATGGTTTCTTTTTCCTGTATTTGGTGAGAGTCTGCCTGTGTTTTGCACGTGTGATTGAGATAAGAGATTTTGCTAGCATATAGGAATTTATAACAGCTTGGTTTATTCTGTTTCCTAATATGAGGTATATTGGTGTTTTAGGGCCTGATGTAATATTTGCAGTGTTGCCTTTTCATAGGTAGGGTTGTTACATTTTTAAGTGCTGGCAGTTAGTGCTGTTTTGGTGTGGGACGTTTATTATATTTTAATTGTAATTTACTCATGACTTTCTGAGGGTCAAATCCACACCTAATGCATTACAGTAGCCCTAATACCATATGGGTTCCAAGTGTCTTTTTTTGTAGGGTTTTCTGGTTGACACCAGAGAAGTGCATGCAAATACTTGTTGTGATATGTTTTTTACCTCAGAAGACTGTACTTTGAATATTCTTTTTCATGTAAACTCTATTATAAATGCATAATTTATAATTGTGTACGTGGTGAGAGCAGGAAGTGGGGGTGCAAGGTTATAAGATTTGCCTAGGGCAGCTAATACTCTTGCATCAGCCATGGGGCCCAGGGGAGGGGGTGAAGACCCGGAGGGTAGAGAGGTGGTAGTGTTTAAAGTTTAGGTTGCTGGAAGGATCTGGGCTTTTTTTTGGCAGGCCTGAGACAGAGAGTGAATGAAGTGTGTGTGGGTGTGTGTGGGGTCCCCACAATAATTCTTCGCACAGGGCAGCAAAATAGCTAGCACCGGCCCTGCTCAGCTGGAGGATATGCACCAAGGCTTCTTCCAGAATTCTGCAATCATAGGTTCTAAATATAGCTGCTAACTGTAACCATTGCGAGATGACCTTGCCTCCCTGCTCCCAGAGGCTGTGAATGCTGACTCTGCAGAATCCCTAGCCCCTGCCAACCCAGGAAGCAGAAGACCTGAACTGGGACTCATTCCCAAGTTTCTTTATGCATAGCACTGTCACTTAGTCACTGGGATGGCTCCTAATTATCATAAAATTTGACAGAATCAGGCCCACAATTTATTTCTGGCTATTGGCCTAGTATAAATAAAAAAAAAATCATGCCAAAAGCTATTTTAGTCTCTGTATATCTGTAGTTATAAATAGGGCAGGAGGTTTTTCTATGTGCTTTCCAGTAGAGAAGGGTCAGATTTCAAAGTATTGCAATTGGCATGTTTGTCCATTGTAATATGTAGAAATAAGGGTTAACAAACAAAGTGTAAGCAATATCTTTTTATTGAACTAACTTAATACATCTGCGACTAACGTTGGGTCCTATGCTCCCTTCTTCAGGTCGATGAAGAAACTGGGTTTAAAATATTAGCAGCAGCTAGGCAGACTATTTCATGCTTAGGCATATCTAGCTGACTCTGTACTATGTGAACCCATTTAAATGTCTGTTTGTTCACTGAACTGATGAGAGTATACGGCAAAGCCAAGCAGATTCCAAACTGTCCAAACAGTAATGCATGTGCCTACACTAGGTTTCTTACTGCATTTGGATTGCAGCTCCCAGTTTTGCTTTGGTTTTTTTTTGTCATTTTCCACCACAATTAAGCCTTTCTGTTGTTACCTCACTGTGTTGGAGGAACACTCATCTTTGTAACTGCATGGCAGTCCTTGGCAATAAAGTTATTGAACTCCACTGGAGCTTGTAAGTGTATGTCTTCGGTTTGTTTGTAGTGCTCTCCCTCTTGGTCATTCATTGTTGATATCATACCTCTGTGGGCTTTATTCAAAAGAGGCTTTTTCTCATTCTGTGCCTGTGAAAAATAAATCTTTGTTGAAAAAGGCTCTTCATCCTTTTCAGCCATTTGTGACTTTCCTTGGACTTAAATTCTAACAAAATTGCCAAGTGTGCGTATTGCCCAATTGTCCTGCTTTTAAATGTTTCATTGGCATTTCTTCAGCTAACACTGCTGTGTCGAGGAAATGGGCAGACTGGGCAAGTTTTTCTGGGCCAGAAGGTCACAATAGCTTTAGCCAAAGGGATTGTCATGTTTTGCATTGGTTACAATTCAGCCTCAGAAAGCAAAGGTTTTTCCACTGCTACAGTTTTTCATGCTTTCTTTGTGCTTTTGAACAACTCTCCAAAATACATTTCCAAGCATGCGCATGAAACGTTTCCTTCAGCATCAAATGTTGCAGTGCTGTTTTTGGTTTGTCAGGAATCTCTGGACCATGAAGTATCAGAGAATTATCATGACAAATCTTCATCGTGCTAAGGCATGCCACCAGTCACAGATGAATAAACCATTTAGGTTTCAAAGTGCCATTTTTACATAAAGCACTTATTAGATGCACCAAACAATGTTAATTATAAATTTGAAAGTTAGCTTCCAGTTGGTTGCAATACCAACACAAAAATCTGGCTAAAACAGTGATGGATTAACAAAATCTATCTGTAATTTGTCAGCACATGTTGTACACCAGGGATGGAAAATGTGCTGTTATTTCCTGGGGGAAGATGTACAAAAAAAGAGCATTTGGTTCAGGTTTGTGCATTACCGATTGTCTTCCTTTCCAGGGCTAGACCTCAGAAGACTTGTTCACAGAATGGTGCAGTCTGCTACCTGCTCGTTATGTAGAGATATGTCATTAACTTTCCCTTGCCTTTTCCAATCAGGATGGACTGACGCCACTCCACTGTGCTGCACGAAGTGGACATGACCAAGTTGTAGAGGTTCTCTTAGAGCGAGGAGCACCAATGCTTGCCAGGACCAAGGTGTGTCCATTAGTAGATTTGGTTATCTGTGCATTTAAGTAGATGGTAATAATAACATTTGATAATTATACATCAAATGAGCTTGGAAATTATAGTAATACAATCAAAAGAATGAACTTTTTTTTTTTTTAATTGACTTGACATTGTTGCTTTCCAAAAACGTTTACAAAAATCTTTGGCTGTGTTTGAATGCACTATTGAATGTTATTCATAGACTATTGAATGTGCCTGCTGCAGCATGCCACCATCCACAACTACTACACTTATAAAGTAAACACTTTGGAACCTTGTGCTAAATTGCAAAAATGTGTAATTGCATTTTAGATATGTTCACAATGAGATATGTACCAACCATTTATCTTGCCTCTTATATCATGGCAAATAGGGTATTGTGGCCATGATGAGTTTTATCACAATTACTGTATGAATATAGTAAAAGGCATGCAAATGAAGAATAATGAGCTGATTAGGAATTCAGATGGCATGCAATAAAGTGAGATTAAGTGGTGTAGTATTTAGCACATGAAATTGCATTCAGAAAGGAGGTCATATTCAGTAAGGTGGATAGTGGACAAGTTATCCAGCTAAAGTTAGCCAGATATCTTGTCTTGGATATTAAGTGGGATAAGCTACCTATACCTAACTGGCCAAATTTTAAATATGTCCGATTAAGTGTAAAGTTATTTGGCCTTGTGTGGCTGGATAACCTGCCACAAAACTGGATAACTTCAAAAGATATCTGGTTAAGTAGCCATCCTTTTGGGAAAAAAAAACAAAACTGCTGGCCTCCTTGCCCAATTCTGAGCACCCCATCACCACTAATTATTGTCCCTACTACTTGTAGAGTCCCCCCCCCAAAGAAAAACCTCCAACACATAAAAAGTTGTGAGCCATCCTCCATGTTCCCCTCCCTCCCTGGAGAAAAAAGATAATAATCCAGTCTCCTCTCACCCTCCCACCTGCCTACGCTATTCATCCCTTTCTTCCGCTAATTCCTTATACCCCCCTCCCCCTGGTATCTTCCTCGCAACCATGTTTGTAGGCCTGGGATCGCTGAAAGACGCAATCACAGGTGTTTGCAGCATAGCTATGGACAGCTGTGCTAGAAGCGTACGTTAGTAAATGATTTCCTAATGCTGGTATGGGGGCACATCCATTACTGTGCAACATTATTGGTGGGTCTACCAGATAATTTGCCAAGAGTATTGCAGCTAGTGTAAAATGCTGCAGCTTAGATTTTGTGGGTTTTTCTCAAAGTTTGATCATGTGACATTTGTGCTGCAGCATCTGCACTGGTTGCCGGTGAAATGGCTGGAGAAGTTTCGCCATTTAGCTACTGTCCATAAATTGCTAATTACCGAAGAATATTGTGCGTTAAAGAACACATTGTCCCATTATTTCCCCAACAGCTCGCCGCGATCACAAGCAGCTGGTTTATTATGCGAGTCCCCACTGAGTAAGGGGTAGGCTTTCCCAAACACATGCGAGAGTAAGTTGCATCAGCAAGTTGGAATAGTTTGCTGGTTCAGCTGAGGGACGTGAGAGATTTAAAGTTCAGGCAGAGGGATTAAACACATTTTTTCCTAGAGGCATATGGTTGAGCGAAATGTAATGTGTTTTATTAAATGTATGAGATTTGCTGTCTAGTTTAATTTTAAGTCTTATTATGTATGTGTTTCTGTAATCTGCCCTGGACAAATTTTGTATTTGGAAGTTGAGGAATAGAGCCATTTTAAATAAATAAATAAATAAACTCCTACTAATCTGTAACAGAAATAATCAATACCATGAAATATCCTTTTCTCCCCAGTGTCCTTTACAAGCAGTTGGATATTATTTCATAATCCAAACAGTTGTTACTCGAGTGTTGCTATTCATTTTTGTAAGCTGGCTGTTTTCTTGTTTATCTTGCTTTGTTGCTATAGAACGGACTTTCTCCATTGCACATGGCGGCCCAAGGGGACCACGTGGACTGCGTGAAACACCTGCTGCAGCACAAAGCTCCCGTCGATGACGTTACTCTGGATTATCTGACTGCCCTCCATGTTGCTGCTCACTGCGGCCATTATCGAGTGACCAAACTCCTCCTGGACAAACGAGCCAATCCCAACGCTCGTGCCCTGGTAAAGCTGTCCTAGCACGGGGTTTGACAATGAAATAGTTTAATACTGGGGAATATGACAAACGGAAGCCATGGAAAGGTTTCTTAAGCATGCATGTTTCCATTAGCAAGGATATCGTCATGCCTGGCTGTTTGACTGGTTTTTTTTTATATACAATCTTATTTTTTTTAATAATTTCCCTTAGAACACCAGACTACAGAAGCCCTTTGGAAAGCAGGCCATTAAACATGTTACTTATTTCATTTGATTTAACATTTTGCTTTTTCTGATAATGTCATTGTATGTTTACAGTAAACAATTAAACCGGGCTTCCTTTAGATGACTAGGAGTTGATGATGGACACTTTGGCAGCAATGGATTAAGCAATGTTGTGAACATTTTTCTTGTCAGCCATTATGCTGGCGCGAAAGATTGATGAAAGTAGTAAGGCATCAGCAAAGATGAAGGGTTAGGCCCGGCGTTCACCTTTTGTGTTGTAAAGTGCCATCGTTTAAAAGAAGAAATTAGCTGAAAATGATTTTACAGGGCCGGCCAAATGGCTCATCAGTTGTGACCTGCAATGCTTTGTGGCAATTCTAAGTCGGTCTTGAGTCCAGACCAGGGCTTCTGCTTCCCCAGCTGTCTGAAACTGGTAACACAGCAGGAGCGGCATTCGCATCCTCCGAGAGAAAGCAGTGTTGTGTGTGACTCCCATGAAGTGCCTTCCGGCTGACCAAGAGCGGCATTCAGCAGAGCTCCAAAGGAAAACGGTGCTCTCTTGTCTTGGCTCATTTGTCTTTGGTAGGAGGACAGATGAGGGAGAAAAACAGGGAAAGCATGGGACAACATGGGGAGGGGGGAGTTATAAACTAGGTTATGTCATTGCCAACACACTCATTCCTCTTGAACTTTCTCCTATGATTTCTGTCTCACAATGTAACCCTTCCAGGTTTCCAGGCTATCAGGGAGAAAGGACCCAGCAGCTCGGTCGGTCGCAGGACACATTATGTTAAACATATGATGTTTAACATAATGTGTCCTGCGACTGACCGAGCTGCTGGGTCCTTTCTCCCTGATAGCCTGGAAACCTGGAAGGGTTACATTGTGAGACAGAAATCATAGGAGAAAGTTCAAGAGGAATGAGTGTGTTGGCAATGACATAACCTAGTTTATAACTCCCCCCTCCCCGCCCCCTAGCTTCGCATAGTTTCTGCCTCCAGTGCAGCTGGCTCCACACATTTAGTCTCCAAGTTGTAATATTCCCGAGGGAATTCTCTGAAAAGAATATTGCAAAATTCTGCAGACTTTTGTAACTGCCTGTACGCCAGGGGGGGTCACCTTCCCAGCCTCGGGGAGCATTGTGGTTGCTGTCCCCAGATGGGGAAATAAATGTCCAGGGCCTTGAGCTGGGGGCAGGATAACCTGCAGGGCCAGTGTCAGGCTGGGAACACGCCACATAAACAAACCACTCTCCAAACTCAAGCTGTGCTCCAAATAATAGATAGTTTACTGCAGAAACTTCAGGATCAAATATAATGATAGTGACAGTTCAGGTAGATGCAGAAATTAAACAGAATCACAACTCCAGAAAATCCTTTACTCTTCTCCTAACAGCTCCTCTCCTTAAATAACAGTTTCTTCTTACAGTAACAGAGAGTCTTTGGTTACTTTCTTTCTTCTCTCTCTCCTCAGTCTTTTACACAATCTAGCCTGGTTGTCTCTTTAATTTCCTCAGTCAGAAAAATTGTTACTCACAAAAATGTCCTGCTCAAGGAAAAAATCCTTCTGGTGCAGCCTCAGGATCCTCCGAGCTCCAAAAACAGTTCCCTCCGGCACAGTTTGGCCTCCTGGCATAGATGAGTTCTTGCCTCAGTTAAACACAGGTTTAATTTTAGAACTCCCAGGCTGTATCGCACCCTCTGCTTCTTCTTGTCTGGCCTTTAGGGATTTTTAGAGGAAAATCCCTGCCCACTCCTGCTGCTCCCTTCTGTAATCCTGGGAGAGGATCCCAGCTCCAACCGGTATCTTTCTCTTTCAATCTTGAGCAGCCCCCAGACCCAGTTGAGTCAGGGTTTTTATCACGTCTGCTCAGTGACCAAGCCCCCCTCAGGGGATGTACCCCCTTGCCTGTCGGGAAGGGTAGGTAACACCTTCTGATGCTCAGCTGGAATATTCCTACACTGATTCCAGGCTAACCTCTTGTCCCATGCACAACCTGTACCCTTCCAGCAGCTGTTTACCCACACTGTTAAAGACCATTCAGGGCTCCTATAAGCGATATCCACCACTTTACCTTCAAACCTGCCAGCAGTGTTAACTTCTATATACTTCTTGTGGCATGGGGGCCACACTTTATTTGTTCAGATGATAAAATATAATCTCTCTCTGTGAATGGTAATTAATTTATAAGGCAGTACAGAAAGTTATTAGTCGAAGATGCAGGATTTTTTATTTTTTTGTTCAGAATGTTCCTGTCATAAGACCTGGCCCCTCCAGATTGCTCTCACCCTTCCCAAGGTTCATCGACCATCTCCAGCTATCTCCCCCCTTATGATCTGAAGCCCTTCCCCATGCTTGATCTCTCCTCCCCTTCAGATCAGCCCCCCAGTTTGCTTGCTACCTCTCATTCCTCCTCCTTCTTTTCCCCCACCAGCTTTCTCACTTTGCTCCACCAGGCTCAAACTCCCACCCATTCATTCTCTCTCTTCTCCCACCCTGCCCCCCCTTTGAAGCCCAGACCCCCCCCCCCCCCTCCTCTCATTTCTTTACCTTCCCCTCCACTCAGTAGGCTTGATGCCCTCTTCTCAGCTCCATCTCTCTGTTCCCCCAGCAAGGCTGCCAGCTTTCTCTCTCTGCCCCCACAAGGTTTAAACTCCACCCCAGCTCTCTCTCTCTGCTCCCCCACAGTTCTCTCCCCTCACCCCAGCAAAACCTCCTAGCTTTCTCTCTGTCTGCCACCCCTCTCTTTAGCAAGATCACTAGCTCTCTCCTACCTTTCCCCAAACGCGCTGTCTATCTCTCCTTCAGGATCCCCTGGAGCCCCACTGCTCCCTCCTTTGTTTGGGCCCAACTGCAGGCTTAACCTTCCAGCCTGTGCGGGTCGATGCTGATTCTCCTGTCTACATAGGCCTGTTTGCTGCTGCTCCTTTTTCGCTTCCAGCTGACACTGATGCTATTCATTCTTCATATCTAGCCTGCACAGGCTTCCAGGCCACTGCTGCTGTTTCCTGGTCCCCATGCCTAATTTTGTGGGACAGATTCTGCATAATCCAGGAGGAGAGCTGTGGCTCCTCTTCATTTGTTGGGGTGCATGAGATTGTCCCCTGTATGGAGCAGCAATGTAGAATAGGATGGGAAGGAGAAGGGAAGAGCCCTTACAGAGGAAGATGGAGAAAGAAGCTGTTTCGAACCATCATCAGTGATTGATTTCTAAAAAAAAAGAATAGGTTGCCATAGAGATATTTAAATTAGTGGGCATTTTTGTCTTTTAATTCCAATTACTGTAGCCAGGAAAGAATCAGAATCCCTCTCCAAACGTTCTATTGCTATAGATTTAATAATTAGTTAAAAATTACAGTACTGGCAGAAAATTAATTTAATTTCCCAGAATATACAATCAGAATATGCAATTGTTTTTAATTACATTTAATTTAGCATTTTTAGTCTACTTTTTCAAGGACCTTCGTGTTCAAGATGGATAACAAGCATAATACAAATAAAAATATCCATTATCATAGGTAAACAGAATCACCAGCCACCCCCTGCCATAGGATCTAAAGGAAGTTCTACAGTTCTGAGGTTCAGAGATCAGATGATGTGACTGCACTTACTAGGCTCCAGGCAACTGTTCGAATATCCAGGTTTTCAGTTTCTTTGTAAATAAACAAGTGGACTCTGTTTTCAACTCAAGAGCCAAAAGGTTTCACAGTTCTGATGTCTTACCTGAAATTTTTATTTCTCAAGGACTAACATGCCTCAATTTCTTTATTCATTCAAATTTATTTCCTGCCACAATCTACTTATAATACTCAGGACAATTTACAAATACATTGAACATACCTCAGAAATACAATAGTACCTGATGATAAAATATAAACACATTTATGTCCAATGGATTTGTAAACAGTAAATATAAAATAAATTGAACCTGCCCTTTCAAACATCTGCCTGGCAGAGTAACCAACTTAAATGAAACAATCAGAGTCAAATCATACAAGATTAACTAAATGAGGTTTGAAATAGGGAGGATTTTACTATTTTTCTAAACTGCAACAATTTAGCCAACATTTTTGCTTCAATGCTCTCTTACAAGCAGACTGCAGGCTAGCCTCCTTTTGATGAAGGTAATAGGATCTCTTGAGAAAATATCAAATTCCTTGAGGGCTAATATAGGCTCAGTCTCTTTTTCAGGTGTGCTGGAACCAAATAATATACAGATCGAGAGAGGTTTAAATTATGAATGAAACTGAACCGGAAGCCAATGCAAAGCATTCAGAGTGAGCAAAATATTTTCCCCAAGGCAACGTGACCTGAGCAGAAGAATTCTGTATCAATTCCTGATCTATGAAGGGCATACATTGAGAGCCCACATAGAGAACATTACAATAGTCCAGCTTGGAAATGACCAGTACCTGAACTACTGTGCAAAGGTCATCTTTACAAAGATCACCAAGGATGCAACAGATCTGCCAAGTATGTCCAGTTCTTTGTTTTCGGTTTTTACTTTAGTTTTCCCCTTAATTTATCAGTGTTCCTTGCAACAAGTACAAAATTATATTTATCTGGAAAATGATGAGTCAATTTTTTCCCATTGATTTCTCCTGTTTTTGTTCTTGCAATAAACACTGATAAATTCCTGGGACAAATAAACACTGAAAACAAAGGTACCTATAAGTATGGAATCAATTGAGACTCCCAGAATGTGGCCAGAATCAGACACTAGAATGACCGCATTGTAAATCTTTACCACAGGGGCTGTAAGAAAAGGAGTGGGTCTCCTAAACCACAGCAATTCAGAATGCTGAGGTTTAACTTTAGATTGTTTCTGAGAAATCTGGCCAGCAGACATTGCCAGGCAGCCATTTAAATAATCCACAGCCTTCTCTCTCTTACCCAAGTGGAACACAAAGTTGAATGTCATCAGCATGAAACATAAACCTGATGCCCAGGTTCCATAATAACTTTGCTAGAGAAGAAGGTAAAGAAGAAATAAAAAAGGAATGCTGAGGACCACCACAGAGAACAAATATCGTACAGGGGGAATGATTCTCCAGAACCACCCTCAGCTTCCTGTTCTCCAAATATGGACATAAACCATCAACAATACTAACCTCCTGAAGCCGCTCCCTTAGGATATGATGGCCCTACTACCTCAAATGCTGCAGTCAAATCCAACAGGACCACAGCAGCATCACAACCTTTACCCAGAAAATTGTGTAGCAAGTTCACAAGTGAAAGATCTCCATGTCATGACAAGATTGAAATCCTGAATGGCATTTATCGAAAACATTAGCGTCCTCCAGGACCCGGGACAATTGCATTAATACTGCTTCCTTCAAAGTTTTGCAAGATAAGGAAAATTGGAGACAGGCATGAAGTTGGCTAGCACATAAGGTTCAAACTAGATATTTTTCAGCAAAGATTTCACCAATGCCTCCTTTAAGGAGTCGGAAAGACACCTTCCTGTAACGAAAGATTCACAGTCTTTTCCACCAAACTGCTTATATGAAGGCTAGCAAGTTGTAATAGCCAAGAATGACAAAAGTCCATTTTACTAAAGGTAGGTCTCAAAGAAGTCACAAAGATTGAATTTTAATTGATCAAGTTCTGAGAACTTTTTAAAAGCTGAATAGACTCCAATCTTGGCAAGACACTGTTTGTCACAACTTTGTGATGCAATCTCTCCTGTTCTTATACTGAGGGGGAGAACTGGATATTTTGTGTCACACATAGTCTTCTTGTATTACCAAAATCTTATCTCTATTGAGGGCAATGCCAAGTGAAAAACTTGCCTATAGAACAGAGTACATGTGGGTACATACCATTTGAGTTGGTGGACTAAATATCTTAGGCTTAAACCCCACAAAACTCTAAAAGTATTAACAATTTTGAAGCAGACAAAGGTAGCCAGTAAAGTGCCCTGAGGAAAGGCATGACCATGTGCCATTTCTATGGAATTTTACACCAGCTGCAACTGATATGCAGTCCTGTATGGGAGCCCCTAGTAGACTGCATTAAAATAATCGAGATGGGAGAGGACTTCTGCCTGACTTACTGTCCTCAGCTCTGACTGACTCAAACATGGGTGCAAAATTGCCTGTCTACTCAACAAATGCCTTCCTGGCTACCAAAGTTACCTCATCATCCACGGAAAGGGAAGAATTGATGATAACCCAGAGACTTCAAAACTTCTATACTGGGAAAAGGATCACATCTTCCACCTTTCGGCATAGACCAGATGAGAATAAGGCAGACCTATGCACCCACAACTGTTCTGTCTTGTTATGTTTTAGTTTTAGTCTGCTCATCGGCATTCAACCATATGGTTAAAGAAAAATATTCACTTAAGGTGTATGAATTTTTCTCTAATTATCCCTTCACTGTCAAGAGAAGTTGGATGTCATCAGCATAGCTGTAATAGACAAGATCAAGTTCTCTAATAATAGAGCTTAATGGCTTTAGGAAGACATTAAAAATGAGAGAGAACCTTTTGAGAACCTTGTGAGACACCAAACATAGAACCCAGGCTTGAGTTAATTGCAAGAGTATTTTAATTCTCTGCTGTCTCTCCTTTAAGAATGAATTAAACCAGTCAGCAACTGTGCTATTGCTACTCAGATCTCTCATTCTTCAAAAGTAGTGCATGCTCAACAAACTCAAACACAGCTGACAAGTCAAGCTGCATTAAAAAAAACCTACTTCACCCCTATTCATCAACAATCGAAGGTCATCTATTAATGCTATAAGCACTGTTTCAGTGGTAAAACATTTTCTAAATCCTGTTTGAAATTGATCTAAAAGGTTATGTTTCTAGATAATCTAGAAGTTGGACTGTGACAGTGTTTTCCACTAGCTTGGCTATAAGTTGGAGATAGGTTTATAACATGCACTGCATAACATCCAAGGTCATATTTTTTAGGGTAGGAGCCAGTATAGACGATTTCAGAGAAGTAGGAAAGTATCCTCTGTTCCATGATATGTTAACAATATTAGTAAAATATTTTTCAGAAGATTATTAGCTTTTGAAAGATGCCCTGTTGGGCAGGGATGAAGGTCACAAGTATCTTTCCTGAATTTAATTATCAATGCTTTCATTTTCTTAGTAATCTCAGACCACAACATTTTTCTTTTTCCTTTTCCTTGGATGCTAACTACCCAACCAGCAAATGGTCAGTGGAACCAGCAGATGTAGCAGAGTTAAACTCTGCTTGCTGTGCGTGGACTAGAGAAGAGCATAGCAGGACTGTGTCTAGTCTAAAGATTCTCTGATCAGGGCTACCTCTAAATGGAACTGTGCTAACTGTTCACAGTCAGGAGCTTTATTCAAAATGTCTGTCTTAACAGAAGTACACTTAAATAGATTATTAGCTATTTGAAATAGTTCTCCTGTTTGCCTTCACAATCAAATCCATAAAGAAAGTTTTCTTCGCTTCATATTTATATTTTATATACGTTGTTCAGCTCAGTTATATAACTAGATAAATGTATCCAGCTAACCTAACTCATACTGTATATTCAGAGGCTAGCCATATTAGAGATATGCATTGTTTTTGTGTTTGTGTCATTCTTTGTTTTTTGGCCACCATGGAAAATGTCATTTTTTTTCAGTTCGGGTCTTTTTTTTCGCGAAAAATCAATTTTTAGTTAGTGTGTGCTAACTCCCCGTTAGCGCGCACTAACAAAAACAGTTAGATTTTGTTACTTTTTGTTACTTTTTGTTAGTGTGCCCTAACGGGTGTTAGGGCGCACTAATGGGGAGTTAGCGCGCACTGACTCTCGTTAGTGTGCACTAATCGGAAAAACATATTTTTGCAATAAAACGGGAAAATCCTGATTTTTTTGGGGCTCCCTGAAACATGCCGAATTGGACAATTTCGTTGCAGTTTTCCAATTCGGCAAAAACGAATGCACATCTCTAAGCCATATTACTGAATATATCCGGATATCTTAAAGTTAGCCGGATAAGTTTATCTGGCTAACTTTAGGGCAGGTGTACCAGCTGACCAGACTTAGCCAGATAAACTGACTTACTAACTCTGAATATTGGAGTTAGCTACATAAGTACCAAAATCTTCATTTAGCTGGATAACTTCTCTGTTATCTAGCTAAATGCTTTTGAATATGGACTTCCTTATTGCCCATAAAATTCAGCCATCATTACTGCCAGTTGATTATAGGATCATGCCTAACTAGGATCTTGTTTTTACTGAATGTTTATTGAAATATAAACTGTTAAGTTTGTTGCCCAGTTATAGGTGACAAGACTGAGTTGTAACAATGACTTTTTGTAAATTTGTGCTCTGTGCCTTTTTCTAATAACAAAATAGGGAGGATCCCCATATGTATCTCTGTCCTGCAGATAATGCCAATAATGGTGGAAATCTGAGTGGAAGCAGTTAATGTCCTTTCTGCTATTAAGAGAAATTTGAAGCAGAATGTGAGACTGAGAGACCTGGCAAGGGAGCGGTCTATTTACCCTACAAAACATTTTTTGTCCAAGAATAGTCTATGTAGCTAAACAAGTGCAAAAAAACTCTGCAATTTTGGGGATCATGCCAATCTTAAAAAATATGTTCCAGACTTGTTAAAAACCTTAGGGGGCGGATTTTAAAAGGGTTACTCGCGTAACCCCAAAAATCCGCTCCTGCATGCGCCTAGCCTATTTTGCATAGGCCCGGCGACGCGCGCAAGCCCTGGGACGCGTGCAAGTCCCGGGGCTTGAAAAAATGGGTGGGGCGTGGGCAGGGCGATCCAGGGACATGGCGTGGCCAGAGGCCTCTCTACTGTCGCTGGGCCCGGGGATCGCGCAATTTCACTTGGCTGGTGCGTGCAATCTACGCCTGCCCAGAGGCAGGTGTAAATAAAAACATAAAGGTAGGGGAGGGATTTAGGTAGGGCTGGGGGGCAGGTTAGATAGGGGAAGGGAGGGGAAGGTGGGGGGGCAGAGGGAATGGGGAAAGCCATCAGGTCTCCCCCTAGGGCTCGGCGTGCACAAGTGTGCACCCCCTTGCGTGCGCCGACCCCGGATTTTATAACAAGCACACAGCTGCGAGTGCATGTTATAAAATCGGGCGTAGATTTGTGCATGCCGGGTTGCACGCACAAATCTATGTCCGCACGTAGGTATAAATATCTGGCCCTATATTACTAGTCCAAAGGGTCTTGCTTACTAAACTAGTTTTTTTTCCCCAGAGAAGAAAAATACTGTTGAGATAACAGATCTTCAGCACAGTACACCTCTGTGAAGATTTGACGTCATTTGGAGTAAGGAAAGTCTCACAAAGATGAAATTTTGTACTATGTTATCTCGCCTTATCTTGATGGTATCCTGTTATAGAGTCCATTAAGCTAAGGTGAGAGAACATAGTAGAAATGTCATCTTTGTGAAACTTTCTTCACTCCAAATGACATCAAATCTTCACCGAGGTGTACTGTGCTGTTTACGTCTCACTCTGCATGAAAAACTGGCTCCTAAACCACCAGCAAAACCTCACCTTGAGCTATTAGATGGCCCTACTATAGAGATATAAATAACTACTATGAAGGCCTTATAGGTAGTCTCTCTCTCTCCTTCTCCCCCTCTCTCTTTCTCAGCACACAATGCAAAGCATTTACCACCCCATGGAAAACTACTGGTGTAGTAATTCTAAAATATCCATAATGATACCCCTTTTTCTTAGCGCAGGAGTTATTCATGCATTATTACAGCATTTTGATGAATCTAGGTGTATGTGATATTTTTTCTGATAGAAAAATACCACAGGTAAAAGTACCACAAATTAGGTGACCCACAAATAAGAACATAAGATTTACCATAGCAGGTCTGACCAAAAGGTCCATCAATCCCAGTATCCTGTTTCCAACATTGGCCAATACAAGTCACAAGTACCTGGCAAGATCCCAAAAGGTCAATGGATTCCATGCTGCTTATCCCAGGAACAAGCTGTGGATTTCCCCAAGTCTACCTTAATAATGGTTTATGGACTTTTTTTCCAGGAACTTGTCCAAACCTTTTTTAAATTCAGCTGCTCTAACAGCTTTTACCACATCCACCAGCAATGAGTTACAGAGCAAAATTATGCATTGAGTAAAAATATATTTTTTCCTATTTCTTTTAAATGTATTACCTAGTAGCTTTATTGTATGTCCCCCTAATCTTTGTACTTTTTGAAAGATTAAACAACTGTTTCGCACTTACCCATTTTACTCCATTCATTATTTTTGAGACTTCTATCATATCTCCTCTCGGCCATCTCTTCTACAAGCCAAAGATCCCTAAATTCTTTAGCCTTTCCTCACACGGGAATCATTCCATCCCCTTTATCATTTTGGTTGCCCTTCTCTGAATCTTTTCTAATTCTCTTATATCTTTTTGAAGTAGTAACGAGAATTGCACACAATATTCAGGATAAAGTCACACCAAGGAGCGATACAAAGGAAATATGATATTCTCTGCATTATTCTCTATTCCTTTCCTAATAATTTGTGGTAGGAATGTGCATTTGTTTAAAACGAATGCGCAAAACATGACAATATGGCAAATTTGTTTCATTCGGTGGGCCCCCTTATACATTTTAAATGAATGCATCAGGCTTAGGCCTATGGCCAAAGTCAGGGCCTCACTTAAGGAACAGGCCAAGGCCTAAAGCAGGGGCTTTGGCCTATGCCCAAATGCGATGCCAGCACCTCAGCGTAGGTCTAGACCTAGGCCCGAAGCTGGGGCCTTGCCTAGGGCGTAGACTGAGGCCCAAAGTATGGGCTGTGGCCTAGGCCCAGTCTAATGCTGGGGCCTTGGCAGAGCCTCCCCCAAACAAACCTACCTGATCTGTCGGATATCTGCAGAAGTGGCCAAGCCAGAGTCCATATCCAGGCCTGATGACACAGTCTGGCCCAGAGGTTGGGTCCCGATGACACGGCCTGGCCTGGAGGTCAGGTCTCCATGCCGGTACCTTGACCTAGCCCCAGGTCTGATGCTGGAGCCTGGCCCAAAGGCCAGGTCCCAATGCCTGGGCTTTGGCCTAGGACAGGTCCCAGTCCCAGGCTCTATGCCACAGCCCAGCCCAGGGGCCAGGTCCCAATGTAGGGACCTCGGTGTGGGAGCAGGCCTATGCCCAGAGCCCAAGCCTCGAGGCAGGTCCGACCTTCTTTTCTTCAACTGATGCTATCCACTGGATTCATGCCAGAGTTAATTGTCTCTGGTGCATTCACCTGAGAGGTTGGTGCTATTTTGATATATGGCAGTGTACAACAATACCATATATCAATATAGTACCATCCAGCAGATGGCGTTAGTTGAAGAATAAAAGAAGATTGCATCTGACCTGCTCCAAGGCTTGGGCACAGGTCCAGCCATCAGGATCTGGCCTCCAGGCTGGGCTGCAGTATCAGGCTCTAGTTTCAGCCAATGCCCAGACATTGGAGACACGTTCTATGGGCCAGTCCCCTGAATTGGGCCTGACTCTAGACCGAGGCCCCAGCATTGGGACCCGGCCTCCGAGCTGAACTGCAAGCATCGGGCCTGAGCCTGGCCTCCAGCCTAGGCTTAGGCTCAGGCATTGGGACCTGGCATCAGGCCTCGGTCCGGATCGAGTCTCCGGCATCAGGACCTGTCCTTCAGGCCAGTCCGCTGCATCGGGCCTGGGCCTGTGCTCTGCCCAAGGCCGAGCCCAGACATTGGCCTTCAGTAGGCTGAGTCTGAGGTCGTGGCAACCTATCGCTTTCTCAGCCTACACAAGGCCGAGTCAGTGGATCTTTACCAGATCAGATAAGTGGGGGCCGGGGGGATCCTTTTGTCATTTTCTGGGTGTGTGGGAGGTCTTGGGAGGCCCTGTTTTCAGTTTTTTGCCTTTTTTATAATGTTTGATTCATTTTTTTCAAACAAATGAAACAAATCAAACATTCCATGAACTGACATTTCTGGGAAAAAAAAGCCTTCCTAAAATCAACCAAAAAACAAAAACACATTTTTTCACTGTACATCCCTAATTCCTAGCATTCTATTTGCTTTTTTGGCAGCTACTGCACACTGAGCAGAGAATTTCAACATTTAATCCATAATGATGCCTATATTTCTTTTTCTAGGTGGTGACTCCCAATCTGGAACCTTGCATTGTTTAGCAATAATTTGGGTTGTTCTTCCTTATATGCATCACCTTTCACGTTCCCACATTAAATGGCATCTTCCTTTTGATTGCCCAGTCTTGCCAGATCCTCTTGTAATTTGATGTATGGTATTGCCGTATACTGTGATTTAACAACTTTGAAACATTTTGTAGCACTCAAATTATATCACCTCACTCATTACCATCTCTAGGTCATTTATAAATCTGTTAAAAGATAGTGGTCCTAGTTCAGATTCTTGTGGCATTTCACTACTCACCTCTCTCCATTGAGAAATTTGACCATTTAGCCCTTCTCTGTTTTCTGTCTTTTAACCAGTTCTCATTCCACAATACAACATTGCCTCCTATCCCATGACTTTTTAATTTCCTTAAATCTTTCAAGAGGTACTTTCTCAAATACTTTGTGAAAACGCAGATATACTATATCAGCTTGCTCACATTTATTCTTGCCTTCAAAAAATGTAGCAGATTGGTGAGGCAAGATTTCCCTTGGCAAAATCCATGTTGGCTTTATCGCATTAAACTATGACTATCTGTATGTTCAGTAATTTTGTTCTTTACTGACGTCAAGCTCACCGGTCTATAGTTTCCTGGATCACCCCTGGAACCCTTTTTAAAAACTAGTGTTACATTGGCCACAGTAACTTCAGGTACTGTAGCTGATTTTAATGATATTTTACAAATTACTAATAGGTCTGCAATTTCATTTTTCAGATCCTTCAGCATTCTGGGATGTGTACTACCTGGTCCAGTTACTTCACTGTTCTTTAGTTTGTCAATATGCCATATTACATCTTCCAGTTTCACTGAAATTTGTTTCAGTTCCTCTGAATCACCTTTAAATATCACTTCTGGCTTAGGTATCCTCCTTAGATCTTCCTCAGTAAAGATTGAATCAAAGAATTCATTTAATTTCTCTGCTATGGCCTTGTCCTCCCATAGTGTACCATATTTTCCCTAGTTTAGTCCTCTTTGATAGATATCAAGTTTAGTCCTTCCTGAAGTCTCCTTCAGACTAGACTTGTTAAGTTGCTATATCCACAGGTCTCTGATTGTATATTACTGTTCTAATATGTTGTAATCTGTCTTAGACAAATTTCTTATTCAAAAAAGTGGGTAATAAATCCAAATAAATTGTGCCCATTTTTACCCTTTGGCCTTCTAATGATCCAAATGACCCCCTTGCAGGCATTTTGCTTTAGATATACCTAAAAAAAATTTTATTCTGAATTTTTGCTTCCACAGCAAGCTTCTTTTCAAATTTTGCCTTTGCCTTCCTTATTAATGCTTTGCATCTAACTTGCCAGCACTGTTCTCTCTAAGTTGTATGTGTGCGTATGCGCATGACAAAACATAATGCGCACAAGAAATCAAAATAAAATTAGCATTATGCTGGCTCATGGTGGTAAAATTTGAAATCAGCTTATAAAAAGTTGCAAAAAATACATTTTTTCGAACAGAGTGAAGTTTCCAAAGGTTGCATGTGGAAAAATGAGCATATACATATGTAAATAACATGCACCCACATATATACTATTTTACGAAGCTCAAATATACACGTGTAAATAAAGGTTTGCAAATACATTTATGTGTGTAAAAAGGAGGTCTGGGGCATTCTGGGGTGAGACCAACATTTGTATGTAAGATGATATTTTATAAAAATTTACACATGTAGATTTGACAGATTACTCATGTATATTTATATCTGCTCTTTATCTGGCAAAATTGATAGTAAATGTCTTTATTGTGAAATACTATCTGGGTATGTGGTTGGGTGAACTGGCGGGAGTTCAGGCTGAAGAGCCAGAAAGATCTTGCTGACCTACAGATGAACTGGATGTTCTAGTAGATCAATTAATAAAACTGCTAATTAGATTGACATGCGCATGTTGAAAAATCTGCTGACTTGCATGCGTGAAAACCAGCTTGTGGGGATAAATGCATGTAAATTACACATGTAAAATCTCCTTATGTATATTTTTAAAATAAGAAGTAAAAATGCATGGGTAGAGTAGTTGTGCTTCAGGTAGTAGGATAAATTCTGACTTACTCAGCTAAGTAGCATCTTTGTTGCTACTTAGCCGGATAAGTCTTAGATTTTTTTGCTAGCTTTGTTAGCTGGATAAGTAGCGCTTTTAAAACTTATCCGACTAATTAGCAACAAAAATGCCACTTAGCTTAATAAAGCAGAACTAATCCATCTTTTACATGGATACAAATATTGCAGGGTAGATTTATGTGTATTTTATAATTCGTATGTATATGAGAAGTGCGGGTTTTAAAATACTGGGTGTGTTGTATGCAGCTGTATACATGCATATGGGGGTGCATGCACAGGTCTTTTAAAGTTATCCTCTCTTCCTTTCAAAAAAATGGAAGGAACATTGCTTGCCAGTGCTTATGCTATTTCCTGTTTTCTTCATTTAGATCCCTTGTCCATTGTTTGAAAGCTGTTCTTTTGGCTAGAATAGCCTCTTTCACCTTACATTTTTAACCATGCTAGCAGTCATATAGCCTTTCTTCTATCCTTTGTAGTGCATGGAATGCATCTGGTCTGGGCTTCCAAGATGGTACTTTTAAACAATGTCTATGCCTGATGTAATCTCTTAACCTTTGCAGTTGATGCTTTCATTTTTTTCCATTCCATTTTCCTTATTTTATCATAATCTTCCTTTTGAAAGTTAAATGCTATTGCAGAAGGTTTCCTTAGTGTCCTCTCTCTAGTAATCAAGTCCAATTTATTTTTTTATAACTTTATATTTATAAATTTTCCTGGCCTACAATCACAACATGTAGAATGCACCCAAACAAAATATATATTTTGTGACACTGTACATCACTTCAGAATAATATAAACAGTTGCACAACAGGTAGATTGCATATGCTTGACAGGGAGTCAAACCCTCCTAGAAGGAAAGCAGTACATAAAGAAAGGCATATCTTAACTGCTAAAATCTGCAAGGTATTGGTGACTAGGACCCCAGATAGCATTATACTTAAATTGCTCATGCTTCATACTATACTGTAGACATTCAATATCAGCAATGTTTTCCACTTGTTTACCCCAGTACTCAATTCAGGGGTCTCTTTTCCAGAAGGTGACAATTGTAAAATGCACCACCAGCAATAATTGACCAACCAAGTCTATGCTTGCGAGGTATCAGTGAACCTTTCCAATGTCCCAATAAACCAGTGGTAGGCGCTATATGAACAGGGAGATCAATTATATCTGCCATCTCCTCCATTACTTTATTCCAGAATTGTCTGATACCTGGGCAGTGCTACCACATATGTATATAGGAATCACTTTCTCTGCACCCCTCCAACATTGTGTGCTATGTGCTGGGAACAATGCAGAGTAGAAGAGCATGATATGTTCCATGAAGCAATCATACCATTAGCTTGACCTGACATGGACACAAAGAGCTGTGATGGGCATTTAACCAAATTGCTTTCTAATCAAGACAAATTTGCTCATGTTATGATCACTATTGCCAAATGGCTTCAACATAGTTGTATCTTGCACCAGATCATGTGTTCCACTAATGATTAGGTCTAGGTCTAAAATAGCTCCCTCTCTTGTCAATTCTTGTATCAGCTGCTTCATGAAGCAGTCATTTATTTCATCTAGAAACTTTACCTCCTTAGCATGTCCTGAAGTGACATTACCCAGTCAGTATTGTGGTAATTGAAATTTTCCATTATTGCTGTGTGGCTAATTTTGTTAGCTTCCCTAATTTGTGTTTTTTCTGGCCAGGTGGATGGTAGTATACACACCCACTGCTATTTTATTCCTCACATAGAATTTCTATTCATAAAGATTCTACAGTGCATTTTGTTTCCTTCAGAACTTTTACCTTGTTTGACTATATGATATCTTTAACATATAGCAATATCCCTCTATCCATCTTATCATTGCAACATCATTTTTACCCTGATATCACAGTGTTCCATGGGGTTTCCTCCTTCCACCAGGTCTCTGAAATGCTGATTATGTCTACCTCTTCATTCATTGCAGTATATTCTAACTCTCCCATTTTATTTTTTAGATTTCTAGTGTTTGTTTAGAGATATTTCAAAGCATGTTTTTTTGTTCTGTTTTTACAATCTGCTTATCATTTGACAGAGGTAATTTGGAATCTTGCTGCTCTGTCTGCTGTTCACTTAAAGGCACCTTGGCCTCTTTAGCAGATATCCTAACCTCCCTGTCTTGTTAGTATCCATCAAAGGTACATGATTCCAAGCCATGTACTTCTGAATGACTGTCTGTTTTCTCCCATAATCGAGCTTAAAAGTTACTCTATATCCTTTTAAAAGGTTAGTGCCAGCAGCCTGATTCCTCTGAATAAGGTGGAGCCTGTATGGTCAGAATAGGCTCCCCTTTCCCTAGAATGTTCCCAGTTCCTAACAAACCTAAACCCCTCTTTCCTGCATGCATTAAGCAGGAAGTATTTCTGAGAAAGCAACCTTGAAGGTTCTGGATTTTAATTTCCTACTTGAAAGCCTAAAGGTAGCCTCCAGAACTTCCCTCCTGCAATTTTCTTTATCATTGGTATCCACATGTACCACAACAGACAGCTCCTCCCCAGCACACTCTAAAATCTTACCTAGGTGGTACTTTAAGACCATTGCCTTCAAACCAGGCAGGCAAGTTATAAAGCGATCCTCATGCCTATCAACCATCCAGCTATCTACTTTTCTAATGATCAAATCACCCAATACAATGGTCATCTTAACCCTTCCCTTCTGGTCATGAAGCCATGGCAACACATCCTTTGTGCGAAAGTTTAAAGCATTACTTGGAGTACAGGTCCTAGCTACAGGATCACCTCCTGTCACACTAAGGTGATAGTATTCTGCCAGGTAACCTTGTTCCTCCAAAGCTTCACAAAGCCTGCTAGTCTGGACTTGGGATCGCTCTACTATGTTCGTGAAGGTTTCCTCTATTATCTTTCTGTCTGCTTCAGCTCCTCCAGGTTTGCCACTCTGGCTTCCAGAGATGGGACTCGTTCTCTGAGAGGCAGGAGCTCTTTGCATTGGGTGCCCACATACAACCTTTCACCAACAGATAGATTATCATACATGTGGCACTTGATATAAAAGACTAGATAGCCTGCATCTTGCTGCTGGGCTTCTCTCTACATTTTAATTTGTGGAGTTGATAGTCTTAAAGGCTGGTAAGGAGTAGGTATGTCTCAATTTAAGGGTTGCTAAACGTGATTAGGGTTTTTTAATTTATTAGGTGTCTTTTAAAATATATGGTTTTTAAATTTGATAATGGGGTGATTAATGTTAGTTATTGAATGACAAGCAACAGGACTAAAATTAGGAAATTACTAAAAATTAGGGTTAATTTAATGTTATTTTAAGTGACTGACTTATTTACATAAAACCCCTGTTTTATGTAAACCGGCATGATGTGATTGTATCATGAATGCCGGTATATAAAAATTTTAAATAAAATAAAAAATAAAAATAAATTTTGAAGATTTTCTTCTTAATAGGGGTAATTATATATATATATATATATATATATATATATATAAAATGAAACCAGTGGATTGGAGGGTGGGAATCAAGTAACTAGTTAACCAGGAACCAGTACTCTCACCATCTCATATCAAGTGACCTTTGCAAACTCACAATTCAAACACTGGCAAACAAATAATATCCTTTACTAGCTCAGAGAATCTTCCTGCCTCCAGAGCCTCTAGCTTTTTTTCCCCCTAGGACCAATAAAGCAACCAAATACTTTATATGCCACTAATTATTCTAGAATCTTTATTTTTATAAACAGGAAGCAATTTCTTTAACTTGATTACCACAAGTTATTTCCTTTTCAATCTAATGTATAATTATACTTTGTAAAAAAAAAAAAAAAAAAGTCACCATCAGCTGACCTAAGGACATGTACCTCAAAGGACTGAGGATGCCAAAAATGAGAATAATTCAGAACCTCAAGCTGAAGCATGCTGTACTAACAGAAAAAGATCTGTAACAAACTGAAACTAACCAGAAGCACCAAAGCTGTGGAGATCTGGAGGAAACAGAAATGACAGACATTAAAATAAAACATTTGAACAGAACCAAAAGTAATTCTATAGGGCACTGTGGGAAGAATATTAGTGCGGTTAAAATACCATCAACCAAAGCTGAAACACAAATGTTTTAGAGAAATTTTTATGAGCATCTCATAAAGTGCAATAGAGAAGCAGAATAGCTATCCATCATACAGAAGAGCAGGGAAAAGGCAAGCATCAAAACTATGGAATGGCCTGAAGTCCCAATAAAAGAACCGAAAACTGGGTTGAGAAGAACCCTGGCCTCATTTGTGATTTTCTGTCAGGTCAACAACCCAGAACCTTTTTGAATTTGCTTTCTTTTGTCCTTTGGAAAAAAAAATGGATGGTGGTGGCTGCCACCGGCCCCGACCCAGTATCTTTTTTTTACTTAGAAAATGACTAGTTCCTGGTCCTGATGGAGTACCCAACATTTGGCCCATACATTTAACATCCCTTTATCAAGACCTGGTAAACTGCAAAAATGAACTGATCAGAGAGCCAGGACTAACATCACAATGGTTAACAAAAGGAAGAACATTTCTGCTTCCAAAGGGAGACCTAAGTAACATCCCCTCTGACATAGACAATATCAATGATATTCTGTCATTTTATTTTGTTTTTGAAATGAAACAATAGAAAAAAACCAAAACATTTGGTGTGTTTTTCCTATTTGTGAATAGTGTGCACAAGTATCTCTGCCAAACAACATAACCTGTTGTTCCACAGTGGAAAAAGGGAAACAGTGGAGTGCCTCAGGGATCTGTACTTGGCCCTGTGCTTTTTAATATATTTATCAATGATCTGGAAAGGAGTATAATGAGTGAGGTGATCAAATTTGCGGATGACACAAAATTATTCCGAGTAGTTAAATCTCAAGCAGATTGTGATGAATTTCAGGAGGACCTTGTGAGACTGGAAGATTGGGTTTCCAAATGGCAGATGAAATTTAATGTGGATAAGTGCAAGGTGATGCATATAGGGAAAAATAACCCTTGCTGTAGTTACACGATGTTAGGTTCCATATTAGGAGCTACCACCCAGGAAAAAGATCTAGGCATCCTAGTGGATAAGTCATACATTGAAACTGTCGGCTTAGTGTGCTGTGGCAATCAAAAAAGCAAACAGAATGTTAGGATTAGGAAGGGAATGGCAAATAAAAGGATGGATGTCATAATGCCTCTATATTGCTCCATGTTGAGACCGCAGCTTGAATACTGTATGCAATTCTGGTCACCGCATCTTAAAAAAAAAAAGATATAGTTGCGCTGGAGAAAGTGTAGAGAAGAGCGACCAAAATAAGGAGCATGGAACAGCTGCCCTATGAGGAAAGGCTAAAAAGAGGTTAGGGCTGTTTGGTTTGGAGAAGAGACGACTGAGGGGGGGATATGATAGAAGTCTACAAAATCATGAAAGGACGTTAATAAGTTAATGTAAATCAGTTATTCTCTCTCAGAAAATAGAAGGACCAGGGGGCATGCCATGAAGGTAGCAAGTAGCTCATTTAAAGCATATCGAAGAAAATTCTTTTTCAATCAGCGCATAGTTAAGCTCTGGAATCCATTACTAGAGGATGTGGTTACAGCAGTTAGTGTAACTGGGTTTAAAACAAGATTTGAATAAGTTTTCTAGAGGAAAAATCCATAAACTGCTATTCATTAATAAGCAATAATAGCTTATGATTTATTTAATGTTTGGGTACTTGCCAAATGCTTGTGACTTGGATTGGCCACTGTTGGAAACAGGATGCTGGGCTTGATGGACCCTTGGTCTGACCCAGTATGGCATATTTTATGTATGTATCGGAGTCCCCACAGGACCCCTATCCCAATCCTCATCCCTTTGCCACCTCTGAACATGGCCATTTCCTGAGCAAAAGTAATATTTTTTAAAAATAAAAACCTGAACACAGGCCCCACCCCCATTTCCAGCCCTTCCCTTTGTTAAAAAATACCCTTCCAGGAGCCGGCCCACCCTAGACCATCTTCTCACCCCAGCCTCATCAAATTCTTCCTGGTGGTCTAGTGAGGGCCCAGTAGTGAACTCTTTGCTCTTAGACCTAGCAGCCACCATTTTGAAAAATGGCTTTGGCTGCCCTTTGCTCCTACCAGTTGACAGGGGTTACTAGTGTCATTGTGTAGCCCCTATCATGTAGTAGGGTCAGAGGTCCAGCCAGTGAGCTGATGGGACAGGGAGTCTCTGGAGACTCCTCTGGTCTTATTTTTGGTTTCAGAAAATAGTATGTGCAATTTGCAAACAGTGCATACTGTTTGCAAATAGCACATACTATTTTTTGAAACCAAATAGAAAAAAACCCCCGCCAATTAAAATAACAAAAAGACACTCAAACAAAATGGAATAAAAAAAACTATATAATAATTTTTGCTGTGCACGTCCCTATTGAATACCTCAAGTTTGCCATGGAAATTAAGAAGTAAGATGGGACAGTTAGAGTGTATAGCAGTAAATGATGAAATAGACCTAATTAGCAGCTCAGAGACATGGTGGAAGGAGGATAGCCAATGGGATAGTGCTATTCCAGGGTACAAATTATATCACAATGATAGAGAGCAGGAACTTGGTGACAGGGTGGTGCTTTACGTCCGGGATGGCATAGAGTCCAACAGGATAAAGATCCTGCAAGAGATTAAATGTACAATCAAATCTTTATGGGTAGAAATCCCTTGTGTGTTGGGGAAGAGTATAGCGATAGGCATCTGCTACCGTCCACCTGGCCAAAATGTTGAGACAGACAGTGACATGCTAAGAGAAATTAGGGAAGCTAACCAAGGCCTAGATTAATCATTTTGCTATATTTATAGCAAGCCTAATGCCCGCGTTAGAAAAAGGGGGCGTGGCAAGGCAGATTTCCCATTTACTTCAACGAATAGTTATTTAACCGCAAATTGTGATCACAATCTGCACTAATATTGCAATTTGCGGTACCGTTCGAAAAAGCTTTTATCTCATTTTGCAATGAGAGAGAGAGAGAGACTCAATATAGCAAAGTGGGGTCACTTTGCTATTTATCGCACTATAATAGGGTGGACTTAAGCTTGGGGTGAGGGGTCAGGATGGGAAAGGCTTGGTCACAGGTACAAATAGCACAGTAGACATCTGTGAAGATTGGACATCATTCGGAGCACTGAGAGTTGAAAGAAAAGTAGATCTTCATTGTTTAAAAATACCATCTTAGAAGCGCAGTCCAGATATATTCCATGCAATAAGAAAGGTGAAAGGAAGGCCAAACGATTGCTGGCATGATTAAAAGGTGATGTGAAAGAGGCTATTTTAGCCAAAAGATCTTCATTCAAGAATTGGAAGAAGGATCCATTAGAGGAAAATAGGATAAAGCATAAGTTATTGGCAAGTTAAATGTAAGACAATGATAAGACAGGCTAAGAGAGAATTTGAAAAGAAGTTGGCTGTAGAGGCAAAAACTCATAATAAAAACTTCTTTAAATATATCTGAAGCAGGAAGCCTGTGAGGGAGTTGGTTGGGCGTTAGATGATCGAGGGTTAAAGGGGCACTTAGGGAAGATAACGCCATTGTGAAATGACTAAACTAATTCTTTGCTTCAGTGTTTACTGAAGAGGATGTTCGGGAGATGTCCATTCCAGAGACTGTTTTCAAGGGTGATGATTCAGATGAACTGAAGCAAATTATGGTGAACCTGGAAGATGTAGTAGGCCAGATTGACAACTGAAGAGTAGTAAATTGTCTAGACCAGGTAGTATACACTCTAGGGGTTCTGAAAGAACTCAAAAATGAAATTTCAGATCTATTAGTAAAAATGTGTAACCTATCATTAAAATCGTCCATTGTACCTGAAGACTGGAGGGTGGCCAATGTAACCCCAATGTTTAAAAATGGCTCCAGGGGAGATTCAGGAAACTATAGACTGGTGAGCCTGACTTAAGTGCCGGGAAAAATTGTTAAAACTGTTATAAAGAATAACATCATAGAACATTTAAATAGACAAAGTTTAATGGAACACAGCCAGCATGGATTTACCCAAAGGAAGTCTTGCCTCACAAATCTCCTACATTTTTTATGAAGCTGTGAATACACATGTGGACAAAGGTGAACCAGTAGATATGGTGTATCTGGATTTTCAGAAGGCGTTTGACAAAGTCCCTCATGTTATAAAATTTTGCGTCCAGGTGCGCACGCTGGGTAGTGCGCGCGCCTAGTATTTTTTAAAAATCTACCCTTAAATGAAGAGAGAAAAGATCCTCAAGTGTCATACCAAATGGTGCCATCAGTGACCAAGAAAATATCAAATGATGCCTTCAAGAAAATGTGGCAGAAAAATACAAAAATAGTTCCAATTGCATTGGCACCATAGGCCTGATTAAAAATAACTTCCAAGAGCACTTGATATGCTGCTTATATACAGTGAGGTAGGTCGGTATTCAAAAGTAATTTACACGGATATCTGAAAAGCTATCCATCTAAATGGCTAGCCGGCTATATTTAAAAGTGTTCAAGGGGAGGGCGGGAGGCATTTCTGGGCAGGCCAAAGCCACATAAGTTTTGCAGCTAAATCCATGCCGCTGAATATTTCTGTTAAGTTAGCCAGATACTACATC
Organism: Rhinatrema bivittatum; assembly: GCF_901001135.1. Taxonomy (NCBI): domain Eukaryota; kingdom Metazoa; phylum Chordata; class Amphibia; order Gymnophiona; family Rhinatrematidae; genus Rhinatrema; species Rhinatrema bivittatum. The sequence continues at coordinate 291,413,568 of NC_042615.1, forward strand.
AGGCTAGCTTAACTAGTTACTCCGTGGCTGAATATCGACCTCATTATATCTTATGAACTTCAGAAGGAAGCAAGTACTGAGGCGCGCACTAGCAGTAAATCTGAGTTTTTGTGATCATGTCCAATATTCCCTGGTTTATGAAAGAGGTTCATTCCTGTTACAATGTGCATAAAACAAACCTATTTGGAGGCACTATCCTTGAGTGAGCTAAACAACCATTGGATACATAAGTGTTTCTGAAAAATAGAAGACATTTTTTTCCCATTTTAACGTGCTTCTGGATAGTTTGGGGATATTGACTTTTTGATCTACAAACACAAAACATAGGAGTGTATGAAAAGGGGGCAGACGGATAAATATTGCAATGCTGTAAGCTTCCCCATGAGACCATGTGCTCCAAAAGTAAGAAGCTCTTGCTAGAACATGTTTAAGGCCAGATTTTCAGGTTCTGGCAAAAAGTGCTTTGCTTGTGCAGTTTTAATACAGTTTAGCTTTTGCTCAAGGCTTTATTTTCCTGCAGTTTAGGTAGAGGAAAACATTCCACTGAAAGTTTTATGCTTTGCAAAAAGTTGTGCAAATGGCATGGTGGGACTTTTGCACTTTCGGGATTCAGTGATTTTTGTACAAGTTCTATATTCGATTTCTCTTGTCTGTGCCTTCAGAGAAAGTGGAAGGAAAAAATGGCCTTGTAACATATGTGGCTGCTTCTTAGCTTCCTTTTGACTTAAGATCCAGTTTCAGGGTTTGAGCCATGAGCTGAAGATGCACTTTATCTTTGCGCAGAAATTGAGAACCTGTACAATTTAGGGAGTTAACACTCTGCCACCCAACCCCTTTGGGGAAATGATTACTTTATGATCATTGCCAAAACAGTAGATTAAAATGTTTTAGTTTTTTTTAAGATTTTGCATGTATACATTTTTTTCTCTGCAATTTTTTCTTTCAGTTGCAAGAAATTTAATTTTTTTTTAAATTTATGTTCCACCTTTCGTGACTGATCAGCCACTTCAAATTAGATTACATCCAGATACTGTAGGTATTTCTCTGCTCCCAGAGGGTTTACCATCTGAGGGGGTTATTTACAAAGGGTTTTCTCCCATTTTGTGTGTATGGGAAAAATGTTTAGTAAGTCAGGACCTGACTTTGTTTCTGAAGCAATAGAGGGTAAAGTGACTTGCCCAAGGTCACAAAGAATGTCAGTGGGATTTGAACCATGGCTTTTGTGGTTCTCTGCCTGCTGCTCTAACCACTAGGCTACTCTTCCATCTTCTGCCCTGCCTCTAAGATGCACTGTTTTAAAATTGTACAAGCAAACTGTCGCATGTTTTCTGTGCTTTTCCTGTCCTAACTAGGTCCCATCCTTAAATCTGTCCCTTGGAGCCTTAGCTTCCATATGACCTAGGCATATCAATAGGCTTCTGGCTTTTAGATACTGAACCATATAAAGATTTGCTTGCACTGCAAACACCAAGCTTATCTGATGTTTTAGAAAATGATTATGGAACCCTGGCAAATCAACCTGTTGCGGGCAGTGTATCAGCATGGGATTTTTATCTGCATGCTCTCTACTAACAAGGTTGTGTTTTTTTGTTTGTTTTTTTGGCACAGAATGGTTTTACTCCACTGCACATTGCCTGCAAGAAAAACCGCATCAAAGTCATGGAACTCCTAGTGAAATATGGGGCTTCCATTCAAGCTATAACAGAGGTAGAAAAACTCTTTCAGCCCTTAGCAAAATATTCCCCTCTCCGATTCTCTTCTCCCTGTTCCTTCACTTTCCTCCCTCTCTTTAGTTCACTGAGAAAGCCCTAAAGCTCATGTGCAGAGGAGTAAGACACCGCTGTTGCTTTGTTTCACAGTCTGGACTCACACCAATACATGTGGCTGCCTTCATGGGCCACTTGAACATTGTCCTTCTCCTGCTGCAGAACGGAGCATCCCCAGATGTCACTAACATTGTGAGTACGCCTCGGATTAAAGTAACCTAACAGAATGCTTCTGGAGCAAAGCACCCGTGTGGATGGATCACGAGAGGTGACGTTTTGTTGATAAGAGTCAAGATTTCTAACTTGCTTTCTACTGACCCGTGTTTCCCTCCTTATCTAGCAGTGTTTTAGGAATACCTGCGCAGAGCTAGCTTCCTCTCCGAATGTTATAGGAATAGAAGTCTTAATTCAGGGAATGGATCTCTCCCCATTAGGGCCTACCAGATACTTCTGAGTGACCCAGATTGGCCACTGTCCAAAGACAGGATGCCAGTCTCAATGGACCATTGGTCAGACCCAACGTGGTACTTCCTATGTTCTTATGTCTAGTGCACCTAAGGAGAATTTAACTTGTCTTCCCTAACATTATTATTGAGATGGAGTGAATACATTCCAGTTAAAAAAAATAAAAAGAAGAGTTGATTACTTTTCATTGTACAAAATAGTAGTGTAGTACAAAATGTAATAGTAAAACCTGTCAAGGAATAGAAACTTTTCTGCCCCACTATCCTCCCAAATAATTCAGAGAGGAGAGAGAAAGTGTTATGCACAAACGAAATATGGCTCACTTTGACATGGAAGCAAACCAGGCAAATTTCATCCTAGTTCAGTTTGCAGTAAAAAAACCAAATCTACCAGTAGTTTTACTTATAATTGGCATTTTCATGCCAAATACATGGTGAATGAGCAGAAACTCACCTCAGTGAGGCTTTCTTGAACTTGCAGATTTTGCCACAAATTGTGCCAGTTTTTTTAGACGTATGAAGTTTGTATAATCTAAGTTCCAGAGAATTTATATGATTTCATCAAATATGTTCATGAGCCTAATTTTACAAAGTTTGTACATCTCCTCTTATTTTTTTCTCATTTTCATCCTAAATCATATGTTTTATTTTTTCATTAAAGCTAGTGTAACTAACACAGGCTAATCCCCCTGAATTGTCTAATATGCTGTAAAGGAAGTTTTAGAGAACATTTCTATGATAATCTTTGAATATACTGGCTAATTCTAAGTAATTCAGTTAATCAAAGCAGGATGAATGCATGCAGACAGCAGATTTGTTTTACCTGCGACTGTCTCTACCTTTGCAGACTTGTTTTTTTATGTGCATTGCTATTTTTGAGGGTTTAAACCAGTGGTGGGTAAACTATGATGTGAGCAAATCCGGCCCATTAAGACTTTTCATCCAGTCCACCTATCCCTTGTAAAACTGCATTATGTACAGCCCGCCGATGCTCTGACCTGCCTGCCAAAGTGGCCGACGTCATCATCAAAGTTCAAGTTGTTGCTCTTGATGACGCGCTTAGGCAGGCAGATCAGAGCACTGGCGCCATTTAATAATGCATTGGTGGGGTTCCCACCCCCTGCAGTGAGGAGAAGGAGCTTAGTGAGGAGCGTCCCCATTCAACGACGTGCTGCCAGGCTCATCCCAGCCAGCGAGGAGAGCCCCCACTCATGGTGTGTTAGCAGGATTCCCACCCCCCAGCAGTGAGGAAAGGCCCCACTCTGCTGTAGGTCCAGTAGAGAGGTGGATAATATGGGGGTCTAACTAAAAAAGGAAGGGATATCATTAAGGGAATGAAAGAGGGGGGTGAGAGTGAGCATGGGAAGGAAGGGAAAGGGGTAAGGGTGGTGATTAACAAAGGGAAGGAACTTGAATGAGTGGGAGGGAGAGCGTGAGTGACTGAGGGGGGAGGGATGGGAATGAGTGGGAGGGAAGGAAGTGGGGTGGGAAGGGGAGAGAATGAGAAACAGAAGAGGGTAAGTAGGAGTGACGGGATTGAGTGGGACATGAGTGACGGGGAGAGAAGGGAGTGAATGGGAGTGACAGAGGGATGGGCATGAAGGGAGTGAATGAGAGGGAGGGAGTGATTGAGGGGTAGGAGGGGAAGGGATTTGAGAATAAGGCAAGGGAAAAGGGTGAGTTGAAGTGAGGGAGTGAGTGACAGAGGGGGAAGGGAAGAGGGTGTGGGGGTTGAGTGACTGAAAGGAAGAGGGGTTGAACAATAGAGAGGGAGTGAGTGCGGGGGAAGTGATGAATGGCTGAAGGGTGAGTGAGAGGGAAGGGGGAGGGAGGAAGTAAAACAGGGGAGTGAGAAGAGAGGGTAGAAAGGTGCATGAGAGTGTGTGAGTGTGTGAGAATGAACGTGTGTATATGTGAGAGAGAAAGGAGGATGTTTGTGTCTTCCCTCCTCTCGTTCTCACTACTAATACATAACAATCTCGGGGTGACTGGAAATTAAGTTTCCAGGTATGGAGGGGGGAATATTTTTTAATCCTTGTTAGTTTTAATTATTGGGTGTTTGATATGTCTGTTGTTTTGAAATATTTGATTGAATCTGGGGAAATGTTAAAAAAATTTTTTTATCCTTATTCTTAATTATTAGGTGTTCTATTTGTCATCTGTTTTGGAATATGCTTTTTATTAGTATGGTTTCTTCACTGTTATGATTGATTTATATTTCTTGACTTTGTTTTGAGGAATGGTGATATTTCTGTGTTTGATTTATTGCACTAGATTTGAGTCTGGCTTATAGCGATTTTCAGCCCAGTTGTTTGGCCTGCATTAGTGACTGAGTTGAGGTGGTCAGCTAGTTGGGAAGACGTTGTGTACCTGTTGGGTTTGAGATTTTTCTGATTTAGGTAGAGGCTGGGATCCATGACTGAAGGGACTCCTTGGGTGCTAAAAAGGATGGCTCTTAAGCCTGCTGGATACTGAAATCCAAAGGGGACCCACCCTACCCCACCCTACCCTGCAGCCCTCGTTGCGCTCGATAACTTGTAATGTGGCCCCAGCACAAAAAAGTTTGCCCACCCCTAGTTTAAGCGATGCTAAAGACCAGACATCAGTTCTAGCTTCTGTCTGAAAAGGCACAAAATACATGATTTTTTTTAACTTATTCCTTCTAGTCCTTAGGGAAAAAAGAGCCCATTCTTTTTCTGTCTAGTGAAAGTACTTCACAGTACACCATTATTCCTATGAAACCTTGGGAAAGGAATTGAATTTTACTAGAATATGAAACTGCATGCACATTGCATTCCCCTGTCCTGCCAGCTGGATATGCACTGGAACTCCGCTTATGTGCTCTTCCATTCCCTATGTCATGCTTTTCTCGGAAAGATGGGTCAACGTGTATGCAGATTTTATATTGTGTGAAACAGCTATAGTGGTGGTGAGGCACTATCGTAACATGCTGCTGTGGCCAGAGTACTAATTTGCTAACGAGATTAAATTGAAAATGGTGAGTAAAACAACAACCGAAATATCTAGAGCTCCAAATTTCAAAAGAGCTCAGCCAGATGCAGAAAAGTATACCAAAATAATATTGGACACATGGTGACGTATACAGAAAAATGGCCACATTTAGCCCAGCATGCTCTGATTTAATTATTTTTTTGTGTGTGCCGTAGACACAGAGTGAAAGAGACCCTTTTTTGGAGATCAGTCTCATAAGTTCAGAACATAAGCCCTTGTTTTATTTTATATGCAGGAACAATGTAGTCTCAGCAGCTCACTACAAAAGCTGTTAGAGGAGCCACTGATGCTTTTGAAACAGTAAATTTTAAGGTTTCTATTCTACAAAATTTAAAGGTCAAAGTCTACAAAAAAAAAGTTATTCAAGAGAGTGTAGTTTTTCACACGGCAGCGCAGGAAATACACCAGCTAGGCTATAATATATTTTTTTCCAGCATGAAAAGAAATGCCACAGGCTAAGTGTCTCCAGATAGATGGACATGTCTGTGGTTCAGGCAGTTTGCAGAACTGAGGTTTACTTGACTGTTGAGCAATCTAGTGCAGTCTATATAAGTGAGTTTGATCTTTCACAAATTTAAAGGGAACAATTGGCAATGTTCCAACACAGATGGAAACCATTTCTGAATATTTTGTGATACTGTGTCACCCAGTAAAGGATGTTCTTCTGTTTTACTGAGATGATGGCTGCAAATAGCGTCAGATGGTTATCACTGTTCTCAAATATTTTCAAAAGCTTGTTTTTGATTGGGGAACAGAGAAAAGTGAAAAAAGATTTTTAAAAAGATTTTACAGTAATACCTTGCTATTTTAGTAACTATTCATCCCACTGCCCTTTTAATCAAGACTCGCTTCAGTTTACCCAATGATATTCTGGTAATAATCATTATAATTGCTTTTTCATCATTACCCCCTCTGGAAGGAAGCTGTCATATAGATCAGACAAGGAACTTGATAGCTAACAATTTCTGTCCCTGAGGTGGCTCTCTCTCTATATTTCTGTAAAAAGTGTCTTGGAATGTGGATGACAATGTTATTTTAGAATTAGGCAAGGATTGTTCCTATCAGTAGGAACTGTGTATACTTGTACAGAAATGTACTTATGCCAGATACATGCATACCACACACTTAAAATTAGTGAACTCTTGTGATATAGAAAGACTTTGTGAATAGCAGAAGAGAGGGGAGAGCATGTCCTATGGTGCAGCTTTTATGCTTTAGAATGGCTCTGCCTTTCAGTAAATTAAAGGGGAGGATTTGGAGAATGGTAATACACTCAGTGCTGGACTCTAAACTTCAGTGGTTTGCCACAAGAAATCACGTGGTCAGCCACAGCCAGATGCCGAAAGCCCATGCTGGCTCCATTATTTTCATGGCAGGTGCCCCTTCATATTTCATGGCAAACTCACAATTGACTGCTGTTAACTGCGGCCTTTGAACGGGTTCCCCTACAGAAATGCATGTGTGCTGTCTGCATGACTCTGCAGAGCACCCCATTTTTCTTACTTTGAGTGAATTTTCTCTCACGAAACTACTTTCCTTCTTTTCTCTGGAAACAAATTTTATGACTACTGCATACATGGATGCCTGGCTTGCCTATATCTTTAGTTACATTTATATAAAAAAGGGGAATGGCGGAGAATCCATCGCATAAGTGCACATTGATATATAGATATACATACATAGTCTCTCTTTACTAAATCTGTTGTTGCAATCATGATTATTAATAAATATTGGAGAGCACTGAAGATGTATGTAAAATATTTCTCTGCAGCGTGGGGAAACTGCATTGCACATGGCGGCGCGTGCTGGGCAGGTTGAAGTGGTCCGCTGCCTCCTGAGAAATGGTGCCCTCGTTGATGCCAGAGCCAGGGTAGGTTACCCAGCTGTGTCTCTTTCTCTGTTTGCTTCATAGTCCTACTGCTGTACAGTAATATGGGGAGCAATGAGTGGAGAAAGCAGAAATGCTAAACAAATACATCTGCTCTGTGTTCACTAAAGAAGACCTTGGAAAAGGACCGCTGATGGTTGGCAGAGGTACAGGTGGGAGTGGGGTAAGTGTTTGTGCAGAATCTGCCAAACTGAAGGTGGACGAAGCCATGAGGCTGCATGAAGTACCTCCAGGGAGCTCAATAGATGGAGATGAGGGTGGTTCCAATGGGGTTGCAGAGCAGTTGGCGGTCCCTCTTCACAAAAGTGGTAATTGAGAGGAGGCTGGAAACTACAGGCCAGTAAGCCTTGCCTCATTTCCTTGCTGAAGGAAAGGATAGTGAACTCCTTTAATCCAGTAGGTTGCATGATCCCAGGCAGCATGGTTTTACCAGAGGCAAAACCATGACTAGAAAATTAGATCAAGGGCATGGGCTGGCTATAGATTTCAGAAAAACTTATGATGCCGTCTCATATAAGAGACCCATGAATAAACCAAGCAATTTGAGGGTAGATTCCAAGCTGGTGGAATGGATTAGAAATTGATTGAGTCATAGATGAGAGTTTGGTGGTAAATGGATGGCCCGCGCCATTTTTAAAGATGGCGCCAGCCGTCCATTGCTCCTACCATGTGACAGGGGCCGGCCAATGGCACGGATACCCTGTCACATACTAAGGGCAAAGGGCCATCAAAGCCATTTTGTTTACTGGCAGTCGATGGCCCGAGAGCAGGAGAATGCTCCTGGGACTCCCACTGGACCACCAGGTACTTAAAAATTTGGGAGGGGGGGGTTGGAGGGGTCCGGAGGGTGGGGGGATACTAAAGAACTAATTTTAAAGGGTTGGGCTGTCTTTTTGTAAGTGCCCTTTCTTCCCACCCACCCCCCCATAATGATAAGAGAACCCACGAAATTAATCGTGGGGTTTCCTATCGCTATCGGGGACCCCCCGGATATCTGACGAGATTGAAAATATTGTCCGATATTTTCAATCGTCAGATAAACGATTCACATCCCTGGGAAAACCTCTCAGCTGAAAAGGAGAAGTTGGATTAATAAATGCCCACTTTATAAGATCAAAGTCTGCTTTAATCTACAATCTTGTTGAGTATAAATATATACTTCTTTTTAGTACCATAACCTAGTTTGAAGATAGGGAAGCTATCTCCCTTATTCAAGTATGCTCATCAGGTTTTACTTGTTGCCATAAATCTAGATCTTTCTATTATGAATCATTTACACTTAATACTGGAACTTTTCATACAAGTGATGCCATTTTAGGAAGAATAAGATTCATGGATATTTTATCTTTTCTCTTAATTTATGGATACACCTACAGGAGATAATTTATCTTTGGATGAACTTCTAGGTCTGATTTCCAAATATTCCATGATATCTACTGTTCTTGGAGATATTAATATGCATATAGACCAGGGCTTCCCAAAACCTGTCCTGGGGACTCCACAGTCAGTCCAGTTTTCAGGATATCCACAATGAATATGTATGAGATAAATTTACATATACCGAGTCTCCATGGCATGCAAATTCATCTCATGTATATTCATTGTGGGTATCCTGAAAACTGGACTGACTGTGGGGTCCCCAGGACAGATTTGGGAAGCTCTGATGTAGACAATACAAAGAAATTTAGTGACAAGAAATTTATGGTATCGATGGAAGATTTGGGATTTTTTCAGCATATTCATTTACGAGCTCACAATGCTAGCCATACACTTGGCCTTTCTATGGGGAAAACTGTTCTATTGAATTTAAACCAGATAATTTGCTTGCCCCGGTCAGTTTCATTCCACAGCTGAATTTCTATATTGATGAGGGATGATTGTCGAAATAAAAATAAATTCATAATTTCAACTATAGATATACTCTAGCCACTCATGTATGTTTCCCAGATAAATTTTTAGATGATTGATGTGCAGACTTCAAACTGCCCTGGATAAGGGGCGCCCCCATCAAAACCAAGTTGATTTCCTCATCCCGTTGCTCCCTATGGTATCATTGCATTCTGGTGCTATTAAAAAAGACACTGTTGTCATACGAAAGGTAGTGATGAAAAATAAGAACTTGGCTAGGTTTATGGTTGAAGAAAGCACATTTATTACTTATAAGACTTCTGTTAGAACTGCAAAAAGGAATTATTCTCTTTTCAGGCAGCTCTACAAAATTGTATCAAATTTGACTGCTGAAAATTGTAATGCTGTTGATCTTGATTTGGTTAGTTTATCAGCAGATACATTTGCCGATTATTTTGAGAAAAAGATTCTGACTATTTAAAATGAATTCCCTCCACTTTCTCCTCAGATAGAATTTACCATGTGAAAACCAGAGTTGACTGATTCTTATTTTATTTCACTGAGAAGTAACTTCCTATCATTTAATAAAGTTCATGAACTGCTGTAACTAAAATATTTACAGGATATGAATCCCACTACCTCTCTGCTTGATTCTCTTCCTTCAAAGCTTATGAAAAGCCAAGAGTTGGGTTTCATTCCTTACTTGTCTAGTATCATCAGTAGTAGCTTAGAACAAGGAATGATGTCTCAAGTCTCTTAAAGAAGCCATAATATACCCCCTCATAAAAAAGGAAGGCTAGATCCCACTGATATATAGGTCATTATAGACCCATTTCTGACTTAGCTTTTCTTTCCAACTATTAGAGAAACTGGTCTTTCAACAACTTTCTGATTATTTTTTTGGATAAAACTCTTGCCCTCCACCCAAGACAGTCTGGATTTCATAAGAATCATAGCACAGACAGTTGTGGCTGTGATCAACGAAATCCGGCCAAAAGCTGACAGGTATAGAGATGTTTTTATTATTTTACTAGACATAAGTACTGCATTTTACACCCTTAATCATGTTTATGCCTAAAATGACTCCATGATTTGGCCTGTGTGGTACAGTTTTAAACTGGTTCAAATCTTCCTTATAAAGTATTCTGGGGGGCATCTAGGTAACTTTCCAGGGTATGACAGAGTTTGGTACTTGCCCCTGTACTTTTTAACATATACAGTATCTTTCTCCCCTGGCAACTTTCATGCAGGCATATGGAATTGGCTCCTGTTTTTTTTCACTGACAAGATATAGTTAGTGGACCCACTCTGATGCCATTGCTTAAGATGATTTTGGATTCTACCCAGCTTCTAGAACACAAAGGAAGTTTAATCCATCAAAGACGGAGGCACTGTCAGTTTCTAGAAGAAATCATTCCCCAGCAGCCCTTCCTTCAATTTCTAGGACTGTTATTACTCCTAAAATGTAGTAACTAGACTGGGATTTAAACCTCACTGCAATCTTCCAGTGTCTTCTTAGGTTTTACATGTTGTTCATACCTCATTTTTTTTCTTATGTCCGTTCCCTAAGGTATATGTTGGGCGTACCAGCAGAGTATTAAAATTGAGAATTATGGAACATCATTCACAATTAAATACCTTGAGTTTGACAGCACCAACTGTGGTGCATTGCATTGAGTTTAAACATGCATTTGATCAATTACAATGGATGGTGATAGAGCATTTACTGACTGGAGAGGGACATTTGTCAGTTAGATTAAACTATCGTGAGCAGTTTTGGATCCACAAGTTAAGATCGGAGCAACCCTATAGGTTGAATGAGGAGCTCGATTGGATGTCTCTAATTTGAAAGACCACCGCTGATTGGTTCTCCATGAATGCCCAGGTGACTTTAAATTCTAGAGGTGAAGCTGTTGGGCATTAGACCGCCATTCAAGACGCCGGAGAGTAGGTTTCTCAGCACATAATTTGAATTAAGGAAGAAGACATGGCAATAGTACATGAATAACGGGTTGCAGCGATATGGTAACCCCTGAAGAAGGATTTCATTCGAAACTTGTACAAGTCGGGTTCAGTGATTTATTCATGAATGAGTGGAGGAAGATGCTATAATTTTCAGCTAAGTAGTGGTTTATCTGGTGGTCGGTTGAATATAAGAGAGCCGAGCATGGCATAGTACAAGCACAATAAGTTAACTTATATATTAAAATAGCATTTCACAAATTTCACAGCATGTGGCACAAATTTGATAACATAAGAGGAGGAGGGTTGGTGCGTTTATGGTTATGTCAAAGGATGGTATAACCTAGATGTTTTTGCCATAAGAGTCTATGAAACCACCACCTTTCACTTCAAAAAATATTCATTTGTGGGCATAGAAGTTGTAAAAAAAATACATATGTTACCATGGCAGTGAAATTTAAGAAAATTATAGGTTGGGTTTATGAGTATATGATAAATGCTGGTATGCAGCATCATCTACAGAAACACCATCTGCTAGCATTGGCATCTAGGGAGATAAGCAGTACTAGCTTTTGGACCCCCCTTGCCACTCAAAGTAGAAGCTGTAGCAAAAGGGTTGAAAAAGGGAAGACTCTTCCCAAGCTGATCCCATAGCCCCTTCCACCAGTCAAATTACAGACCAGAAGCCCCCTTCTATGTGTCTGCAGTGGCAAATCACCATAGAGGAAACGGGGTGATTTCTGCTTCACTGTTCCAGAGCAAAAAGCAGGCAGCATCCATAGTAGTGATGAGGTGCACTGGGGAAATGATTGCCCTGGATGACCATTGGCTGCAGATAGTAAAGAACCTGGGCTTTAAGCATCTGCAGCATCTCTTAGCCCCAGTTACAAAGTGTCCTCCAGGGCTATATTCAGGTGTCGTTGTTGCTTGCTGTGCATTTCACCAGCAAACATCTGGACCAGCCAGAATTCTACAAATTCCTAAATTACCCTAAGAGCACATTGGTGGGAGCTGGCTGAGGCAGGGGCAGGCAACAGTTCTGGCAGAGACCAAGAATCAGGGTACATGTGGGCTGTGCTGCACAACCAGATGATGGATACCACCCATACCTCGTGCAATATCCTAACAGCCAGAAGAAAGATGCTAGAGGCCTGGCAGCTAGAACAGAGAGGCAGGAGTATTCGTACAGGGTTTCTTGTAACAGTGGTGCAAATGTGATAAGGGCAGTGGAAGATGGAAGCTATAAGGGGATCTGTTGCTTTGCACATTTGTTGCACTTGTCAATAAGGGATGCCCAGAGGCTAAGGGCCAAGGAACACAGGATTCCAGTGCTGAAGTAACCGATAGAGAGATGCAGGAAAATAGCAGGGAATTTTCATCAAAACATGAAGAGTGGGCAGCTTCTCTGTGAGAAGCAGAAATAATTTGTGATGCCCCATGGCTGATTCAAGATGGTTTACAAAAAGTTTAATTTATAGCCCCCACTTTCAACTGTGGAAAAAAATGATATATGTGTTCACAACAATCTTTAAACCAAAAAACAATAATTATAAAGTGGAAAAGTGGTAGCTTCATATATTGACCACTCAACAAAGCACATCCTTATGTTTGCCGTCTGGTCTAGCTTTATCTTATTATCATTAACCGACCACCTTCTACCCTTTAATGTGACAGAAACACCACAGTTCTTTTTTTTTTTTTTTTGTGAAACATTTTTTCAAAAATACTTGTGTAAAGAAAAATCTCTAAAATGCATTCAAAAACCATACTCCATTTTTTTTTTTAATTCTTTATTTATATTTTCATGATAATACATACAGAAAAAAGCACTTTCTTCCTGATTATAATACATAAAGAAAACTAAAGGATCAGTGAATTAAATGGAACATCAAAAAGAAAGAAAGAAAATTTATATATTAAACCAAAGAGATTTACACAGCCTAACTTATCCTAATGCGCCTGAGCCGGTCATATGGTGGCAGTCTCATCTTTGCATTTATCCAAAAACCCTCTAAGTTGTATTGGCTCATAAAATATATAACTTTTCCCTTTATATTGTAGCATACATTTACATGGGTATCTCACATTTATCTGTGCACCTAATGCTCTTGCCTCCTGGCACATTTCAACAAAAGATTTTCTGCGGATTTGCGTATCTCTCATGATATCTGGGTATATCCATACCTTTTTCCCATAAAATAGCTTGTTACGATTTTTAAGGAACGTCCTCAATACTAAATCCCTATCAGAGGGGTACGTAAAGGACACCAATAATGTTCCCCAATATTCTATTTGGTCAATAGACGGAGCTTCCAAAAAAGCCGTCAGGTCTGTCTCAAGATTTATATTAGGGGGTTGTATTCCCATATTCTCAGTTGTTTTTGATATTGGTGCATAATAGGGATGTGAATCGTGTCCTCGATCGTCTTAACGATCGATTTCGGCTGGGAGGGGGAGGGAATCGTATTGTTGCCGTTTGGGGGGGTAAAATATCGTGAAAAATCGTTAAAAATCGTTAAAAATCGAAAAATCGAAAAATCGAAAAACCGGCACATTAAAACCCCCTAAAACCCACCCCGACCCTTTAAATTAAATCCCTCACCCTCCCGAACCCCCCCCCAAATAACTTAAATAACCTGCGGGTCCAGCGGCGGTCCGGAACGGCAGCGGTCCGGAACGGGCTCCTGCTCTGAATCTTGTCGTCTTCAGCCGGCGCCATTTTCCAAAATGGCGCCGAAAAATGGCGGCGGCCATAGACGAAAAAGATTGGACGGCAGGAGGTCCTTCCGGACCCCCGCTGGACTTTTGGCAAGTCTCGTGGGGGTCAGGAGGCCCCCCACAAGCTGGCCAAAAGTTCCTGGAGGTCCAGCGGGGGTCAGGGAGCGATTTCCCGCCGCGAATCGTTTTCGTACGGCTCTCACCCCCGGTAAGCGCTGCAGGTGGAAATCACTCCTTCTCCTCCTCTCCTCGGATTCAGTTTCAAAGTGGGCTGGCTTTAAGGACCCCGCCGGTCCCGAACGGATGACGTCACACGGGAGGGCAGCAGCTACCCCGTAGGGGCCAGAAACAGCTCGGCTCTCACCCCCGGTAAGCGCTGCAGGTGGAAATCACTCCTTCTCCTCCTCTCCTCGGATTCAGTTTCAAAGTGGGCTGGCTTTAAGGACCCCGCCGGTCCCGAACGGATGACGTCACACGGGAGGGCAGCAGCTACCCCGTAAGGGCCAGAAACAGCTCGGCTCTCACCCCCGGTAAGCGCTGCAGGTGGAAATCACTCCTTCTCCTCCTCTCCTCGGATTCAGTTTCAAAGTGGGCTGGCTTTAAGGACCCCGCCGGTCCCGAACGGATGACGTCACACGGGAGGGCAGCAGCTACCCCGTAGGGGCCAGAAACAGCTCGGCTCTCACCCCCGGTAAGCGCTGCAGGTGGAAATCACTCCTCCATACTCCATTTAAAAAAAAATAAAAAAAATATATCATGAAGAGCAACCTTATTCAAATATTTTCCATAGTCGTGAACTGAATCCACTAAAGACTCACACTTTCCTGGATGAAAATAATTATGCCTTGAACTTGATGTTGCTATACTTAGCTTTTGACATCTTCCTGTTCAGTGTGCTGGCCGCAGCAGGCCCGCGGCTGGGCTCACTTAATCCCATTTGCCTGCTCCAGCATCTGGTTCTGGCTCTCTTGAGGCCATGGGCAGCCGCCTCTGTGGTTAGGCCGCTCCACATGCTCCCAGCTCCTCCGCAGATATCCCAGCTCCACGGCAGGCCTCCCCACATGGTCTGCGGGGAGATGCCGCTGTCTTGCACCTCGCCCCTCCCTAGGCGCGCTCGCATCGGCTCTGCTTTTAAAGGGGCTGTGGCGGGAAACCACCCCGCGGTCCTGGATGATGACGTCACTGGGTCCCGGTACTTAAGGCTGGGCCCAACCAGTGCTTCCTTGCCTTGGCAATGGGTCTCCATGCTTGTCGTGTGCTTAGTTGCTTGTTCCTGTGTTTCCTCTGTGTTTGTGGTTTGTTCCTTTCATTTGTGTTCCTGTTCCTGATCCTGATATCTTTTTCTGCTCCTGTGTTCTGTGTCTACCCTGCTTATCTACCTCTGACTGATACCTGGCTTGACCCCTGCTTCGTCTGACCGCGCTACTGATTGATACCTGGCTTGACCTCTGCTTCGTCTGGCCTCGCTACTGATTGATACCTGGCTTGACCTCTGCTTCATCTGATCATGCTACTGATTGATTCCTGGCTTGATCTCCGCTACATCTGACTACACTCCTGCCCGTCTCCTGGTTTGACCTTTGCCTTGCCTGACCATTCTCTATCTGACTCCTGGTTTGATCCGTGCTTGTCTTGCCACTCTTCCTTGCCTGCTGCCTGCCCTGACTTTAGCCTGCTCTACGATGCTACCATTGACCCTACTCTGGACTTGGCCTCTCAGGCTTTGGCCTGTTCTTACTCAGGTGCCATCTGCCTATCTTCTGTTCTTATTGGCACCCGGGTCTCTGGGTTCCACCTTGTCCAGACCGGATCACCTACTTCTACCACTGCTGCTGGCCCCTGGCTGACTCTTCTGTTATCCCTAAGAAGACCTCGGATGGAGGCCCGCCTAAGTCCAGCCGGCCCCCAGTACCCAAGGGCTCAACTTGCAGAGAACGAGGGCTGGTATTGGCGAAGCTCCAGCCAACCTCCATCAATCAGCCAGCTCCACCTGCTGATGGTGGGGAACTGTAGGGCTTGACCTACAGGTAGCATCAATCCCACCTCGGCTCAAGGGTCCACCTCCTGTGCAACACTCCCAACATGGCCATGTTTCGAAAGTTAATTCCTTCATCAGGGAAGTAGTATATGTCACCATTCAAGACTCCGGTCACTAAACGCTGCTGTCTAGCGTGGATATTGCAGTGATTCAAGATGGTGGCACCTGCTGGAATTCCACCTATGTGATGCTGCAGATTTTAATGCAGCAGCACGCACCACTTCATGACCTGTCTTGAAACATAAGTGTGCATTGCCTCTTGAAGCATCATTATTGGGTAGTGATGAAGCAGCTGATCCAAGTTCTGAAGTCCTTCAAGAATTGCACTGAGGATCTGAGTATCAGAAAAGCCACCCTGGGCAAGGTCATCCCCATAGTAAATATTCTGGAAGAAAAGAGAGGGTTTCATGAGCAAGAGAGACTCAAAACAGAGGCATGTTCTCCCAAAGACATACATACAGACACGCTCCCTCTCTCTTACACATACCTCCTGGCCTCTCCAGATCATCTTTGATTTAATTCACTTTGGCCGCACCATGCATGGTGGTCCATGGCCGCCTGGGTTCTTCAATCGCCGGCAGTTTGGGCTCAGCCAGCGGCCGCCCTGCAGCCTCCTGTTATCTTCAGCTACCAGCAGTTTAGGCTTACCCGGCGACTCTGTGACCTCCTTCATCTTCAGCCACCGGAGGCCCTGCAGCCTCCTGTCATCTTCAGCCACCACTAGAGTTGTGCATTTGTTTTAAATGAATGGCTAAAACATGATGAATGAGGGCATTTTCATTTTGTTCCAAATGAAATGAACCGTAAATAGCCTAGGACAAAATACCCAACAATTTTTGGTTATTTTCAAATTCGTGCAAATAAACATAAAAAACAATAACTGTCCTATGGCAGGACCAGGCTTTTGCCTGGTCCTGTTGCTGAGTTCTAGGCCAGAAACTGAGTCCCAGCTTGAGGCCAGGTCTTGACGCCAAGGCCCGAAACTATGGCTAGGCTCAATGTCAGGGCCTGGCCCAAGGCTGAGACCAATTGTTGAGGCCCAGGCCCAATGCCAGCACCTGGTCCAAAGCCAGGTCCCATTGCCAAGGCCCAGGCCTAGGCCCAATGTTGGGGCCCAGCCTGAAGCCAGGTCCTTCGCTGGAGTCTAGCTCAAGGCCAGGTTCCACTGCCAAGGCTTGGACCTACGTCCTGGCGCTAAGAACTAGGACCAGGCTGAGAAATGCAGACCTTTGGGATAATTTTTAGTAGTTTTTAATATATTTTTAAACAGCTCATGCTAAAGATCTCCATGTACATTTTGTGAGGATCAAAACCCTTTCTGCTCAAATAGAGGTAGATTTTGAAAGGCTTGTGCATGGTCAAACCGTGAGATATGAGTGAGACTTGGAAGCAAACGGGCCGCACAGATTTTAAAAGGCCCGAGGCCACATGCATATCTCCTGATACGCATATAAAAAATGTTCTTTGAAAAAGGGGCAGGGTGTGGGCGGGGCATTGCGTTCCTTATTTTCCCAATGACAGCAGCACGTAGTTCTTTCATGTACAAGTGCGCTTCGGGGTCCCTATCTACGCATCTCTTCTTCAGCTGTGGATGGCGCATGAGTAAATAAATAAAAAAATCTTGGCTAGTCAGCGGAGTTTTAAGGGTCGGCGCAGGTAGAGGAAAAGAAAGGCAGGCTAGCTAGGGGGGTATGAAAGTCCTATACCTTGGGTAAACTGGGAACAGCCTGGGGAAACGGGTATTGTACTTATGTATTTTGTCTCTTCATATGCATTTTTACTATTGTAAACCGATGTGATGTCCAAACAACCGGTATAAAAAACCCCTAATAAATAAATAAATAAACAAATAAAAATAAATAAATATAGACATCGCCGTGCACAGCTACTAAAATCCCCCCACTTACGTGCTCGAGACGGCATGCACGCGCTTATGCACACCTCGATATAAAATCATGCGCGCATGTACATGCGGGTAGCATGTTATAAAATTGGTGCGTCCATATGCGTGTGCCAGCAAACGCACGCACACGTGCACACGAGCGTCACTTTGAAAGTTACCACTATAATGTGAGCTTTGCATCCATTACCCTGTACCAATTTCAGTTTTCCCTTCTGTACTGAAGCAGCTGTATCTTACTTGAAGAATAGGCTGTGGTCCTAAATGGCACCATCATCCAGTACTGAGGGATTACCATTAGTAAGCAGGTACAGAGCTACTGATGTTACATGCAAACCTGTTTTAAACCTCTGGTGGTGGTCCACAACAATCAATGAGGGGAGGAATTATTAGCTTGATGTCTCTTTATTTATTTTACATATGCTACTAATACTACTACAATTTATTTCTATAGAGCTACTAGATGGATGCAGTGTTGTAACTTGATTATGTCAGTCCATTAACTGATCACTGCTTGTGACCATTGTATTTACTTTGCTTCCATGTGCTTTGTACACCTGGCTTGTGTTCTAGGAGGAACAGACTCCTTTGCATATTGCCTCTCGTCTGGGTAAAACTGAGATTGTCCAGCTCTTGCTTCAGCACATGGCTCATCCAGATGCTGCCACTACCAATGGATACACACCACTGCACATCTCTGCCAGGGAAGGCCAAGTAGATGTAGCTTCAGTCCTGTTGGAGGCAGGAGCGGCAGACTCCTTACCTACCAAGGTAAGAATGAGACTCGAGGACTGTATGAAAGTTGTACCCTATATGTATTATGCAGAATTTCATCATTGACACAGCAATAAATAATACCCTGTAGAATATTAATATGTTACTGCCAAGTTATCATCTTTTAATTTGTTTTTGTAGGTTGCTCCCTTCTAATTTCCCTGAGTTTGTGGGGGCAGCTCTGTGAGAAAATCACAAATTCTCTCTCACTCCCTGGATCTGGTTGGCCTACTTGGTTAGTGCTGTCATGAACTGCATAAACTAATTGGGCTCCATTCCATGTGAAAGAATTTGTGACACATAGTTCCTAACATTACGACTTTCCATGACCCTGGAAGGATTGTTAAGGCGCTGTTGATTGAACCTGCAAAATAATGACTGTGCAAAAAAAATTTGTAGCTGATATTACTTCCTTCTGTTTGCGGATTTGTGAAATATTGAACAGTGTGCATAGCCTGCAACTTTTTTTTTTAAGACACTAGAAATTGTTGATGGAGTTCAGTGTGTTCCCAAAAAGAAAGAAAGGTGGGATATACCAAAGGGACTTGTTTTCAGATATATTAAGCATGCTTTTGTCTGAGCTGTACATATTACTCAAGACGATTGGTCACATTATCAGCCAGAGCAAAGAAATTTCCTATACCACTTTAGATTGCTTAAGTGCACATTGGCAGTCACTGAGACATGAATGAAGATGGACAGTACTGTGCAGTGCAAGATCTACTGTACCCTTTTCATTCATTTCATAACCTCAGCAGCATAGCAAACAGAGAAAAATAGGATGTTCAATATTTACTTCTTGGGACATGAAAAAAAGAATAAATATTTTATGTAATGAAAAAAAAAACACATGTAAAATTGAAAGTATAAGTACAAAAATATAAATAACCAACAAAACGAAAATAACTCATTTTAATCTTTTATGAAATCTTAACAGTGCAAACTAAGGGAGATTATACATTCATTTGTATAAACACTAAACTATTAAGTTTTATATTATGAAAATTGTTTTGGCCCTGTACTTTCTGTAGTTGACAGGTTTCTAAGAATTCTATGAGAAGTACGCAGCCAGCCCAGTATTAAGTCAACAGTGGAGCTGGTGGGAGGAGTCCATCATGTTGAAGAAAAGAATTCTATTATATGTTCAAGGTTGTATGCTTTCTGATCTCAGTTACATACATCTCCTCCAGCTTTTCAAATTGGATTCCCAACATGTTTTCACCTGGAAAATAATTAAAATGTAAACTGCATTAAACTTTTTTCATGCAGTGCGTTTTAATTGGCCTTAAAGTGATATGCCTTACCTGTATATTTAACCATATGGCAAGGTGAGTACCGTGAGCAGAAACAATGGGGCCAATCTTTAGTGCCACTTAGCCAGTTAAGTTCTGACTTAGCCAGCTAAGCTGCACTGTCTGAATGTTAGGCCATGCTGACTGGCTGCCACTTAGTCAGCTGTTTATCTGGCTAAACAGTGAGCTGGATAAGTGAGGGGCAAGACAGAAGCATTCTACAGTGGAGCTACTTGTACAGCTAACTTACAGGGAGATTCATCAACCAGCGGTAGTGTGCTAACGTGCGTTATATTGCATATATCGCATGATATATGTGATATTTTGCATCTCCCCTTCCAGATTGCCTACCCTATTACAATGACCTTCTTTCCAAGCAATTTGCACGCATGAATAATGCAAATGCATGTAAAGAAGATAATGAATAGGTAATCCTATGCAAATATTTTATCATGGCCGACTGAGAAGGTGGTCAGCCGTGATAAAATAACAACTAATTAAAAAGTATTAAATGTGAGGCGGAAGGCCCAAGACCTTAAAGCAGGTCCTGACATTGAAAGTGCCATCCGAAAAATAAAAAAATTGCTACAAAACGGGGAAGATGAGTGCCACCTCAAGTGGCGGCTCTGACTCCACCAAATAAATAAAGTCTAAATGCAATCGTATGGCGATGACCCCCCCCAAACCAATGATAAAGGCCCTGGTCCCAGCTTCCCCTTCCCATACCTACCCCCTACAGCCACCCCTCAAGTCAATAATGAGGTTCCGACAACCCCCATCTCCCCAAGTCAATAATAAGGTTCTGACACCTCTTATCCCCCAAGAGTGAAAAAAGAATTAGGGTCTCTGCCCCCCAACCACCACCCTCAACACCCTCTCCCATCCCCATCCCCCTCCTACAACCCCTGCACCTTAAATTTAAGATGACTCTCCTGCAATGGAGCCAGGGGGAACCCTGGCAATGGGCCCGGTTGGTGCCATTTTCCAAAATGGCACTGACCTGACCTTGCCCCATCCATGTGACTGGGAAAAGGTCTGGGAATCGGACCCAGGCCATATGATGGATTTGCTCTGCTGACCATCTTGCTCAAGTTAGTCCTGCTAACTTGTTCAGCTGGATAGTATTTAAATATGGTTATCAGTGTTACACAGCAATCTCAGAGTAGGACTTTAGCACAAGTACAGTTCCTTCCACTAAAAAGCTACAATTTCCTGGAAACAGTGGCAAGTTTGCATTGCTTCTTGGCCTTGGCTGAGATCCAAGTGTAGGGTATGAGCTGTGATCAAAAGATAATCTCTTTTTTGGCCTTTTGGCTGAGACTGAGAACCTGTACAATTTGTGATGTTTATTACCCTGCCAGTTGACCCTATTGGACACATGATTGCTATAACCCTTGCCAAAGCAGGAGGCTTAATCCTAATGTTTAAAAAAATAGCTGGTCATGGGAAACCAATATGTGGCTCCATTGTACATAATGAAGATGCCAGAAGTTTCCCCACAACTAATCATAGGGATGTGCAGACAAAAGATTTTAGTTTCAATGGGGATTTTCATTTCTTTTCATTTTGTTGTCTTTCTGTTTTGTTTGTTTTGCTTTTTTTTTTTCCAGAACTTTGTGCACATAGTTCTGTAGTTGCCTTTAAATACAGGATTTTTGCCATGCACGTTAGAAGATTTGCCATTAGATTTGCAATATGTGCACACAAAGTGGGTTTTTTTGCTCGCAACTATGAACTGCACACACAACCTTTTAAAATTACAGTTTTCAGTTTTTTGGAGGCACTGATGATTAGGGTCATTCCATCTGTAATGAACTAAAAATTGGATTTTCATTCTGAAAAACACATTTGTTTCAAAAGAATGCACATCTCTATCACATGGGGTCGATATTGAATGGGTTTGACTAACTTTGGGCATTAGCTGGAAAAACCTCTATAGAAAACATTTCCCCCATTAACCAGCTAAATTTTGCACAGGGAAATCATTGCTCAGATAAAATCTAGCCAGACAGAGGCAATGCTGGGGTAATCCAACTTTGGCCGGCCAACAGTGATAGTCCGTGCTGGCCCTCCAAAGTTTTTGCAGCATCCCTTGTATATATTACCCAAATAAGTCTGGTTGATCAGATTGCAAGTCTAAAGTTAAACAGAGAACTTTGATTAACTTTAGATTGGATATTCAGCCCAAACTAATTGAGGTTGAGTGACTATCTGGCTAAAGTTAACAGGACAAAGTTATCTTGTTAACTTTACCTGCACATGGCTGACTGCATATCGGCCTTATTGATAATTTGGTGCATTTTAAAATTGATTTTTAATTATTTGATCAGGGGAACTGAGGAGGGGAGTAATAGAAATTTTTACAGTTTAAATGTATCGGGGAGAAGTAAACTATTGAGATATATTATTTAGTGTGTTCGTGTGTTTTGTTTTAAATAGGTAGTTAGAAAGGCAGGCAACAAACAGAAGTTTGAGTGTTTGTATTTCAAAACCCTCCCACCCCTCTCCCACCCACCCCTACCTCATTCTTTAAAGGATAATAATGAAGCATTAGAAATAGGGCATCCCAACAGAGAAGTTCTAATAATAAGAAAAGTAGTCCAAGTACCTATAATTAAAAACTCACCTGAGCTAAAAGATTCTAATTTGTCCATGTCAACTGAAAAGCAGAATGTAAATACAAACAAAAAACACACTTTGAAATATTTGTATGCTAATGCCAGAAGTCTAAGAAGTAAGATGGGAGAATTAGAGTGTATAGCAATAAATGATGACATAGATTTAATTGGCATCTCAGAGACATGGTGAAAAGAGGATAACCAATAGGATAGTGCTATACCGGGGTACAACTTATATTAAAATGACAGAGAGGAGGATCTTGGTGGTGGGGTGGCGCTTTATGTCCAGGATGGCCTAGAGTTCAACAGGATAAACATCCTGCATGAGACTAAATGCACAATCGAATTTTTATGGGTAGAAATCCTTGTGTGTTGGGGAAGACTATAGTGATAGGAGTATACTACTGTCCACCTGGCCAAGATGGTGAGACGGACAGTGAAATGCTAAGAGAAATTAGGGAAGCTAACCAAACTGTTAGTGCATTAATAATGGGAGATTTTAATAACCACTATACAGAAACAGTTAATAGAAAACGTGCAACGAACCACACTTATCTCACAAAACACGTTGCAAACAAATTTGAAATTTCGTGTGCTTAAGAATTTATCTCACGATGTGGACCATCATACCACCCTTGGTTAGTTTAGGCAGTAAGCCCCACTTTCAACCATAACGGGTCATGTTTAATCATCGGTCCTGAATAGTCTTTAAATTTTCTTTCTTCTTTATTAAATTCACTTTTTTTATCGTTTTTTGTTCATTTATAGTAAAATATTTTTAACGGAGTAAAGAGCGGACTTGCCTTATTTGTGCGGAGCGCCTCCACGCTTCCAGGATAGTGCCTTCACTCACTTGTGCAGAGCGCCACCGCGCTTCTAAGACTTTATCTTCAATGCTGCCGTGCTTAGTGCTTAAAAGGCAACAAATTCCGATCGAGGGTGCTCGTATGACTTAGAGCTCCTATAGTCCGACGTACGTTTCGCAGTTGTGCTGCTTCAGGGACTCTGTCCTAATCGGAAGATTTAGGCTTAAGAAGAACACAAGGTTAGTTCCCGCCAAACTCTTTCAATATGTTAAATGCCTTCATATTTGCTTCCGTCTAAATTCATTATAATGCCTATAAAAAATGACAATAGATATGAGGCCACTTATATTTTTAGCACTAATGTTTCTCAACATAGATTATGCACTCCCAAAAGGATTATGAACTAGAACACATCTGTAGACTTCTCTTACCGCGTTCAGTCGCCTAAAGCTCTTACCGGCATTCTGCTGAATTGCCGCGAGATCTAGGCTGATTTTATAGAATCACCCAGCTACACCTGTGATCTGATTTGACGGAAGAGTGGATTCACATGAAGTGAATCCACTCAATTTCCTTGTTGAGGCCGCCAGGGGTCACTGTGTGTAAATCGAAAATCCATCGTTGTTCACACTGTTGCAGTCTTTTGATTCGGTCTCCCTTTCTCCAATGTGGGTGAACAATTTCTAAAATAGTCCATTTAATATCAGGAAATTCATGGTTATGGTCTCTGAAGTGTGTCACCAACGGTTCTTCTATTCGTCCTGTATTAATACAGCATTTGTGTTCAGTTAATCTAGTTCTGAACTGGCGTTTGGTCATGCCCACATATGTAAGTGGGCATGGGCAAAAGATGGCATACACAACGAATGAGGTTTTACATGTCGCTGAAGGTAAGGAGACTGCCCGTCCTGATGGTAAAGTGATGGTAGTCTGTGGTGATTTTAAAGTGCAGTGGGCACAGCTGTTACAATTCATAATTGGATCCTCAAATGCTGTATTAATACAGGACGAATAGAAGAACCGTTGGTGACACACTTCAGAGACCATAACCATGAATTTCCTGATATTAAATGGACTATTTTAGAAATTGTTCACCCACATTGGAGAAAGGGAGACCGAATCAAAAGACTGCAACAGTGTGAACAACGATGGATTTTCGATTTACACACAGTGACCCCTGGCAGCCTCAACAAGGAAATTGAGTGGATTCACTTCATGTGAATCCACTCTTCCGTCAAATCAGATCACAGGTGTAGCTGGGTGATTCTATAAAATCAGCCTAGATCTCGCGGCAATTCAGCAGAATGCCGGTAAGAGCTTTAGGCGACTGAACGCGGTAAGAGAAGTCTACAGATGTGTTCTAGTTCATAATCCTTTTGGGAGTGCATAATCTATGTTGAGAAACATTAGTGCTAAAAATATAAGTGGCCTCATATCTATTGTCATTTTTTTATAGGCATTATAATGAATTTAGACGGAAGCAAATATGAAGGCATTTAACATATTGAAAGAGTTTGGCGGGAACTAACCTTGTGTTCTTCTTAAGCCTAAATCTTCCGATTAGGACAGAGTCCCTGAAGCAGCACAACTGCGAAACGTACGTCGGACTATAGGAGCTCTAAGTCATACGAGCACCCTCGATCGGAATTTGTTGCCTTTTAAGCACTAAGCACGGCAGCATTGAAGATAAAGTCTTAGAAGCGCGGTGGCGCTCTGCACAAGTGAGTGAAGGCACTATCCTGGAAGCGTGGAGGCGCTCCGCACAAATAAGGCAAGTCCGCTCTTTACTCCGTTAAAAATATTTTACTATAAATGAACAAAAAACGATAAAAAAAGTGAATTTAATAAAGAAGAAAGAAAATTTAAAGACTATTCAGGACCGATGATTAAACATGACCCGTTATGGTTGAAAGTGGGGCTTACTGCCTAAACTAACCAAGGGTGGTATGATGGTCCACATCGTGAGATAAATTCTTAAGCACACGAAATTTCAGATTTTAATAACCCCAATATTGACTGGGTAAGTGAAACATCAGGGCATGCTAGAGAGATAAAATTCCTGGATGGAATAAATGACAGGTGTATGGAGCAATTGGTTCAGGAACCAATGAGAGAGGGAGCAATTTTACATCTAATTATCAGTGGAGTGCAGGATTTGGTGAGAGAGGTAACGGTAGTGGGGCTACTTGGCAATAGTGATCATAATATGATCAAATTTGAATTAATGATTGGAAGGGGGGCAGAAAGTAAATACATGGCTCTAGTGCTAAACTTTCAAAAGGGAAACTTTGATAAAATGAGAAAAATAATTAGAAAAAAAACTGAAAGGTGCAGCTACAAATGTAAAAAGTGTGTAACAGGCATGGACATTGTTAAAAAAATCAATAAATGACTCTCAAAATATGTTTTGAAGTAGTGGTGACCAGTGGCGTAGCCACGGGTGGGCCTGGGTGGGCAGCTGCCCACCCAATTTAGACCCAGGCCCACCCAACTGACACCAGAACTGCAAGGCTGTCGCGGGATCCCATCCCCGCGACAGTGAAGAGGAGAACCCATGCTTGGCGCGCCATCACGGCACACGTGGGGAAGCGGCCCTACAACCATATGGCCGACCGATCTTCCTGTTTGCGGGGGGAGGGGGGGAGCGGAAGCGCCGCGCACAGTTTCCGCTTTCTCCCCCCAGAGCAGGAAGATCAGCTGGCCTCTCCTGCTGCCACCGGCCTCCTGCTATCTTCGGGCCGTACGGCCGACCGATCTTCCTGCTGGGGGGGGGGGGGGCAGGGAGGAGAGCAGAAGCGCCGCGCACAGGTTCCGCTTCCTCCCCCCAGAGCAGGAAGATCAGCTGGCCTCTCCTGCTGCCACTGGCCTCCTGCGTACAGCCAACCGATCTTCCTGTTGTGCGCGGCGCTTCCGCTCTTCTCCCCCCCCCCAGCTTCCGCTCCCCCCCCCCAGCAGGAAGATCGGTCGGCCGTATGGCTTGAAGATAGCAGGAGGCCAGTGGCAGCAGGAGAGGCCAGCTGATCTTCCTGCTCCGGGGGGAGGAAGCGGAACCTGTGCACGGCGCTTCTGCTCTCCTCCCCGCCCCCCCCCCCCAGCAGGAAGATCGGTCGGCCATACGGCCCGAAGATAGCAGGAGGCCGGTGGCAGCAGGAGAGGCCAGCTGATCTTCCTGCTCTGGGGGGAGGAAGCGGAAACTGTGCACAGGCTTGAATGTGTATGTGAGGATGAGAATGGGAGCCTTGTGTGTGTGTGTGTGTGGGTGAAAATCGGACCCTGGGTGTGTATGGGAGTGAGAATGGAGTCTTGAATGTGTGTGGGTGATAATGGAAGCTTGAATATGTGGGTGAGGTTGGAAGCTTGAATATGTGGGTGAGGTTGGAAGCTTAAATGTGTGTATATATGGGTGAGGATGGAAGCTTGAATGTGTGTATATATGGGTGAGAATGGGAGCCTGGGTTTGTGTGTGTGGGTGAGAATGGAAGCTTGAATATGTGGGTGAGAATGGAAGCTTGAATATGTGGGTGAGGATGGAAGCTTGAATGTGTATATATATGGGTGAGAATGGGAGCCTGGGTTTGTGTGTGTGGGTGAGAATGGAAGCTTGAATATGTGGGTAAGAATGGGTGCTTGAAAGTGTGTATGTGTGGGTGAGAATGGGACCTTAAATGTGTGTATGTGTGGGTGAGAATGGGAGAATGGGTTTGTGTGTGTGTGTGGATGAGAATGGGTGCCTGGATGTGCGTCTGTGTGTGCATAAGAATATAAGCCTGGGGAGGGGTGAGAAAGTGAGAGCTTGTATGTGTGTCTGCAGAGAATGTGAGCTTGGGGGGGGGGGAGAGCATATGAGAGTGAGAGCCTGAGTGTGTGAGGGAGACTGTGAGAGAAAGCATTTATGTATATATGTGTGTGTGTGTGTGGAAGGGAAGAAGACAGTAGTAGAAAAGACACTGAAGAGGAATTAGGAAATGAGCGACAAGGGAAAAAATGGGAAAGAGAGACCAGGACCAACTGATTAGAAAAATACAAAGATCAGACAACAAAGGTAAAAAAAAATATATATATATATATATATATAGAGAGAGAGAGATGTTAGCAATTTAAATATGTCATCTTTGGGAATGTGCATTCTTATATTTTTGTATTTTGCTCTTTCTTAAGTATTCCACTGTTCAGACATTTTAGTTTCTCAGGCTTTCTATTTTGGCTTTATCTACATGTTTCTGTTTCTAATTTATAGTCTCTTATTTCTATATTAGGTAAGGGTCGGTCTCAGTTTTGCCTGTTTGTGACAGAAATGAGTATTTCTAGCATATAGTTTCTCTGTAGTAGTAGTCCAGCCTGTTCTGTTATTCCCTTAGGTGATGTATTAATGTTCTAGGGCCTGGTGTAGTATTTGCATTGCTGCTTTTTAATAAGTTTGCTGTTTGAATCCTGAGAGTCAGTGCTGTGATTGTTTGGCAAGGTTCCAGATGCCTCTTTCTTTGCAAGAGTTTGTTACTTCACAAAATAGCAGTGGAGGGTTATTTTTTGCTGAGATTACACCAGAATTTGAATTTTTTTTTTCATGTTACTTGTAATGTGAATTGCCCTAGCTCTGCGCTGCACCTGTTCTGATGATTAATTATATTTTACTGTATTTATGAAGATTTCTGGGTTTCTGCAAAAATGGTTCATGAAAGAATACATTAATTTTTGTTTTATTATATGATTGGATTTGATTGTTTTCTATACTTGAAATAATTGAAGTAAATTATTTTAAAGTTTCATACATGACACATAATGGCTGTTGCAAACTACTTAGAAAGCCATTCTAGGGTGCAGTATATGGCATTATTTATCAGTAAGAAAACAACTAGTAGACCTGCATGCCTTGTGCCCACCTATGTTAACCTTGTGCCCACCCAAAAAATCAATTCTGGCTACGCCACTGGTGGTGACAGTAATAAAAAATAACACAAAAAGAACTGTTCAACCACAAAAATTGTAGAATAGATAATGAACACCAGTGGTGAAAGATATTTTTTATTTCATTAAGCAGATCTCATACCTGGGCATATAGTATGCTAGTTAGCATGAATAATCATACGCCAGATGATATAATCATAGGTGTTAAGATGAGTGTTTTTTGACAACTTGCTTAGTGAAAGAGTCCAAAATACCAAAGAGAAATCTCAATCATATTAGGTAGTCTCAATAGTTCTTTAAAATCACAATCATATTCAATAGCTTAAATATTACTTTGAAGAGAAAATCCCAATTTCAATTTCATAAGTTCAAATGAATTGTAACTGTTTTGAACTTAGCTTTATGCAATGTGAAGAAATGCCATGATCATCGTGTGAGGCTTAGGTGGAAAATGCCCAACACAGGATCCGTGTTTCGGCTATGCCTTCTTCGGGGGCCAGAATTTGCTGGAATAATAGGCAAAAACATAAAATTTAACAGCTTTGCAAAGAATTTGAGAATACTTGCGAAACGAGGTCACAATAGTGGAACACCAACGTGTTTAGTGCGGCTGGTCGGCTTGCCGGTAATGCATCTCTTCAACCAAGGGAGAACGCTCTCGCACCAATCTTTAAAGGGCCAACAACCAATCAAAAAAGGCCACGTAGCCAGAGATGACATCACTAGTAACTATGGACATTTAAACCAGAGAATACCATTCAATGGCTACATTTAATCTGTGAGGATGTACAGAATTTAAATTAAAAATCCATTGTTGCTTTTTTAAATTCAATAATTTTTGTGGATCACCATCCCTCCTAGATAGACAGATACGATCTATCACCCTCCATCTAAGATCCACAAATTTATGTTTCTCCAACAGACAATGTGCTACTATAGGAGCTTGAACTTTCTCAGTTAAAAGACAGCTGCGATGTTCAATCAATCTAGTGCGGATTGGACGTTTCGTCCGACCAACATAGAATTTGTTGCATGGACATACAATGATGTAAATAACGTGGGATGTGTAACAATCAGAGTAAAACTTGGCTGATTGTGTACATCCTAAATTATCTGTCCAAGATGGGCCAGATAAAACTTGTGAACATAGAGAGCATTTTGTGCAGGGCCAGTGGCCATGAGGCAGATCCAATTCCAACTCATTGGTAGACAGAAAAAAAGAATGAGTCAACAAGTCCCTCAGATTCTTTCCCCGACTGTATGCTATAATAGGATAATCAGTGAAGACAGAATGAGATTGTAAAATATGCCAATATTTTTTAATTATAGAGGCAATATTAGAAGATTTTGTAGAAAATCTTATAGTGCACACTAGTGGAAAAATATCTTGATTGGCTGAAGAATCCAAAAGGAGCCATTGGCGGTGGGCATTTGATGCTCTTTTTAATGCTTTTCTAAGATCTTTCACCACTGGTGTTCATTATCTATTCTACAATTTTTGTGGTTGAACAGTTCTTTTTGTGTCATTGTTAAAAAATACCAGCCTAGAAGCACAAACCTGATGTATTCCACACATTAAGAAAGGTTGAAGGAAGGCAAAACAATTACCAGCATGGTTAAAAGGTGAGGTGAAAGAGGCTATTTTAGCCACATGATCTTCATTCAAAAATTGGAAGAAGGATCCATCAGAAGAAAATAGGACAAAGCATAAGCATTGGCAAGTTAAATGTAAGATATTGGTAATACAGGCTAAGAGAGAATTTGAAGAGAAGTTAGCCATAGAGGCAAAAACTCACAATAAAAACTTTTTAAATTGTATCCAAAGCAGAAAGCCTGAAAGGGAGTCAGTTGTTATGGATGATCAAGGGGTTAAAAGAGCACTTAGAGAAGATAAGGCCTTCGCGGAAAGATTAAATGATTTCTTTGCTTCGGTGTTTACTGAAGATGATTTTGGAGAAAGTTTTCATGGGTGATGATTTAGATAAACTGAACCAAATCATGGTGAACTTGGAAGATGTGATAGGCCTGATTGACAAACTGAAGAGTAGTAAATTACCTGGACCAGATGGTACACACCCCAGGGATCTGAAAAAACTGAAAAATGTAATTTCAGACCTATTTCAATTAATTTGTAACCTATCATTAAAATCATCCAATGTACCTGATAGAGGAAGGGAGGGATAGGGCTGGGGGTGGGTTAGATAGAGAAAGGGAGGGAAAGGTGGGGGGGATCGGGAAAAAAGTTCCCTCCAAGGCCGCTCCAATTTCGGAGTGGCCTTGGATGGAACAGAGAAAGCCATTGGGGCTCCCTTTGGGCTTGGCGCATGCAAGGTGCACAAGTGTGCACCTCCTTGTGTGTGCCGACCCTGGATTTTATAACATGCGCGCAGTAGCGCGCATGTTATAAAATTGAGTGTACATTTGTGCGCGCCGAGTAGCACGCACAACATTTAAAATCTGCCCCATAGGGAAAAATAACCTGTGCTGTAGTTACACAATGTTAGGAGTTACCACCCAGGAAAGAGATCTAGGCTTTAGTGGATTATACATTGAAATCATTGGCTCAATATGCTGTGGCGATCAGAAAAGCCAGCAGAATGTTAGGAATTATTAGGAAGGGAATGTAAAATAAAACAGAGGATGTCATAATGCCTCTGTATCAGTCCATGGTGAGACCACATCTTGAATACTGTGTGCAGTTCTGGTCACTGTATCTCAAAAAGGATATAGCTACACTGGAGAAAGTGCAGAGAAGGGCGACCAAAATGATAAGGGGCATGGAATCGCTGCCCTATGAGGAAAGGCTAAAGAAGTTAGGGCTCTTCAGTTTGAAGAAGAGACGACTGAGGGGGGATATGATAGAAGTCTATAAAATCATCAAAGGACTTGAACAAGTTAATGTAAATCGTTTATTTACTTTCTCAGATATAGAAGGACTAGAGGGCAATCCATGAAGTTAGCAAGTTGCTCATTTAAACAAATTGAAGAAAATTCTTTTTCACTCAGTGTATAGTTAAGCTCTGGAATTCATTGCCAGAGGATGTGGTTACAGCATTTAGTGTAACTGGGTTTAAAAAAGGTTTGAATAAGTTCCTAGAGGAAAAATCCATAAACTGCTATTATGGTAATTAATAAGCAATAATAGCTTGTGATTTATCTAAAGTTTGGGTACTTGCTAGGTACTTGGGACTTGGATTGGCCACTGTTGGAAACAGGATACTGGGCTTGATGGACCTTTGGTCTGACCCAGTATGGCATATCTTATGTTCTTATGTTCTTATGTTCTTAATAGAGAATGACTTGAAACCCTGATATGCATTCTCTTATGAAACTTCTAGAATATATTAGCTTTAATCCTTGATCATTAATAGAACATCCAATATATGTGCAGTGGGGTTTTGTGATCAAAATCCAAATACATGAGATAAGAAATAAATATTGCATTTATTGAATAGGTACAGTTGGAGGGACTGTTATAAACTGATAGGTTGAAAAGGTTGGCAAAAAAAGACACATTTTAACAAAAACTCTGCCAAGAAGTATATAATATAATGTTATAATGCCACAATATCAGGTGACAAATGTTTGATTATAGGGGCAAAACATATATACAGATTTACATATATAGATATATGTGTGTGTAGAAAGAGAGTGAGATGTTTGAGGAAGTGTGACTTTGAGATGAAATTAAGAAGTCCAATTATGGAAGAAGTACTGTTGTGTCTCAAATTAATCATCTCAGTCCAAGATTTCCAATATACTCAGTTTAAAAAAGAACTAGCTAAAGCATTCATGCTCTGAGTCTGAAAAATAAAGAAGCTTACAGTGATGGCCTTATCCCACAAAATGAACAAACTGTTGCCTGCTGGTGCCATAATTTTTTCCCTGAGTATGTTAAGAGTAATGCAGAAAAGCAAACTGTGGTGACTATCTATGCACGTTTATTTTACTATGATATAATTACTAAGGGCCAGATTTTTTAACTTATGCGCGGGCGTAGATTTGTTCGCGCAACCCTGTGCAAACAAATCTATGCCCGATTTTATAGCATGCATGCGCAGCCGCGCTCATGTTATAAAATCCAGGGTCGGCGCGCGCAAGTGGGTGCATACTTGTGCGCCCCCTTGCCGAGCCCAAGGGGAGCCCCGATGGCTTTCTCCGTTCCCTCCAAGGCCGCTCCCAAATCGGAGCGGCCTTGGAGGGAACCTTTTTTGCGATCCCCCCCATCTTCCCCTCCCTTCCCCTATCTAGCCCACCCCCAGCCCTAACTAAATCCCCCCTTACCTTTTGTTTCCGAAGTTATGCCTGCGCCGGCTCGCCATCCCCGGCACAGGCCGCTGTGCCGGAGGACTCGGGACCACCCCCCTGGACTCGCCCCAGACCTCTGCCACGCCCCCGGACCTGCCCCTTTTTCAAAGCCCCAGGACATACGCGCGTCCCAGGGCTTGCGCTCGCCGCCGAGCCTATGCAAGATAGGTTTGGCGCGCACAGGGGCAGCTTTTCAGGGGTTACGCGCGTAACCCTTTGAAAATCTACCCCTATGAGTTCAGCTTTAAATTTATTTAAAAGCCCATCTGTACAACATTTGTAAAGTACAAATCCCCTAAGCCTAGAAAAACAGTACACCTGCTACAAAACGTTTTGTGTCAGATCTACATGAAACGTTACCAATGATAAGAGTTAAACTAACTTTTTTGATGAGGGGAATGGATTGTTGTATTGGCAAGTAAGGACTCTTGTGAATATTTTGTGCATTTGTCTACAGGGAGGCACACTGTAATAAAGGGGGAGGCGTATCCTCATTCTGTGTCTTACTACTAAAGATGCATTTTATTTACAACTTAGCTCGGCGTTTTTTTTAAATTTACATTATTAAATGTTAGTGCTGTGAATTGCAGATTAATTATTATTTACTGATTGCAGCAGTACAAATAAGATAGTAACAGCTTTGTGAATTTGTCATCTTATGGACCTTTACAGAAGGGTTTTACGCCTCTGCACGTTGCCGCGAAGCACGGAAGCCTAGATGTGGCAAAGCTCCTCCTGCAGCGTCGCGCCTCACCTGACTTCGCTGGCAAGGTACAAAATGTGCACTCCCAGGGATTCTTGTCTAGGGATATTTGAAGAAAAAAATATGCTTCAAAGGAAATTGTCTATAGATTTATATTAAATACACAAATTTCTGAAGCCCTTATGTCATCACACCTTATATAGCGAGACATGAAAACTGCAGTGAAAGAGAGGTTGTTTCATGTTAAGAACAAGGCGATGAACATGGCCTCCACTGCATTAAACCATTCAGATTATAAAACTGCTGTTGCATGTACGTATCATCTACCTTTACGAGACCAGAACCCTGTATTTTTTTACCAGAGCCATGAAATAAGTTATATTTTACTACCCTATATGGCTTTCCAGCTCTAACTCTTAGCTTATGATAGCCATAAAATATCTTGTAGAATTAAGAGGATTTGTACAAAGTATTTGTCCTCTTTTTATGGATGACTGAACATCAGTAACATATATTTAGAGCAAGATCGAAGGCAGTGCTATGCATGGTAACAAAAAAAAAAGATTTGCTCCTCGCAGTATGGTAAGTCCATCGAAGTATGGTGCATGGGCACAAATGGGTCGACACAATTGGTTGCAATTGGTTCTAGAATGCTTACACCCCTTAAACTACCCAGTACTAATAGCTCAGTTTTGTTTTTTAAGTTTTTGTCCTTAAGTGCCTAACTAGAGAGCATTGTCTGTAATCATGCGTTATCCGAGTTTGGTTAATCATTTAACATGCCTTTTACTTAGCGTCATTCCACCATCTAATGGCAGCTAGGGCACAGCTAACAATGACTTATTGCTGTAACATAACCACGCCCCTTTGCAGAATGGCCTCACTCCACTTCACGTTGCTGCTCACTATGACAACCAGAAGGTGGCACTGCTGCTGCTGGAGAAAGGTGCTTATCCCCATGCTGCTGCCAAGGTGAGAAATCTCACAGTGCACCCAATGCCACCAGCATTGTACTTTGCACAGTTATATGTTTTTAAATTGCTTTGTGAGTTTATGCTTGCCTGAGAATGTAGGTCGGTAACTTCTTTCTCCAAACACATCCTTTCTTTTTTTCTGAAAAAAAAAAAGCGGGAGGGGGTTGTATCATAATATAGAATTTTCCATTTCGGCGAGCTTTAATTACAACTGTAAATTCCTGGATGTGTAATAACATATAGCTGATGGCTATTGAGAGCTTAGTGGAATCCATTACCTA
Organism: Rhinatrema bivittatum; assembly: GCF_901001135.1. Taxonomy (NCBI): domain Eukaryota; kingdom Metazoa; phylum Chordata; class Amphibia; order Gymnophiona; family Rhinatrematidae; genus Rhinatrema; species Rhinatrema bivittatum. The sequence continues at coordinate 291,447,825 of NC_042615.1, forward strand.
GACCACTGAGATTAATGAGAGACACAATACAGAAGTGGTTTATCTGGCTGTTACAGGTACACTGGGGACTTAAGGGTAAGGGACAATAATTTAAGAACTTGAAGGTTATTTTAAGGACCAGGCAAAACCCAATCAACTTATCCCAGCTCTTTTGTGTTCATGTTGAGTTGATAAGTTATCAGTGAATTTTTCCCATGATTGCAAGATACTATGGTAAAAAAAACCCAAACCCCATGAAGTTAGGAGATATTTTGATTGTTTATATATTAATACATAAAGCTCTATAAGATGGGACTGAGACAGCTTTATTTTTCAGCATTTTTGGGGTGCAGCATTTTATTCTTCTTAAGCCAGACTGTGCAGTATCCATTGATCTTTTATTTCTGTACTTAGTCTGAATATTTTCCTTTCGCCAGCCTTTAGGTCTGAATTTTCAATGTACATAAATCCATATGCATAAAACCATGCTTTTTTGTGCATAAACGGCGGTTATAAACTAACCCAGGGCTTATTGTCCATAAAAGTATGGATGTAACCTGACTATATCCATATTGTTATGCAAACTAGGGAGCGGTGTTCCGGGGAGGGTGGAGTTGGGGTGAAGTTGGAATGTATGCACATACTTTATTTATTTTAAGAAATATACATGTAACCAGGGTTGGATTTAAGATTTTGACCCCCATAGGCAGGGTTGGAGAGCAGGGGGTTAGAGATTCTGGAGATCGAAAAGGGGGGGGAAGTTCTTTTCCCTTCGCCATCCCCTAGAGCAGTGGTTCTCAACCTTTTTTCTATCAGGACACACCTGAGAGATGACGCTCACATGCGTGACACACTGACCACATGACCATCATGGGACTTAATATAAGCATATGCTCTGTATCCATAGGAGTCCCCCAGCTTCCTAACAATGGGTGCAGAGCAGAACTAAGACATTTCCTGGACAACTCACCGTACATAAAAGACAATCTGATTCTGGTGGAGGGGAGATATGATACAGACCTTTAAGTACCTGAAAGGTTTTAATGATGCACCTTCGACAAACCTTCTCCTTTGGAAAAAAATCAGTAGAACTAGGGCACACGAAACGAAACTCCAAGTGGGAGGACTCAGAACCAACATCAGGAAATATTTCTTCATGGTGAGGGTGGTGGATGTTTGGAATTCCCTTCCAGAGGAGGTGGTGAAAACAAAAATGGTGAAAGATTTCAGAGAGGCATGGGATAAACACTCTGGATCCCTAAAGGCTAGAGGATGGAAATTTATTTATTTTTATTTTATTTTATTTTAATTTTTTATATACCGGCATTCGCGATGGGAGTCGCATCATGTCGGTTTACAATTAACAGGGATGAGGAAATGAGGAAATGAGAAAATGAGAAAATGAGGAAATGAGGAAATGAGGAAATGAGGAAATGAGAAATGAGGAAATGAGAAATGAGGAAAAGAGCACATGGGGATAACTTGCTAGTGTGGCAGTTACTACCCTTAATCAATATTGTTGATGCAACTCATGTATTTATTTAAAAATTATTTAAGTATTGCCAATGCCTAACAGAATACATCTTCCTAAGTGATTTACAACACAAATTCAAACAATTTATATAAATAAATACAAAGGAATTAAAATTAAAAATTAAAAAAATAATTAAAAAAATCAGTTCTATTAAACATTCTTTCATCAAGCAGGTTTGCTCTCTGCTTTAACAGCAGGGGGAAAAGAGGAAAAGGGGAATTATTTTCAGACAGCAACCAACAAGGACATTAAATTTTATAGTCTGAGAAATCAAATAAGCATGAGGGGAACTTGCTGATTCAGCTGTTACTGCCCTTAACCAATAAGCCTTATACTTGTGATGTAACTCTAACATTGCTGTCTGCTTCAACAGCAAGAGATAAGAGATAACGGGGAATTGGACTCAGACAGCAACCAACAAGGACCCTGACTTTAAAGGTTTGGGAAACAATTAACTTGTATGGCATGGCAGATGCCACCCCCTGATGCTACCATTATAGGAGAGACCTGACCTGACCACCTGTATATGGTGCGGCTGATGCTACCATAAGCTTACTGGGCAGACTGGATGGATCATTTTGTCCTTTTCTGCCATCATTGCTGTGTTTCTATATGTTTTTATCTTAATAACAGCATCACAAACTCCCTCTACTACCAGGTGCATTCTAAAATAATACAAACAAATTTGACTCTGTACATGTCTATCAAACCTGCCATACCTCAGCAGCACAAACTCCAAGAAATGAAGCAGCAATAGCCCTACCCATGAAAAGGTAGCAGTTCACCACCAGTGCAATATAATATTGAGAAAATACAACAAATAAGGCTGATAGAAACCTCTAGTAAAGTACCTCATCTCAGTACCTCATCTCAGTACACATATACAGATCTGCCTTCTCCAAATATAGAATAAAAGACCACAAATTACAAATGTGGAAGCAAAACTTGGAATGGAAATCCCGAAACCACCTTCTGCATGCAGTGCAAAACTGGAGACTAGAAACAAAAATATATTTTCTCCTACACTAAGCAAAGTTCAAAGAGAGAATAAATGCATATTCTCAAAACTGACATAGTATGGCCCTTGTACCCAGTCACTCCCCTCCATGTACCCATCATCTCTCACTTCTCCCAGCTACTCAATCATCCCTTCACATGCTCATATCCCTGTCCAACATTCCCAACACCCTCACCCCACATCCTCTTCCCCGTGCTCCCTCTATCCCCTGCTCAACTCTTTCTGCTCTTCCCTCTCCCCTTCCCTACCCAGAATACCTCTGACCACCTCTTTCCTACCCCTTCCTGCTCAGCATCCCCCACTCCCCACTCCCCTTTCCCCCAACCCAGCCACCCCACACCTCCATCTCTCCACTTCCATCTCTCTTCCGTGCCCAGCAGCCCCCCAACCTCTCCCTCCTCCACCTCTCCCTACTCAGCAACCCCAACCTCCTTTTCCCCCACTCCTTTCTCCCTATCTTCCCACGCCTTCCTGCCGAGTGCATTTCCCCCTCCTCCTGGCTCCCAGCCAACAGAAAAGACTTCCGTCCAATCCAGAGTCTCCCTGCCTCTTTATCAGCAGCAGATGAGGGCAAGAAGCATTGAGGAGAGGAAGATGAGGAGGCAGCAGCAGCGGACCTACAGAGCACGCACCTTTCTCCCTCATGCTCCTGCTTTCACATCAGGCTCCATGGGATGAAGAGAGAATCAGCAGCCTCACTGCCAGGCCAGGCAGAGAAAGATAAATTTGGTGTCCTGCCAGGCCCATATGAACAGGAGTTGGTGATATCACGCTCTGATCTGGGTGAAGGAGGAGGGCACAGCCTCCCACTGGCCAGGAAAAGGAGAAGGAAGCAAGAGTAGCTTCTTGTCATAAAAAGAAAGGTCAGCCAATTCCTGCCCAGACTGATGAGAAAAGATCAGTCCTCTGCTGGATCTGCGAAACACCTCCCGGGACTTTGCGACACACTAGTGTGTCCTGACCCTCCTGATGAGAACCACTGCCCTAGAGTACCATAGCCGCACCCCTTTGGACAACAAGAGTAGATGCCTCCTTGGCACAGTTACACTCCTCCATGGCCCGAATATTTGGGGCCTGCAGAAGTTTGCATCTTAGGCAGTTGCCTGTGTTGCCTATACCTAAATCTGGGCCTGCCAGTAAGTTAAGCCATAAAAGCTATATCCTCAGTAGGGGAGGTGTGACTTTGTACAAGTTAATCTGTGCACATATGGGACCAATTACCCAAGTATTTTCAAAGCAAATGTATGCATATAAGTTCACTTTGAAAATGTTGGCTAAATCCTACATATACTAGTTACACACAGACTTTAGCTCTACCTGAGCAGTTATAAAATTACGTTTTTAATGTCTACTGTGAGTCTACTGAGACCAAGAAGTATAAATAGTAAAAAGAACCAACTTCAAAACCCAAAAAAACATATCCCAAAGGGTCAAGGACCATGTTCTAAACTTTGAAGGGGGTAATTTGCAAAGCCTTTTATGCACATAAATGGCTGTACTAAAATAGCCCAGGGCATGTAAAAGTATATGTGCAACCCGGTTTATATGGGTACCTTTCCACAAACTGAGCAGAGGGTTCCAGGGGGCAGAGTTGGGGTGGAGATGATGATTGCTTGCAAACATTACGCTATCCGAAGAGGAGATGAAGCTTAATGCAAGTGAAACGTGCGTGTATGCTCAGCCATGTGCCTGAGGAGTTTCCAAGTGGACTTACGCTTGTAAGGTTGCTTTGGTAAAGTCTGCCTGCACAAGGCACACACCGACTTCACTGCTATGCGGACTGTTTGAAAATTAACTTCTAAATGAATGTGGTTAATGAGTGTCCCTCAAATATTTTCTAAACTTGAAAGATGTTTTTCCCTAACACACTTTATGTTGGATGCTTGCTTTTAGAATGGCTACACCCCACTGCACATCGCTGCCAAGAAGAACCAAATGCAGATCGCCACTACTCTGCTCGACTACGGAGCTGAGACCAACATTTTGACCAAGCAAGGAGTAACGCCACTTCACCTGGCTTCTCAGGAAGGTCACGCAGACATGGTGGCACTTCTTCTGGATAAAGAAGCCAATATTCATGTGGGAACAAAGGTAACCCCTTTGGAATTGTTCAAGAGTACAACATGCTTGTGGCACGAGTATCCAAAATGAATTCTCGCAACTTTCACCAGAAAATTAATGGAATTCTCACTAATAATATAATGTATCAGCCTTGTAATTCTACGTGTGTGGCACTGGATGGAAACAAGAAGGTTAGCCATCACTAGTATTAGTCCAGAAAAATGTAAAAGCTATGGGCCAGATTTTCAAAGGGGTACGCGCGTAAGATACGCGCGTACCCCCCGAAAACCTGGCCGAAGTACCCCTGCGCGCGCCGAGCCTATGTTGAGTAGGCTCGGCAGCGCGCGCAAGCCCCGGGATGCGCGTACGTCCCGGGGCTTTCCTGGGGAGGCATGTCGGGAGGTGTGTCGCGGCGGCGCGTCATTTCGGGTCGTGGCCACGGGCGTTGTTCTGGCCCGGGGGCATTTCAGGGGCGTGGCCAAGGCCTCCAAAATGGCTCCTGGGCCTGGGAATCGCGCGCCGGAGGCCGGCCCGGCGCGCGCAAATTATGCCTGCTTCGGGCAGGTGTAACTTGTACAACAAGAGTTGGGGGGGGGTTAGATAGGGCTGGGGGGTGGGTTATGTAGGGGAAGGGAGGCGGAAGGAAAGTTCCCTCTGAGGCCGCATCGATTTCGGAGTGGCCTCGGAGGGAGCGGAGGCAGGCTTGCGCGCGCCGACACCGGATTTTAATGGATACATGTGGCTATGCGCATATCTATTAAAATCCCGTGTACTCTTGTTTGCGCCTGGTGCGTGAACAAAAGTATGTGCGGGCGCAGATTTATAAAATCTACCCCTATGAGCAGGAATGGAATCAGACTCGTCATATTGCTTTCTTTTTCTCTTATTTTTCTTTGTGAACTGGTACATACTGTATATGTAAAACTGTATGGTCTTATTGCTCTAGAATTTACTTGATGATTCTATTCTAAAGATTATCAGTTAAAGTTTAATGCAGGTATTTATATTGGAAAACACAAAAATAGTTATGATTTTCATCCGGTAGTGTGTCCGGTAGTGATGTACATTTAGCTAGGTAGAAAATTATAGATAATCCTACTTAAGAAATCTCAGGGAAGAAAAGCATATGTAAAAATAGTCTATTGTACATGTGGTATCACTAGAGTTTACTGTTTTGCATATACAACAGTGGAAAGAATTTGATATATTATCCCAGTAATAGGAATAAGGGAATACCAGTGCCAAATCTTTTATGTTTTTTTGTATGAATCTTTCCAAGAAGTGATTTTATGGTGACGTTTCCAAGCGGTATGATGGCAAAGCACTTGTATTCCTGCAAGGTTCTTAATACCATTCTTAAGATCAACGATGGGGCTAGAAAGGACCAGAAGTGGAGCTTTCTCCTGGGTGGCAGAGTATTCCAAAAGAGAAAAGATTAGAGTTAGTCCATTTGAATTTTAGATTTAGTTTTATATGGATTTTTTAATTTAGTTTTTGTAAATTAAAAAAGTCTGCTATATCTTTTATAATGGGTAATTGCTGCTGTTTAATATTTTGACTTAGGTTTATTATGTATTTTATTGTTGTTTTATGTTTGGTTCAAGTTATTTATATTTTGTGATGTTTTTTCCTGCTTTTTTGTTTCTCGGAGGCCAACTTATTTTCCTGCAATTTTTTTCACAGATGGGTCCTCCATATGTAAAAATGCCCATAAATGATGATGCTTTGGCCTCTTGCTTTTTTTTTCATGTGTAGTGCCCTGTTGCAAAAGAGTTCACAAATTACCCCCTTTTGTAATGACTAAATCTTTACAATTCTGAGTTAATAAGCAGCAGCAATGCAATATCATGCAAAGCTGCTCTTTAACTCAGAATTCAGTGAAAATCAGCTTGCAGATATGTCCTTGTGGGCCAGTTTTTACCTCTATGAAGTGAAGTTCTCTTTTTTTCAGCTGACTCTGGATCTCAGGTTCTTGTGCAAGTTTTCTCTCAGCTGATTTGCACGGGTAGAAAACATCATTACATTCGTTTATTTGTGTCACGCTTTTCTAGCTGAGGAGTTCAAATTGTTTTCCAGCAAAAAATTGCGGCATTACATTACAGTCAGTAATAAACTATAGTTAGGTGTGCGAACGAGGCTGCTAACCTGCTGGAAACCCCACCGGTTATTACATTGACTTCTAAGTTTGTTTTCAGTCTGCCTTACTTTATGACTTTAGTCAGTTTTAGATTTAGATCTGATTTTATCTGATTGTTTACCATTGAAGATATTGTAATTTCCCACCTTGAGGAGTTTTTTTTGGTCAGGCAGTATATAAATGTAAAACTCAAATTCAGTTGTCCTGGAAAGGAACATCCTGCATCTTATTAGGCCCAGCACACTGGGGTATGTTTCCAAACACGAGCAGTTGAGTGGTTGCATAGGATTTTAGATCACTATGTTCATCATGCACACAAAAAGTAGTGCTATTAGACATTTAAAACCTCTTGGTCTGAAGTGCTCCCTGCGGCATGTTTTGGGTGGAATTGGAGAATAGATTGTATTTTCACATTTACGCATGTTGTCTTCCTTTGAAAATTCTACCCACTGAAAAAGCAGGTGGAAAAGTGCATGGGTACTTTATAACTATGGCAATTTTCAACAGAAAAGAATCTATGTATTTTCCATTTGAAATGTAGTGAAAAGTCCACAGCTAAAAAAAAAAAAAAAATACCCATGGATTTTGAAAATTGCTCCTTAAAGGGCCAGTGCTGATTTTCCCACTGAGAATGATGGGATCTGCCTTTTAAAACTTGTTTTGGCTTACCGAACTCCTGCATTACCCTATACAGCAATCACACTCTCTGCCTTATGCTAACATGTGCCTCTAATTTACTTTTCATTCACAAATGTACAGCCCTTCCCACTGTCACGCTTAGCCATACCACTCACTCTTCCAAGCTGCAGACTTTCCACATGCATGTAAACCTCTCAACTCAACCACACAACACTTATCCATGAGACTGTGAGCCCCAAAGACTAACAGAGATAAAAGGACCATACACTTTAGAGATGTGCAGTCATTTAAAAATCACTAGAAAACACAGACATTTTTATGTCATTGTGGGCCGGATTTTAATAGCTACGCGCAGGCAACTGCGCGCATGTTATAAAATCCTGGGTCGCCGCGCACAAGGGGGTGCACACTAGTGCACCTTGCACGTGCCGAGCCCTAGGGGAGCCCCGATGGCTTTCCCCATTCCCTCCGAGGCCACTCCGAAATCAGAGCATCTCGGAGGGAACTTTCCTTTGGTCCCCCCCACCTTCCCCTCCCTTCCCCTATCTAACCCGTCCCCCAGCCCTACCTAAATCCCCCCTACCTTTATTTTATAAGTTGCACCTGCCTCCGGGCAGGTGTAGGTTGCACGCACCGGCTGACGGCCGGCCTGTGATCCTGGGCACAGCAGCAAATGGCCGATGTGCCTGGAGGCTCCAGCCATGCCCCGCCCCGCCCCTGGACCGCCCATGCCCCGCTCTCACTCCACCCCTTTTTTCAAGCCCCGGGACATACGCGTGTCCTTGGGCTTTATGCGTGCCACCAGGCCTTTTGAAAATAGGCCCGGCGTGCATAACCTCCCCCTACACGCGTAAATCCGCCTCGATTTACACACATATTTATTTATTTATTTAAATTCTTTTAATACACCGATGCTCAAGACGAAGGTCTTATCGTACCAGTTTACAGCATAACCAGGGGTAACCAATTAAATAGAAGAAAGAAAGTTACAATGAACAGGGATTTACAGTACAGGAGAATTAAGAGCGAAAGAAATTAGTTTAACATAACTCTAAAAAGTGTAAAGTAAGTAACAATCAACGTATGATACTAGCTTAGACGATGGCCTAATATGTAAAATTGAACTGTGGCAGGAACGATCCAGGAGAAGGGGGGGGGGGGGGAACTGTGAAAAAATAAGGGGTGTGTGTCTTCGCTAGTTGTGGAGTGACCCATCAAGGGAAGGCTTGAGTGAACAGCCAAGTTTTCAGTTTCTTTCTGAAGGAGAAAGGGCATTGTTCCTGGCGAAGTTCTGGGGGAAGTAGATTCTATTGATATGGTCCAGCAGTGGACAAGGCTCGTTTCTGAATGGAGGTGTGACTAGCGGATTTATTAGGGGGAGCCTGCAGAGATCCTTTGTATGCCGATCTGATCGGTCTTGTGGAAGCGTGGGGTTCTAGTGGTATTTTGAGTTGGAGTGTGGATTGATGATAGATGGTTTTGTGGATGATGGACAGGGTCTTGAACAGTATTCTATAGTTGATGGGTAACCAGTGTAGGTTTTTAAGGATTGGTGTGATGTGGTCCTTACGACGCGTAGGCTTTGAAAATCTGCCCCTTTGTATGTCGTTTTCCAATGAATAAAACACATGTTCATTTTGTGTTACTGTTGAGTTTTAGCATGCACTAAAATTATTTAATACGTGTTACATTTTTTTAGTGTTCCCTAAATGGTTTTAGCATTTTATGAAACTCAAAAATGAAAGTAAAATAAAATAAAACATATTTTTTTCCATATATGCCCCTATTTTAAAACTAACATTGCCTATGATTTGATTATCAAATGTGCCATAGTCCTACTGAGCAATTATAGTGTCTTATAGCAAGCAGTTCTCTATCACACAAGATAACCTACATATGAATCATTCACATTTCCCCTTTTGCACCATAGCAATTCCTCATTTAGATCTCCCACTCAAATCTTTTTGGCCATAGACACTATTGTACAAATTAGGTCATACAGCACCTAACATCACATGCTAGAAATACAACAAAAATGAAAACTAGATTAATAAAAAGCAGAGGAAACTATATCCTCAGTCTCATCCTGAAGGGTTGAGGAGACAGTGATGCTGGTAGGCTGTGACTGGTTCTCTCTCCTCCTTTTCTGGGTCTACCTCTGCACCTTCCCCTGCTGCTTGTACAACAGAATAGAAACCATATTTAAAACAGCAAGTATTTAAGTCCTTCCTTGAACAAAAGTATTGTGGTTGCCATGTTAGTCCTCTTGAATATATAGAAGTATGCGTCATCAAACAATTTATAGGAGATATGTCTTTACTGGACTCATTTACTGCATCTGTAATAACTTTCGGAGGCTATGCTCCCTTAATCAGGGCACTAATGAAACCGGGTATGTAAAGGGAATTTTAGGAGAATACAAAATGCAAAACATTTTGAAATTATGATGATCTAAAACTTAGAAACAAACAGAAAATAAGAACAGAGACTTTCTCACCCATTATCAGACATAGGTTCTTTCTATCAATCCATCCAACCCTACTGCAAGCTGTAACAGCATATGCAGACTACTAACAGGCCAATAGTCAGTAGGGCATTTAGTGGACAAGTTATCCGACTAAGGTTAGCTGGATAATTTGTCCTGGATTTTCAGTGGGATAAACAGCCCACCAAATCTCCCTGATTAAAGTTATCCAGCTAACTTTAAACATAACCAGATATTCTTTTGAATATGGTCGGTAATGTATAAAGTTATTCAGTACATTCTAAAAACTAGAAGCTCTAAACTGGCCTAGTACTAGATAATCCATAAAAAGTAGGAACAGCAAAACAAAACCAAGTTAATCAGGTAAAGAGCTGCAATCAAAGTAATGTTAAATCAGCAGTACTATTGGGTGTCAGCAAGCCAGGTATGTGTAAGACCTCTTATCAAAAGAGGTTCCCGGGTCCACTCATCATTCCTCCACGGCCCATTAGAAGTAACAGGAATGAATACTTTTCAAGACAATATTTTGTTGCAATTTAAAAACATTCCTTATAGAGTCATATAATTCACAGTAAATTATTATTCAATCAATATTCAATTGCAGTTAGCTGAAAATGTTTATAGATAACCAGCTTTATTCAAAACAGTATAGCCGGTTAAGTAGCAATTCACTTAAAAAAAACCCCAAAAAACTGATAGCGGGTCTACAGGCCCGAACCAGAACCCCCTCTTCCCGTCTATGACAGTTCCTAACAGCCTGGGACCACCTCCCAGAGCCACCACATCTTTATTTCCCAGTGGCAATCGTATCCTCTCCCCCACACCCACACTCCCGTTCCTGGCTTTTTAAAAAAAATATTTGTTTCTCCAGGACTCCCCTCATCTCTCTTCCCTGTCCCTATCCCTCCCACCCCATCCCATACCTTAAAATAGATTGTCAGTATATCCTGGATTGCAGCAGTATCCTACTGCGATGGAAGCCCGGCATGTTTGCTTCTGCTGTGCTAGGCAGAATATAGCCGGCTAAGTGGCACGTTATCCAGTCACACAAAGCCGGATAACTTTAGACCTACTCTGAAGAAAGTCTAAAGCTATCCCATTAGCCTAGCTGGATAGACCCGATATCTCTTTTTTATCTGACTAAATTATAGCCCCATAACTACCTATCCATCTATAATTTAGCCGAATAAAAGGCTGAATATGCCACATTTGCTATTTAGACGTTTAACTTTTGAGTTATCCATCTATGTGGCTTTTGAATATGATCTCTTGAAGCCTAGCTGATTCTGTCCTTTTTAAATCCAGTGTGAGCGCGCTGATTGTGAGGTCTTTAAAGGAGTGATCTTCATTTGAGAAATGTTCACTTACTGAGGTGTCATTCTGTTCTCTGTAATACCTATTTTTTTGTCTGTGGATGTTTGTTGTTTTTAATTTCCGTCTTGTTTCACTGACTAGCACCCCTCTTCATATTTTTTTTCACCTTGGATCATATATATATATATATATATATATATATATATATATATATATATATATATATATATATATATATCTGGCCCAGCTTGTTTTGTGGAATCTTGCATGATTTTGTGTCATCTTCTTCTGTTTGGCTTTCTGTCTGAAGTTACTCCTCATTGTTAGCTGTTGCCAGAATTCTAGAACAGGGGATGCAGAGAATATTTATTTTAGTAATTCATCCTTTAATAGTAATAGATGTAGATCTTTTATGATTTTTCTTTGCTCTTCTAGCTCTGGGATGTATGTTATTTGAATATTACGCACTCTATGGTTCTCCTCTGCTTGTCATGTACTAGGTTTTCCCAAGGTGCTTTGAGTAAGGGTTTGATATTTTTGGAGATTATTTTGGGGTGACAGCACTTTTGTTTGAAGGATTCAGTTAGTATTTTGGAATGTTTATCCTTGTCCTTTCGGTCAGAACTAATACAGAAAGACTAGGGCTGTTCAGCTTGGAGAAGAGACGGCTGAGGGGGGATATGATAGAGGTCTTTAAAATCATGAGAGGTCTAGAATGGGTAGATGTGAATCGGTTATTTACTCTTTCAGATAATAGAAAGACTAGGGGGTACTCCATGAAGTTAGCATGCGGCACATTTAAAACTAAACGGAGAAAATTCTTTTTCACTCAACACACAATTAAACTCTGGAATTTGTTGCCAGGGGATGTGATTAGTGCAGTTAGTATAGCTGTGTTTAAAAAAGGTTTGGATAAGTTCTTGCTATTAATCAAGTTGACTTGGAAAATAACCACTGCTGGGTTCAAAAAAGGTTTGGATAAGTTCTTGGAGGAGAAGTCCATTACCTGCTATTAATCAAGTTAACTTAGAAAATAGCCACTTCTATTACTAGCATCAGTAGCTTGGGATCTTCTTAGTGTTTGGGTAATTGCCAGGTTCTTGTAGCCTGGATTGGCCACTGTTGGATGCTGGGCTTGATGGACTCTTGGTCTGACCCAGTATGACATGTTCTTAGAATCCAAATTTAGGATTTTAGGAAGTAAGCTGAAATCCAGATCCTCCAGGGTGGCCTTCTCTGAAATGCTCCCTGTTCCACATGCAGGTCCCCAGAGACAGGCAGAGCTCTGAAGTCTCAATGCGTGTGTAACCCCAACTCTGGGTACAGACTCCTACCCGATGAGGCCATAAAGATATCTGTTGTTCTCATGGGGACAGGAACCCTCCCAGGCTAGCTTGAACATTGACTCTTCCTTTCATGGCCTGGATCCTTGGTCGAGTGGAGGGGGGAGGTAACTCCCAGGGCCGCAAATGCTAAGGGTGGCTTCTTTGTCTACTTTTATTATTTCCCTGGGGCAACCAATGTATGTCTGTCCCACAGCACGTTAGGTGTGCCAAAGAAAGACTGGAGTCACTGGGTTAGTGTGCAAATGAATATTTTCTGATGTAAATGATGAAAACTGGCACAATCTTAATTCACAGCAGCACAATGATTTCTCTTGTCACAACTTCCTCCTCGATCTGTGCAGAAAGGTCAAACACCAGCCAGGGGAATTTCTACCCTCCATGGGTTTGAAAAACTAGGATCCCCAGGAGGGCAGGGTGACCTTTTGATGGGAAGAACCACCCCTTCCAACTCAGAAATGCCCCTCCTTTATCTGCATACATTTTATTCAGGTAGTGACCCACCTAGGTGAAATATATCACGTTAGAGGGGCAGAAATATAAAACCATGGGGTTTTTTTGGGTAACTTGAAAGTTATCTGGACAAACCACTTAGAATATGGACCTCCATGTGTTTTTGTTTAATTTATTTATTCAATTTATTTTCCACCTTTGAGACATTTTAGAGTGGATTACATTCAGGTACTGTAGGTATTTCCTTGTCCCCAGAGGCCTTCCAATCTAACGGAGTCGTTCTTTATTGTGCGATGGGCAGTTATTGCATGCTTTAGGGCGTTGTCACACACGATAATGCCCTACTGCACTTGATATCGGCCGCATCAGGGTGGTACAATTCAAATGGGGGAAGGGGAGGAGTGTGGGCAGGGTTTGGGTGGTGTTAGGACCCACTAGCCCTGTGGGCGATAACACCACCTTTTCCCGTGATGCTATGGAGGCGATAGTGTGCAGTGCGGTCAGCTGCATACTATTGCCCCCCACCCTTTTTCTGGCCGGGGCTCATCGTTCTGCTTTATGTATAGCAAAATGATGTATCTGGGCCTAGGTTTGTACTTGAGGCAATGGAGGGTGAAGTGTCTTGCTCAAGGTCACAAGGAGCAGCTGTGGGATTTGAGCCCTTGCTTCCCTGGTTCACAGCCCAGTGCTCTAACCACTCGCTACTCCTCCATGTAAAAGAGTGGCATGAGAAGACACGGTTAGAGTCGGAAGGGAGCATGCAAGGGAGAGATCCAGGGAGTGCTCATAAAGGCGCTGGTATCTGGCCACTTTCTCACCTATAACCACCTTGTAGTATAGGCACCACAGTGACTGCACCACAGCTTGCTACTGCCTCAGAGCTCACAGACATGAGCTCTGCTCGCAAACCAAAAAATGCTTCTGAGGATCAGGCTCCTCTTCAGCTTCAAGCACCAGAATTCCTACAATGATTTTTGGCCACACTGAACAATGTTAGCGACAGTAAAGATCTCTGTCCTTTTAGAAATACATTTACCTTTTAAAATGCTCAGGTGTGTATCACTGTGTTTCGTCTGTTACCTCCTCCACTCTCTGTAATTCTCTTCCTCTCTTCTACTTCTCTCCTGTCCTGTTGGTGCCTTGTGAATGCTTTATTTGTATGTTTGGTGGGGGCTATTAGGGAGCCAGGGTGTTACTTGTATTGCTGCCCTGTGCAAGCAATTACCGTGCTGCTCCCCTATTGTCTCTAACGGAGCCCTTCTCTGGCTTTTTATTTCCTCCAACAATGACTTTGAATTGCCAAGCATTGCTTACAGGTGTGGTAGGGTTAGATTAAGTAGATTAAGACAACCAGATTCCTGGTGGATGAATTGGGAATACTTGTTCCCTGTAGTACCAGCAGTGAATGAGCAGTTTATTATGGGGTGAGAAAGAGGGTTGTTGTCCAATGAACAGTCCCCATGGAAAATTATAATAATCTACTCTCAAAATACACCTAAAAACACATTCTTTAAATTTTATTACCACAAAATATTCCAAACCCAATTTTAAAAAAGCCTTAAGACTGGCAGGTATGTCCTGAGTACAAAAGAATTAAATATGCACCAGAAAAATTCTAATAAGTCAACAAAATCCATCTGTTAGTAACTAAATATTCTGTGTGGGAGCTGTGTCCTGATCAGAGATTTTGAAATAGGTTCCAGAATATTTTTCACTGATGAGTTGTTAATTAATTAATTAAAAAAAAATAGCCTGCTCTATTTTACTTCTAGGCAGGTAACAGTGTAACATACATAGTCTATCGTTAAGATAAAACTATAAGACAACAGACATAAAAAACCATCAGCAAAGACAAAACTAAATAAACGGCAGAAGCCACAGCAATTTGACAATATTATTTTCTCACAGAAAAACTGCAGGGAAAAATAATGCAGCAGGGCCCTAAAAACATGTGCTGGCTGCCCACTTTGTATGGGGCCACCATCATTTAAAAGGGCCTTAAGACCTGAAACTACATCCCCCGCAAGGACCTACTCTCCAGGTGGAGCATTGTCCTCTCACATCCAGGATGGTGATTCGATTATTAGGAATGTAGATAGCTGGGTGGCTGGCAGGCATTAAGATCGCCTGGTAACATGCCTACCTGGTGTGAAGGTGGTGGACCTCACGCGTCACCTAGATAGGATTATAGACAGTGCTGGGGAAGAGCCGGCTACCGTGGTACGTGTGGGCCCCCAGGAAAATGTGGGATGGAGGTTCTGGAAGCCAAATTTAGGCTCTTAGGTAGAAAGCTGAAATCCAGAACCTCCAGGGTAGCATTCTCTGAAATGCTCCCTGTTCCACGCGCAGGTCCCCAGAGGCAGGCAGAGCTCCGGAGTCTCAATGCGTGGATGAGACGATGGTGCAAGGAAGAGGGATTCAGTTTTGTGAGAAAATGAGAAACCTTTTGGGGAAGGAGGAGTCTTTTCCAAAGGGATGGGCTCCACCTTAACCAGGGTGGAACCAGGCTGCTGACACTAATCTTTAAAAAGAGATAGAGCAGCTTTTAAACTAGAACAAAGGGGAAAGCCGACAGTTGTTCAGCAGCGCATGGTTCAGAGTGAGGTATCTTCAAAGGATACTAATGAAGTATCAGAGTTAGGGCATCTCAACACCTGCATGAGACTAAATGCACAATCGAATATGGGTAGAAATCCCTTGTGTGTTGGGGAAGAGTATTCTACCATCCACCTGGCCAAAATGATGAAACGGACAGTGAAATGCTATGAGAAATTAAGGAAGCTAACCAAACTGTTAGTGCAGTAGTAATGGGAGATTTTAATTACCCCAGTATTGACTGGGTAAGTGAAACATCAGGGCATGTTAGAGAGATAAAGTTCCTGGATGGAATAAATGACAGTTTTATGGAGCAATTGTTCAGGAACCAATGAGAAAGGGAGCAATTTTTTATATAATTCTCAGTGGATTGCAGGATTTGGTGAGAGAGGTAACGGTGGTGGGGCCGCTTGGCAATAGTGATCATAATATGATCAAATTTGAATTAATGTCTGGAAGGGTGACAGTAAGTAAATCCATGGCTCTAGCGCTAAACTTTCAAAAGGGAAACTTTGATAAAATGAGAAAAATAGTTAGAAAAAACCTGAAAGATGCAGCTACAAAGGTAAAAAGTGTGCAACAGGCATGTACATTGATAAAAAATACCATCCTAGAAGCACAGTCCAGATGTATTTCATACATTAAGAAAGGTGGAAGGAAGAGAAAACGATTACTGGCATGGCTAAAAGGTGAGGTGAAGGAGGCTATTTTAGCCAAAAGATCTTCATTCAAAAATTGGACAAAGGATCCATCATAAGAAAATTGGATCAAGCATAAGCATTGGCAAGTTAAATGTTAGCCATTGATAAGACAGGCTAAGAGAGAATTTGAAAAGAAGTTGGCCATAGAGGCAAAAACTCACAATAAAAACTTTTTAAAATGTATCTGAAGCAGAAAACTGTGAGGGACTCCGATGGATTGTTGGATGATCAAGGGGTTAAAGGCACACTTAGAGAAGATAAGGCCATTGTGGAAAGATTAAACAATTTCTTTGCTTCGGTGTTCATTGAAGATGATTTTGGAGAGAGACCCATTCTGTAGAAGGTTTTCATGGGTGATGATTCAGATCAACTGAACCAAATCACGGTGAACCTGGAAGATGTGATAGGCCTAATTGACAAACTGAAGAGTAGTAAATCACCTGGACCAGATGATATACACCCCAGGGTTCTGAAAGAACTAAAAAATTATATTTCAGACCTATTTCAATTAATTTGTAACCTATTATTAAAATCATCCAATGTACCTGAAGATTGGAAGATGGCCAGTGTAACTCCGATATTTAAAAAGGGATCCAGGGGTCATCTGGGAAACTATAGACCGATGAGCCTGACTTCAGTGTCAGGAAAAATCGTGAAAACTGTTATAAAGAATAAAATCACAAAACATTTAGATAGACAAGGTTTGGTGGGACACAGCCAACATGGACTTACCCAAGGGAAGTCTTGCCTCACAAATCTACATTTTTTTTGAAGGGGTGAATAAACATGTGGACAAAGATGAGCCAGTAGATGTGGTGTATTTGGATTTTCAGAAAGCATTTGACAAAGTCCTGCATGAGAGGCTTCTAAGAAAATTAAAAAGTCATGGGATAGGAGGTGATGTCCTTTTGTGGATTGGACACACAAAAAGACAGGAAACAGAGAGTAGGATTAAATGGCTAGTTTTCACAGTGGAAAATTTAAACAGGGATCTGTACTTGGACCAGTGCTTTTTAATAGGGATGTGAATCGGGCTTCGGACGACTGAAAACATCGTTGATATTTTCAAAAACGTCAGAAATCGGGGGCTCCCCCAAAACGATAGGAAAACCCCACGATATTGATCGTGGGGGTTCCCTTATCGTTTTGGGGGAGGGCGGGAAAAAGGCACACAAAAATAACCCCTAAACCCACCCTGACCCTTTAAAAGTAACCCCTTAGCTTCCCCCACCCTCCCGACCCCCCCAAAAAACTTTGCCCTTACCATGTGACAGGGTATCTGTGTCATTGGCCGGATCCTGTCACATGGTAGGAGCACTGGATGGCCGGCACCATCTTGTGCTCCTACCATGTGACAGGGGCTGACCAATGGCACCGGTAGCCCCTGTGACATAGTAAGGGCAAAGCCTATCGGCGCCATTTTGAATACTGGCAGCCGACGGTCCGAGTGCAGGAGGTCGCTCCCGGACCCCCACTGGACATTTGGCAAGTCTTATGGGGTCAGGAGGGTCCCCCAAGACTTGCCAAAAGCCCTGGTGGTCTAGCGGGGGTCCGGGAGCGATCTTCTGCACTCGGGCCATCGGCTGCCAGTATTCAAAATGGCACCGATAGCCTTTGCCCTTACTATGTCACAGGGGCTACCGGTGCCATTGGTCAGCCCCTGTCACATGGTAGGAGCACAAGATGGCGCCGGCCATCCAGTGCTCCTACCATGTGACAGGATCCAGCCAATGGCACGGATACCCTGTCACATGGTAAGGGCAAAGGGCCATCGGCGCCATTTTGATTAGTGGCAGCCGACGGCCCGGGAGCGGGAGGACGGCCCGGAGCGGGGAGATCGTGGGAGCTCGCTGCTGGGACCCCCACTGGACCACCAGGTACCTGTAAAAAGTTTTTGGGGGGTCGGGAGGGGTCGGGGAAAGCTAAGGGGTTACTTTTAAAGGGTCGGGGTGGGTTTTTTGTTTATCGGCTCTGGCGCAGCCGATAAACAAAACCGTGATCGGTCCCGATTGAAAAAACCCCACATGTGAATCGGAACCGGAATCCGAACCGATTCCGGTTCACATCTCTACTTTTTAATATACTTATAATATGGAAAGGGGTTAGATGAGTGAGGTGATCAAATTTGCGAATGACACAAAATTATGTAGAGTAGTTAAATCTCAAGCAGATTGTGATGAATTGCAGGAGGACCTTGCAAGATTGGAAGATTGGGTATCTAAATGGCAGATGAAATTTAATGTGGACAAGTTCACGGTGATGCATATAGGGAAAAACAATTCTTGCTTTATTACACAATGTTAGGTTCTGTCTTAGGAGTTACCATCCAGGAAACAGATCTAGGGATCATAGTGGATAATACATTGAAATCGTCAGCTGAGTGTGCTGTGGCAATCAAAAAATCAAATAATGTTAGGATTATTAGGAAGGGAATGGCAAATAAAACGGAGGATGTCATAATGCCTCTATATCGCTGCATGGTGAGACCACACCTTGAATACTGTGTGTAATTCTGGTCTCTCCCTTTTTGTCTCCTCCTTTCAGAGGGGATAATTTAATGCTTTCTCTATCTTCTTTCTCACTGTCTGCTCTCTTCTGCTCCTCTTCTTTTTTCTCTTTTCCTTTTCTTCTTTTATTATTCTTCCTCTTCTTGACTGCTTTCCATTCCCATTTCTTCCTCATTTCTGCCCTCTTTCTCCTATACTCCCTCCTACATTCTTCTTCCCCTTCCTCATATATTATCACCCTGAATTCCACCCTCCTCCTCAAATCCAGAGTTCTTTCTCTCACTCCATCCCTAGTCCTCTCCCCCATTCCAAGACCTTTTCCTACCTCTCAAAATGAATCTTTTATCCCTTTCCCTCTCCCACTACCCAATAACCAGACTTCTTTCCATCTTCTTCCATCCTCATTCCTTTGAATCTCACCTTCCCCCATCCCAGGCATTCTCTTCTCCCTGTCCCCCATGACTTCAGTGTCTGGTCCTCAGTGTCTGGTCCTTTTTCCACTTCTCCCTGCCTCTCTTCCCCCTTCCCATCCTGAGTCCTCACACCCCCTTCATCCTTTGCGCCTCTCCTATCTGCCTCCATTCCAGGTTTAATCTTCTCAGTCCCCAGAAAGCTAACCTTACATTCCTTCCCACCAACTAAAAAAAAGTTCTCCCCACATCCCCCTTCCCCCACCCCTGGAAAACTCTCTCCCTGAAAGCTCATACCCCACATCACCTCTGCCCCAGAATTGTCTCTCAGCATTCTCCTCCGTACCTGAAAGCTCTCATAGTGTTTTTCTTCCCCCACCCAGAAGCTTTTCCTACATTATTCTCCCCCTAGCCTCCCCAAATTCTTGTCACCCTCCAGAAGGTCTCCTCATATTCTTCCTTGACCTCAGAAGCTCTTGCTACATTCTTGCCCCAGCCCAGAAGCTCTTCCCACATTCTTCCACTGCCCTAGAAACTCTACATTCTTGCCCCACCCAGAAGTCCTATTTGTATTTTTCTGCCCCAGTAGCTCTCCCCCTAATTTTCTCTGTTCTGTAGTCCACAGCTGCCTGACCCCATAATCCTTCCCACCTGACATGAGGAGCAGGCCTTAACATAGCTTCAACCTCCTAGATCTAGTCTTGCAGTATGAGATGCACAAATCCCGTAGATCTCACGGCACATACCAAGAGACTGGCCCTAGCACACAGGAATGTGGCACCATGTTAAGTGCTGCTCGGTGATCCTGCTAGCCAGGGGAGGAAAAGGGGATAAGACTCTTTTCATGCCACCCACTTTTTCTGCTGGGGCGAGGGATGTGAAGGGGAGTGGGGAGCAGGTAGTGAAGAGAAGATGGACTCTTAGCCGCAGCAGTGTGTTGTCTTCTCCGGCAGCTCAGCTGTGCATCATCGCTGCCTCCCACAGAGAGCCACTTCTCTGTGCAGGTGAATGTCTTGCAGAGTGGGCCACGCTGGCCCTGAAGGGAGCCCATTGTCTACTCATTTGCCTTTGTATAAACTCCCCTACTTTTGTGTCTAGCCAGACGGTTTGGCTAGGAGTCCCATAAGAGTCTGTCATGAACATTTAAATCAGTCTAAACCAACACCAAGGTAAATTCATTTTTTAAAATTTTAAAATTTTCAAATATGCATTCTTTTTTTCTTTGTTCTTTTTCTTTATTAAAAATGTATAACATATGCGTGCATATTACAAAATAGCCTGGACGCGCGTATATGTGCACACAATTTTAAATGAATGCATGTGCGAGCAAATGCCACTTCTACCACATAAGTGGAGGAATTTTATAAGGGACGTGCACCGATGCCATGCGCTGTTTTCCCAGTTTGTTCTCAGTTCACCCAATTTAGGATAGGACTTAACCTCCCCTAATTTAATAGTCTTCCTTCCCCTTTGTTAGCCGCAACCCTTAAAACCCCTCTGATTTTGTTTGTGCCTGGGGACCCTGGCACTTGCAAAGCCCTTAAGTATTTATGTGTGCATTTCTTGGCCAGGCCCCTACACACCTATACCTTACCCAGACCACACCCAAGCTCTATCCCTTTTCGGAAATTTTTTATTTGTGTGCACAGTGGGAGATACGCACGCCTCTAGGCAGCTTATAAAATCCGCTCTGCGTGCACCAGCCCACCTTGTGCACATATCTCCAGATTTTTGGTGTGTGTAGGGCTTTTAAAATTTGCCTTCGAGAAGACACTTGTAAGCATTCCTAATACGTTTTACAGGATAACCGCGTTGAATAAAGCGATCTGCCAAAATCTGTGCTTACTCCTTGAATTCACTTAATTGTGGAAAGTCGCCAACAGCATAAAAACTGAGAAAAACGCAAGTTTATTCACAGAAATATACAGGTAAAAACTTCAGAAGTGAAGGCATGTATTTTGATCAGTAGCCTTGCTGTACAAAGTGATTAAAAAACCATCTGAAGTCTTCATAATCCAAATATCTAAAAATGAAAGTTCTGTCATTTCAATGCCAACAGCGCTCAGTGGCCAGACTAACGCTAACTAGGGATATGCAGACAAAAAGTTTCTGTTCATAAGTCCATAAGTCGAAAGGGGGGGTCAATTTCGGTCAATATGGACATATGTAGAATTCCATAAGTTGAGTCTATGTCCATACGTGCACCGATTCCCTAAATAAAAATTTAAACCCCTCATCCTCCTTAATCCCCCCCAAGACTTTCCAAAACTCCCTGGTGGTCCAGCGGAGAGTCAGGACGCCATTTCTGTATTCCTTTGCGAGGAGCACGTGACGTCGGCGTCACGTCGGAGTGACGCCGACGTCACGTGATTCCCCGCGGGTTCGCTCCGGGACCCTCGTTGGACACAACCGGAACTTTTGGCCAGCTTGGGGGGGTCAGGAGGCCCCCCCAAGCTGGCCAAAAGTTCCAGTTGGGTCGAACGAGGGTCCCGGAGCGAAGGCGCGGGGAATCACGTGACGTCGGCGTCACTCCGACGTGACGCCGACGTCACGTGCTCCTCGCAAAGGAATACAGAAATGGCGTCCTGACTCCCCGCTGGACCACCAGGGAGTTTTGGTAAGTCTTGGGGGGGATTAAGGAGGATGAGGGGTTTAAATTTTTATTTAGGATCAACAATCGCGATTTCCAACGTATTCAACATAGCTATGCGTTCAAAACGAATGCACACCCCTAACGCTAACAATAATAGCAATAAACCTAAAAAATCACGCTAATACCTTTCAATTTCCACACTAGCATGAAACCTCTGTGCCTTGATATGAGGTGTGGAGTAATGTTTGAAGAGCCTCTGTGAGGTGCTGCTGGTTTGTTTGAGAAGACCTGTTTACTACTACTACTATTTATTATTTTAAAATGCTACTGCACATACACAGCACTGTACAGACACTTATAAGAGACAGTCCTGCTCCACGGAGCTTACAATCTAGTGAGACCAAGCAAACCTGACAAACAAGAATCTGTAAGAAGTGTATTCTAGAGAAGTGCTTAGGATTTAAAAGTAGCTTCGAATTGGTGAGCTTTTAACTGGATATGAATATGACTGGAGAGGGAGCATGACACACAGGATTAGGAAGTCTATTCTAGGTATAAGGCACAGGAAGGTGAAAAGTGCAGCGTCAGGATTTAGCAGAGGAGCATAAGGGCACAGTAAGATCAACTTGCTTGATAACTGGAGTTCATAAGGAGGGGTCTAAAGAGAGATCAATTGACAGAGAGTACATTGTCTTCTGGTGATATTCATACATATTTAAACAGTCACTTAATTCACATACATGCAGGGGCCTTCCTTAACCCATAAGTACCCTTTGGGCTACTCCAGGGAACTATCCTTGAATTTCTTGGACTCCCCTTAATACTTGATTAATCTTTTGTGACTATTCTCTTCTCTCTAGTTGCTAAGAATGAAAAGATTAAGACATCCTGGATAAGATGACTTCTCTTTTATTCTTTAGGTACTCCTCTGTCTTTTTCTCAACTAGAAAACACCACTAGATAAGCTCCTATTGCACTTTGTCCTTGATAGTAGAACTTCCACCAGATAAGCTCCTATTGCACTTTTTCCTTGATAGTAGAACATGCTCTGTTCTCTTATGTCCTTTTCCGCTTTCTCAAACCACTGGAAAAATTAATCCCGGCAGAGCAAGGAATCTACTGAGCTTCCCATCTCCAGAAATCCTTTCCAGATTCCTTCCTGAAGCCCCTCATGGGCTGCTCCAGGAACTCGCTCCTTGAGACCCAGTGGTTTCTTTCTCAAGCCCTGGATGTACCTTAAGAAAGCCCCAGAACTCTCTGGGCCTCTGGTTTTACTGCTCCCAAATAATATCAGCACCACTCAGTGGGTTGTGTCTGTGACACACTGGGCTCCTCCACTAATCTTAGTCGTATGTGCCCCCAGTGGAGGCATTTGCTGACCTGGAAAGGGACCTTAGGGTTCCTTTACAATAATGATTATAATGAAAATTATCCCTGGTGGGAGATGGTCTAAAAAGGGGGAAAGGGGGTTTATGCTAGTTTTCCAAGATATGCGTAACCTTAGAGCCACCATTTGATTCACTGAACATGGTAGATAACTCTAGACCTTTCGTGTTTCTAAGTCCCATGTTTGGATGAATAAAATCCTTAAAGGTTGATTTTAAAAGCCCTCGCACGCCAAAGCCGGGAGGTACACGAGTATGCGCACAAATTCAAAAGTCTAAGAAAAGGGGCGGGGAGTGAGTGTGGTATGGGCGGAGCATGGGTGGGACATGGGCATTCCGGGAAGCTGCCTTGAAACGTGCGTGTAAGTACTGATGTGCACAAGCACGCGCCAGGGTCCTCTGCCACATAACTTTACTTCTGCTATGGATGGCCTGTAAGTATTAAAATAAAAAAGAACTAGGCAAGTCAGTGGGGTTTTAAGGATCAGGGTAAAAGGGAGGATAAATAACAGGAGGGGTTAGGAAATCCTAACTGGGCAAACTGGGAAAAATGGCTACTGCATTGTCATGTGTATCTAATAAAATCCCCCCCACTTACGCAGCAGACCTGGCATTTGCGCACACATGCGCGTGTCCGTGTAAAATTGTGCATACTTTTATGCACATATAGCCGATTTAATATCATATGTGCATATATACTCATGTATGTTATAAAATGATTGCACATCTGGGCGCGAGCCGAAATACACGTGCATTTGTACACCCGCACGGCTGTTTGAAATTTACCATCTCGATGAGCAGCTCCTTCATATCTTGAAGATGAAATAGCATGAGGACTAAATATACAGTATGCTATTCAGACTGCCAGCTGGTGTCTGAGTGCAAATTGCCTATGAGAAAATTAATTGGACATCTTAATTTCTTCAACAATGTGAATATGTAAACTGCAATGCGGAATACAGTGGCAGAAGTTGAGTGTGCATTATCTTGAAAAGATATCCTCCACTACTTGTCCTATTTTTGGCACCTTGTAGATAATATCTTCTCATATTCTGTGAACAAACTAGTAAGCATATATGTGATAATGTTGGTATGGCTGGCTTCCTTGTTGATCAGTGTTCTCACTGGTTTTTAAAATTCCTTTTTAGAATGGATTGACTCCCTTACATCTTGCAGCCCAGGAAGATAAAGTGAATGTAGCTGACATACTTTCAAAGAATGGTGCAAACCTGGATTCTCAGACCAAGGTAACTGAATAAATGCAACTATTGTAGTTGTGCCTTTCAAGTGCTGGCAAATGTTAAAGGAACTCTGACGATGTACACATTGGAGTAGATTTTAAGACCTGCGTGCGGGCGTACATGTGCGCGCGCTACCCAGCGTGCACACATGTATGCCCGATTTTATAACTTGCACAGGCACGCGCAAGTTATAAAATCGGGGGTCAGTCGCGCAAGGGGGTGCACACTAGTGCACCTTGCACGTGCCGATGCCCACGGGCTTTCCCCGTTCCCTTCCCCCTAACCTAACCTTCCCACCCCCCCAAATTTTTATCAAACCTTTTGTGCCTGCCTGAAGAAAATGGCCGCTGTGTCGGAGGCCTCTGGCCCCACCCCGCCCCGGACCGCCCCGCACATGCCCTGCCCCCAGACTGTCCCTTTTTGCAAGCCCCGGGACTTAGATGCGTCCCGGGACTTTACACGCGTTGCTGGGCCTTTTTAAAATAGGCCCGGCGCGCGAAAGGCGATTTACGAGCGTAGAGCTTTTAAAATCTGGCCCATTATTTCCTGAATTTGTCATCCTAAGCAATCACATTTTCAGAATATATATCTATCTAAAGTTAGAAAAAAAAATATTGGTAGATATTGGTAAGTTACTAGTTGGATGACATTTATCTAGCTAACCTACATGGGATATTCAGCAGCCTTATCCTGCTAACTTTAGACGTGCTATAGAGCAGCTCTAACATATCTAATTAATTTATCAGGATAAGTTTGGATATCACTATTTTTCTGGCTGAATTAAATGGATGAGTAGATCCTCCCCAATCTGCCTATATCCTGCCCATAAAGTTATCTGGTTAACTAGTTACCTGACTAAGTAGTGACTGCTGATCGCAGCCGGATATTCAGCGACCACCACTTAGCCGGATAAGTTGCTGCTTATCCAGCTAAGTAGTTTTGAATATTGGCCTCCTCATGTTTTACAAGAAATCTTTATGGATCTAAACCAAAATTGAAAAAATGTTACTTCCCCCCCCCATTAAACATGGATCTAGTGTTAGGAAAAAAGTGCTCTCATAAATTGCTTTGCAATTTTTTTTCTTACTTGTTAATTTTACATTTTCTTTAGAAATGACATTCCAGATGGTAAGTTCCAAAGGGGTTTTCTAGTCCAGATAGAGCCATTGGAACTTGCAGCTGATTGGCAAATATATTCCATATTTGAACTTGCATTTTCTTT
The DNA here is from genome assembly GCF_901001135.1 of Rhinatrema bivittatum. Lineage (NCBI taxonomy): Eukaryota > Metazoa > Chordata > Amphibia > Gymnophiona > Rhinatrematidae > Rhinatrema > Rhinatrema bivittatum. The sequence goes on from NC_042615.1 coordinate 291,473,442, forward strand.
ATCACTCTTTCATTTTTGTCAATGTCCATTTTGTTGCAGCTGGGCTACACTCCATTAATTGTGGCTTGTCACTATGGAAACATTAAGATGGTGAACTTTCTCCTGAAGCAAGGTGCCAACGTCAATGCAAAAACAAAGGTGAAATACTTAATTTTTACATTTTAAGTTTGTCTCCCAAATAAGTGCTTACCCCCAGGCCCTGGCCTTAGTGACCAGGACCCAACCTCGGCCAGGCCCTGGTGTTTTAGCTACAGATAGGCCCAGGCCCCCAGGATGGGGCTAGGCGAGGCCTGATCCTGCTGGAGGCTCGTATTTTTTAGCAAATGAATACAAATACAACTGGAAAACTTCCGTGCATATTCATCCAAGGTTTATTTTCAGTTTGTGTCATTCGTATGAATCAAAAATGTTCTCATTGCTTGCATTATTTATATTCATTCAAAACAAATGCTCATCCCTAATGTTTAATAAATACAAAGCTGTGGGGGGTGGGGGAAGCAGGGAATGGTGGCACATATCCTAGTCTGTATTTTAAAAACTTACCATGTAAATCGCATATAGTGACAGATACTAAATTAACAAGGCTCTACGAATGTGCCAGGCAACCTGCAGTAGCATCTCCCACTACTCCTTAGAGACTAAGTGGGAGGTTCTTAATAATTACCGAGCTGGTGTTCTGGCATGTAACTGGTCACTGAGTAGAGGCTGAAAGAGAGAGAGATAGATGCTTGAGCAAGCTGCCTGGCATCGTCTCAGAACTCCAGTAATCCTGTGACTCCAGATCGATATTTTAGCTTTCCAACTTCACTTTTTTTTAATGGACTGGGGTCGGGGGGTTGTCATTACCTCCAGCAGCCCATGCCATTCACCTTCTTTCCTGCAAAATCATTTGTACAGCTTGCAAGGCAATGCTACTTTAAATCCCTAGCTGAAAACATCACCTGATTTTGGATGATGGGTAGGAAAGACAACAACGGGAATGCTAAAAATAAACCTTTTTAAAAAAAACAAAACAGAGATGATATTATTTATTAAATGCCACCTTTGCATGGTTAGAACGATAAGCTTGTAAGTATGACTAAAATGTCAGTGCATGTGGTCTGCAGCTGCAGGACCTGAATCTAAGACTGTCACATCGGGAGTGTTTTAGATTCCCTGCTGCAGTGTGCTTCATGGTCTCAAAAGCCTGAGCTCTGCTAAAATGGTTTTTTGGGGTTTTGGTTTTTTTTACAATTCAGGACATTCTTGCTGTCTCTCCATTCACAGAAAGCAGAACATATTTTATTGGGGAATGTGATCCATCCGGAGCAAATGAGCTGACTCATTACTCAGTGTCACCTTTATCAGTCTTTGACGGCTTGATCTAAAAAAAAAAAAAAAGTTGAAAATGCGCCTAAGACAGAATAAGACTAAAATCAACCTTTTCTGAAATAGTTTACATTTCAAAGGATCGTTTAAATTTGCAGGACTATGCTGCCTGCCGGCCTTCTAGCTTAGTCATGATACGTGAACTTGCTAAGTCACTTGATAACAGAATATGTGGGATACGTTTCTGGAATGCATTCATGGATCGAGTATGCAATAAACGAGTTTCAATAATACTATACATTTTATTAAAACCGCAGGTGTCTAACACAGATTAGGGAATTATTTGTAGGCATAGTAGGAATGTACAGTATGGGCTGTATTACCGCTGGCACACTTACTTATGCGCAAGTCATTGGTTTTGGTGGTTGTGCATTTCAGAGTTAAGCATGCTAAGAACCATTTGCCAGATCTGTCAACTCTGAACCATCAGGATACCAAGCCAATGCTGGCTCTTTAAACTCCCATCTCTGTGCATAGGGTTGCCAACTGCATCCAGATTTTCAGGACAAGTTGAAACATTTACCCCACTGCATGCACGTCCTTAAAGTCTTGCAGTAGGGAGAACAGAGTTACCTGTCTACAGTGGGATAAAACCAGGACTGGGATTACCTTTTCTGAAAATTTGGAGCCAGTTGGCAACCCTTTCTATGCATTTTGGAACTCACAGCGCTATATTTTGCATTATCAAAAGTATGAGCAAGCTTAGAGTTGATGGTAGAACCCCAGAAGTGGCTAAGAGTGCTCAGGATGAGTAGGAGTTATTTGTCAAATGCTACTGCACTATAACACAACATATGAACAGCCTGTTCATTCTCCCTTCCTCTTGCATACTCTTATCCTGAACCTCCAGTGCCCTCCATACTTTAGGGAATTTATGTAGATTTAGCCAATCTACTTACAAAACTATTACATGTTTAGATTCCAAATACTCCTTTGAATATTTACACCTAGTTTTGCCTGCTACCACAGACTCTAGTGGTGTCCTCTCAGATATTATTGCAAGAAAAGAATTACAAACATTTTTATTATTCTTTATTTATTTTGATTTATATTCCACTTTTCAGGCACTTCAAAGCAAATTACACACTATTCTCGGTGAGTCGCATCCCACACTTTTGTAAAATTTAATCTTAATGTCAATAATTTGAGCTAATAAACTGGTCTTGTTTTGCCACATATAAATGTGGTGCTGTAATTCAGCTCACCAAGAATAGTGTGTAATTTGCTTTGATACACCCGATACATTAAGGACGCGTAAGAAAAAGTGCGGCAGTGTTGGGCACCCGCTCGTTTGCCGCGCGCACAATTTGGTTCACATATCGCTCGATTCGGTATTCAAATGAGACGCAAATACAAGCCGCGTCCAAAGCGCGTCTGTGAAGCGGTAGGCATGCGCAATCCATTTTACTGTATAGAGCTGTATACGGCGCCTATACAGTATCCTGGGTGCGCTGGTACCTGTCATTTGAAATGTCATTCCACCAGGAAAGTGGATGGTTCTCCTACAGACCCCGCTGCCTTGAACGCCGGTGGCAGCAAGCCCCAGCAGCCAGCGATCGGCGGCAGGGAGCACAACAAAGCACCTGTGCGCGCAACTCCGATTTTCCGCCTCCTTTGGACAGGCAAGAGAGAGACGAAATTTCACGGGCATACTTTCCCCCAGCCCCCGCTCACCTGTCCTGGCCATGGCCACGCAAGCCCCCAGCAGCAGCAGGAGAAGGGCATCCATGGGTGCCGGTCTCCCTTACTGGCGCGCTGACAGCTCCGGAGCAGCCTCAGTCCTCTCTCCCCTCCTCCTGAGGCGCGCACCGCGGTTCCCCTGCCTCCCGGGGGCAGCCAGCGGCGAGAGCGGCTTCAGCAGCCCGGGGCAGATTGGGCGCTCCCTATGCGAGGCGGCTTCCACCAGCCCCCGCCAGCAAAGGTGCATGAATGCACGCCTGTTCGCCTGTACGCCCAATTTGGGCGCTCAAGGCAGCAGGCGCATGAATGCACACCGTGACTTCGGACGTCCAGCTGGGCGCTCAGGTCACGGCGCGCGTTCATGCGCCTGTACGCCACACCTTCCCAGCTTCACACATATGCCTTCCTCTCCTGTACAGATGTGTGCATTTCTCCTCTCTCCCCTTAATTCCATTCCACCCCCTCCAGACATGATCTTTCCCCTTGTGCGAGCATGTCTTACCTACATGCACCTGTACAGCCTGCGTTCATGCGCCTGTACGCCCAATTTGGGCGCTCAAGGCAGCAGGCGCATGAACGCACGCCGTGACCTCGGACGTCCAGCTGGGCGCTCAGGTCACGATGTGCGTTCATGCGCCTGCTGCCTTGAGCGCCCAAATTGGGTGTACAGGCGCATGGATTGCTGGAAGCCGCTTCGCATGGGGAGCGCCCGATCCGCCCCGGGCTGCTGAAGCCACTCTTGCCGCCGGCTGCCCCCGGGAGGCAGGGGACCTGTGGTGCGTGCCTCGGGAGGAAGGGAGAGAGGACTGGGGCTGCCAGTGCGGAGCTGTCAGCGCGCCCGCACGCGAGACCGGCACCCATGGACGCCCTTCTGCTGCTGCTGCTGGGGGCTTGCGTGGCTGCGGCCAGGGCAGGTGAGCGGGGGCTGGGGGAAAGTTTGCCCGTGAAAGTTCGTCTCTCTCTTGCCCGTCCGAAGGAGGCATACAATGATTTTCGCCCTGCGCCTTGCTTTATTTTTTGTAATAATTTTTCCCCCTTGTGCGAGAAGCATTTTTTTCTGTGGATTGGATTGGTTTGGGACTGGGCGGCTAAGTTCACCACACTAACACCAGGGTCAGGGTAGGCGGTAAATTTGCAGGTTAAAGACGCGGCAAAATAGCTGGTTAAAAAGGCGATAATCTGGGAGCATGTTACTGTATCGGAGGGAATAGCTAATCCGATCATTAACATATCATATACATGCCGCGGGTGGAAAAGGATACGCGTCGATCTCAAGAAGCGGTAAGGGCGTGTAAAACCGGATACTGAATCGCGGGTTAGACATACGCGTCCAAACTGTGCATACAGAGCGGGTTAGAAACGGGGTAACCGCAGCCGCGCTTTACTGTATAGGCCTGCCTAATTTCCACCCTGCTCTGGCCGCCCAAATCGACAGGGTCACGACTAAATGATGAGGGAGAGTGCTTCCCGGCCAGGGAATATATAGGCCAGGGAAAGTGGAGCCACCAATGCTCGCTCTAACGTGAGATCAGAGTAGACCTCTCTGTTCCCCAACCAATCCCCTATTTGGCGTAATGTGCTGGCATAATTATAAAATTTGATATTAGGAAAGCCTCCCCCAACCTCCTCCTTAGGATTCATAAGTTTAGCTATATACATTTTAGATTTCCTGCACCTTCAGACAAAGGTCGTCCATATGCGAGAAATGCTCCTAGCATCTTTGCGAGATAATAAGACTGGCAGCATCTGAAGTAAAAACAAGAGTTTAGGGAGTAGCATCATGTGTATCAATGGAATTCACCCCATGAAAGATACAGGGAATTGCATTCATCTCTCACATGCCCTTTGGAAACCCAGAATGAGAGGGGGAATATTTACAGCATACCATTGTCTGGGATCTTTATGAATATATATACCAAGGTATTTCAATTTATCTTTTGCTCATCTCAGTGGAAAATCTGGCCACAAGGTCTGCAACATCCCAGTAAAGTCTAATACCTCCTATTTATCCAAGTTCAGCTTTATCCCCAAATATCGGCCATAATTTGAAAAAAGGTCCAAAGTTTTTAATAAAAATTCCCTCGCCTTAGGCAAAAAAAGTAGAATATCATCTGCGAACAGAAGAACACTCGTAAAAGGCAAGGGCAAATCCCCACCTGCTTCGCTCACAAACTTGTTTAACAAAATGACTAAGGGTTCCAAAGTGAGAATGAACAGCATAAGTGACAATGGACACGCTTGTCTGGTCCCTCTGGAAAGGGGGAAGGCCTCTGAAAAACAATTATTCACTCGAACTCTAGCTTCTGGGTTGGAATATAGCACTTGGATAGCCTCATAAATGAATCCCCTAAACCCGAAAGCGGGTAGCAGATTCTGCAAGAACATTCAAGAGACCCTGTTGAATGCCTTTTCGGTGTCAAACTAATAAGGGCTGGTTCCTGATACCCCATGCACTTCCAATTTTCTAGTATCATTAACACACGCCTAACATTTAGACCTGCTCTTCAACCTGGGTCAAAACCCACTTGGCCCTTTGTAATAAAGGAGGAAAGAAGCGGTTTTAATCTGTTTACTATCACTTTAGCATATAATTTGATATCTAAATTAAGTAACGAAATCGGGTGGTCTAATGAAACCAAGGTAGGGTCCTTCCCCGGCTTTGGCAATACTACAATTTTCTCACTCTTAAGCGAATTAGGCATACGCCCTAAAGACACCATAACATCAAATAATCCCTTTAGGGCTGGGAGGAAGTGCTCTTGAAGTGCTTTGTAATATTGAGCCATAAGTCCATCTGGACCCGGGGATTTTAACAATGATATTTCTCCAATCACAATCTGAATTTATTTTTCGTGAAATGGATGGTTCAAGGCTTCTACATGAGATTGAGTTATTTTAGGAAGGATCCCCTCTGTAGGCACTGTGGCATTTGATCCCTATCACACTCCTCCGCAGAATATAGTAATTTGTACTAATTCCGAAAGGCCTTACAGATTTCTGCAGATTTATTTATTTTATTTATTTAACAATTTTTATATACCGAGGTTCTGGTAACAATGTTACTAATCACTTCGGTTTACAAATAACATTGAGATGACTTAACACATGAGTCTTACAGAGAACAGATGAGGTGAGAGCCTTTCCTGCATTATCTACGATATGGGTAACACAAACAGATTGGTGACTGATCCTCACCAGATTGGCCAGCATCTTCCCTGATTTGTTGCCTTATAAATAAAATTTATGCTGAAGGTGAGAAAGTGAAGCACGTGCTCACTGGTGTAATTTGTCATTTAATAATTCAGAGATTGTCCAATACTCCTTCCTCAATGTGATTGACCTATCCCTTAGCATATAATTATGAGTTCGCTGGAGCATATCTGTCAGGGACAGAATGTCTTTGTCCAGTTTCTTCCTTCTACGAGCCATATAACTAATTATCTCCCATCTTAGAACAGCTTTCGCTGTCTCCCAAAATAGAATGGGAGTGTCCTTGTGCTCCATATTGTTTGATTCATACACCTCCCATTTCTCTACCAGAAATACTTCAAAACTTTTATTGTGGGCTAGCCATCTAGGCATTCGCCATTCTGGTCTCCCTTCTAAGTTATTAAAATTAGATACCTCACATGACACTATCCCATGGTCAGAGATAATAATGGGGTTACTATCTGCTCTTACTAATTTTGGGAATAATGATTTAGACATCAGAATATAATCTATCCGGGTTTGAGTCTCATGTGCTCTAGCTATATGAGTGAAACCAACTTCTCCCAGGTGTAGCGTGCACCATACATCTAATACCTGCAATTGTTTCAAGAGAAATGGTATTCCTTTATGTGACCCCTTGTAGGGGAGCAGGTAAAGCTGCCTGCCTATCCAACCTCCCGTCTACTATACAGTTAAAATCTCCTCACCAGTATTAGTGGATCTGACCCTAAAGGAATTAATATGGTAACCAATTCAGTGAAGAATCCATGGTCATATTTGTTTGGTGCATATATCGAGGCCAACCTCACAATTAAGATTCCTCTAACGGCAAAATAACAGCTGCTTGGGTCCATACATGTTTGCATTGCTTGAAAGGAAACAGATTTATGTATTAATATAGCCACCCCACATTTCTTAGAAGTCCCTTGGGCAGAGTATACTTATGATACCCAATGGCGGTGAAGTTTTCTATGTTCCTGCTTGGTCATATGTGTTTCTTGTGAGAATGCTACTTGGCATTTTACCCTGTTCAAGTGGGATAGCACTTTTTCTCTTTTGATAGGGGACCCAAATCCAGCTACATTCCAAGTAAGTATTTTATGTGTCCCGTCCATGATTAGAGAGGAAGAATAACAAATAGAGAAGGCTCCCTCCCACTCCCCTCATACCACTTCCGTTCCTGCACCCGCTAGATTCCTGCCCCCTCCGCCCTTGACCTTGTGTATTAGTCCCACCATGATCAACCCTTAAAGGAGTGTGTATTACTCCTCCCTTCCCAACTGGAATACTAGGAATCCCCATACCCATTCCTAAACCCTGTCCTACCCTACCCCCTCCCTCCCTTCCTATCCCGCCTATCCCACCCTCCCCTTGCTTCCAAAATACAGACCCATTGCCTAATCTTAGGCCAGGAGTTAAATTTGACATGATTGTGTGCCGCCACCCCCCCCCCCCCCTTTCTCGTTCACCATAACCTTATACAAAATCCAGGTCAGGTAATAGTAGTACAACTACCACCTTTTCCAACCAATTAATATGAGTCCCATACATCTATCTCTGCAGTGGGACTGGTATTGCGCAAAATACATTTGAAAAATCTGACCACAGGCGGTTCTGTGAATCCATCACCAATTAAACAGTCTCCAGATAACGAACTCACATCTTATCTTCCTCACGGCTGAAAGTTTATAAATACAAAATGACTCGATTCTTGAGTCACAGCCATCCGTTACCGATCTTCTGTAAATCTCCTGGAGATGCTTCCTATCTTTACTGTCTGGTTCGCTGAAATGTAAGTATGAATCATCCATGTTGCCGTCGAGACAGCTTGCTCTCAGCGTGATGTGCCAGCCCACTCATCACACTCTTAAAACAGTGTGTCAAAGATCAAGCTCTGTCTCATCAGATTACATTGTCCAAATATATCCTCGTACAGTGCCAACATTATGTTGCTTGCAGTACATGAATAAAGATACCACCAATGTTCTCTATATCATTGCACAATTTATCACAGAGCTTAAAAGTGTCTCCATGTCCTTTATAGGCTAAAATGGATCCTCTTAAAGCTTACTTACTGGGATCCATAGGGCGATTTGTTGTACACATTTTTTCTTTTTCTCCACCTCTCGAAAATCATGCCTGGAACCTTGATGCCAGATCCTTAATTGCGCCAGGAATTGTAGTGCAAATCTTATATTTTGTTGGGCCAATCTGGAGCATAAGAGTGAGAACACTCTCCTCTGTGCCACCACACAGTTTGAGTAGTCTTGAAAAATCAAGACGCTGTTTTCTTTATACAGCAGCTGTTTCTGTTTGTATAAGGCTCACAGTATCATACCCTTGTAAGAAAAGTTCGAGATTTTTGCAATCATTGTTCTTGGCCTGGTTTTTTCTTGTGCCTTAGGCCCCATCCTGTGAGGCCTCTCAAATACCGACTTCCCCTGCAAGTCATGAAGGCCCAATTCCACTAGTAACCATCCTTCTAGAAAGTTACTAACGTCAAGGTTGCTTCATCTTCTGCAAGTCCCATAAAATGCAGGTTTGATCTCCTTGCACAGTTCTCAAAATCATCTATCTTATTTGCCTTCTCTTGCATTTCCTTTTCCAATACATGTACTCATTTCTCCAGCTGTAGAATGTCATCTTCCATGGTCGATATCTGCTCTTCCACTTGATCAATGCATGGGCATATATCCGTTAAGGAAGATTTCAATTCTTCTATTTGTGTTGAGATATGAGCAAACTGATCATCTAACGCGGTTACCACTGCGTCCATGAGACGAACAATTAGTGTCACCTCTGAATCCTCGTTGTCCCTGAGCCCGTTCCGTCAGCCATTTTGGGCAAGACAGGTTTCATTTCTCTTTTTCTCTCTTCGTTACTCTGAGTGCCATACTACCTCGATTTCGATGTTTGAGTTCTCCGAATTGGACTGTCACCGTTCTTGCCAATGTAGTTGAAAGCGGGAGGTGAATATCTCCTTTTAAAGGTACAAAATTATCTTGGAAAGAGGTGGCAGCACCTGGAGCTCAGCCTGACTCAACCAGCCAAGCCCATCACATCACATGACCTACCTCTTATATGGCTTTAAAACTTGCCCTCTTATAGATTTCCATTGTGCTATAACTGTTCTTCTGTGTTTTGATAAGAACAAAATGTTTCTTTAGCTAAAAACAAGATGCTGGAAAACAAAAAAGACAAATACGTTTACTTGTTTCATGGAGCTTTTGAAGCAGTGAGCCTATTAGAAGATTCTTTTAATCAACAATGGAAGGATAAGAACTAGTAACATGGGATAAATTATGGGCCTCGTGGCAACAGGAGTACCGATTGCCAGAACATCTTGGGGAATGTTGGGGGGGGGGTTCAATTTTGAAACTGCCTGGATTGGTTGCAGGTTAGCCGGGGACCTGCAACTCATTATCAAAGGGAAACTCCCTTCAGAAGCACAGGCTAGCAAGGGAGTATTTTTGTACAGGTGCAAAGTATGCATGGAGATTTCAGAATGAAATTATAGCTCATGCTTTCCCTTTCCCAACCTAACTGTGCCCACTTTTCTCCATGGGTAAAAGAAGTACACATACAGTTTCACAGCATGCTGTCTTTTACCCACACTGGTGGGCAAAGGGGGAATATTTTCAAATCCATATTTACCCTCGTAAAAACTTTTGAAAATTGCACTCCAAGAGACTAAAAAATCAACTAATAAAATTTAGGGCAGTTCCCTGAGGAGCAGCCAATGAGAAGTAATTATTCATGGAGGAATAGTCCCATCTTGTCAGCTGCCTGCTGGTTTGTAATTTTAATTCTTTCAACTTCCAGTCTATGAATCTCACTTGCGTTTATTCTAGCATATTTTTAGTGGGCACTGAGGGGAGATATTATTCACTCTGTTATGTAGAAATAATCCAGGTGATAAAACTTTTTACTGGATTAAATACAGTTCTGACTAGGGTTTGAAATTGTGCGCTCTTAATCAGGTCATTTTATTGCACTGTGCCCCCAAGACCCAAAGCAAGGCACCTGATTTACTCTGGTTTTCCCATTAGAATGATTTTATTATTATTCTTAAACTCTGTCCTCGGCAACATTTGAAGAATATCAGTCAGTTTCAAGAGCGGTCTCCAAAATATTCTATCATATTTGGCACAATCAAAATCCAGACTGTTAGCATATAAACATGTGCCTCATTCTGTCAGTGAAGGAAAGCTAATTTACCATGTTACTATTATCTACACATAGGGCCTGACATTATGCAATTTGGGCCTCATCTTTTTGTCCATCCCATCATGTTAGACATTACTGTTTGGTGAAGCTAGGAATTTGAGTTTAAGCTTTATGGAATGCCAGACCAGTATTTTGTATTCATATTTGTCATATCTTCCGGAATGAAAAGTGTTGATATTGTAGGAGAAAAAGCAGTAAATACGTGCCTGACGAGGGCCCCCCCTCCCTTTTTCTCTCCTCTCTCTGTAGTGGTTGTCCAAGTTTCTTTTAGTAAGAATGGGAGCCCTGCTGCTCTCATGACTTTCAACTGTCTGACCTAGAACTCTTCAGTGAGTTTTGCGTTTTATAAGAGGTGATATTGCAGTTCTCTGGTTTTCTTGCATAACTGGCTATACAAGCCAAAACAGGTTCCTTATAAGGCTAGATTCTATGGTTCCCTTCAGAGGTAGTGTCTCGTGTCTCCAAGTGAGTTGTTTTACACACAGGACATGACAGGAATAAATGATTCTCGTAAACCAGCGTATGTTGGGTACAATCTTGCCTCTCAAATTTACTGCTAGTGCTCTCCTTAATACTTGTATTATACCAAGGAGAACTTCCTTTTCTAGCCTGTAAGCTGTAATATATTTACAGGTAACATATATTATCAAGGTAAGCTTGGAAGATCATTTTAATCAGGCAACTGGGACTATTTCAGCATCTTTCTACCACATTTTTCTGGTTTCTGATCACATTTCTTAGTACATAATCATCTTCTGTCTATACAGGTATATAAAACAGAATAGTTACTTGCTGCTGACACGTACATTATCAGCGTTTGTTTAGTATGAACTCTTCTCTGTTCGGTAAACTGCAATACTTGTAAATAACAATTTACCAATGTAGTAAATGTGAGAAATGACGGTAAATAAAGACCATAGAACTCATTCAGTCTGCCCATTCACATCTCCTTCTTAACTTTACAATCCCTTCTTCTCCCTTAGATATCCTATGTATTTGTCTCATGTTTTCCTAACCTCCAACACCGTCCCTGTCTCCACCACCTCCACTGAGAGGCTGTTTCAGGTGCCCACCAACTCCATAAACAAATATTTCTGTAGATTCCTCCTGATTTTACCTCCTTTCACCCTCATCTCATGACCCCTCAGACCAGAGTTTCCTTTCTGTTGAAGAGGCTCACCACTTATGCATTTATTCCTTGGAGGTATTTAAATATCTGTATCATATCTCCCCTGTCCTCCAGGGTACACAGGTTTATGAGAGCCTCCAGCAACCTGAGTGAGCCAAATGCCGGTATCTGTTTTTAGAAGGCTTCAGTAGCATATTGCACTGAATAGATCAGGGTACACAAGCTTGCTCAGCTAGGCTGAGGTGATCACAGAAAAAAATAAAGAAAATCACCAACAGGCAATATACACATTCTCCCAGGGTAGGAGAAGTTAATTACACAATACTTTTCACCATTTTCACCTCCATGATTCTCCAATGAATCCCACTTTCATTCCTTTACTCTTCTAGTTCCCTTTTTTGTTTTTGCAAAAGATTGTGTTTGTTGTAAAACCGTACCGAGCCCTCGGGGAGACCAGCTGGCTTTCCCTATTCCCTCCCCCACCTTCCCCTTCCTTCCCCTACCTGTCCCGCCTCCCAGCCCGAAAAAAAACCCCGTACCTTTGTTGTGGAAATTAAGCCAGAGGCAGGCGTAACTTGCGCGTGCCAGCCAAGTGCCGGTGCGCGATTCCCTGGCCCAGCTGCCGTGAAGAGGCCTCTGGCCACACCCCCGTCCTGCCCCCGGACCTCCCCGCCCCCGAACCGCCCATTTTTTCAAGCCCCAGGACATACACGCGTCTCGGGGGCTTTACACGCGCCGCCGGGCCTTTTGAAAATAGGCCTGGTGCGTGTAACCCCCCTACGCGCGTAAATCCTCCTGGATTTACGTGCGTAGGGCTTTGAAAAGCTGCCCCTATATGTTGACTTTTTGGGGTGAATTTTCAGACTTATGAGGGAGTTGTAGATGTAAAATCAGAATATATATATGAACATAAATAGGTTCTGTGTGTGATAAGCAAATGTTCAGAGAAGCGGAAGTCAGTGTCTCATGCAAAAAGATTATTTTGAGGGCATTCCGGGCAGGGCTCGGAAATACGTACACATAGGGATGGTAACTTTGAAACAGGCATGCAGGTGCACATGTGTGCGCGTTGGTTGGCTCGTGTCCAGAGATGCGTCCATTTTATAACATACTCGCATATATGCACACATATTATAAAATAGCCTGGACATATCTATATGTGCGCCCAATTTTAAATGGATGCATGCATATGCGCACAAATGCCACATCTACTGTGTAAGTGGAGGAATTTTACAAGGGACATCCACCGACACTGTCATTTTCCCAGTTCATTCCCAATTTGCCCAATTTAGGGACTTGCAAGCTACCCTAATTTAATAGCCACCCATACACTTAAAATCTCACTGACAAGCCTAGATTTCTTTTTGTTTTAATACTTACACACTATCCATAGCAGAAGTAAATTTACATGCAGGGTGCCCTAGTATGCACGTAGGTATTGACAAGCACATTTGTTGGCCAGGTCCCTACACACCCACACCCCACCCAGACCATGCCTACACTCCACCCCTTTTTAGAAACTTTTCACTTGTTCACACAACAAGAGAAAATCCATTCAGCGCGCACCGGCCCAACTTGTGCACATATCTCCTGCTTTTGGCGTGCGCGGGGCTTTTAAAATTAGCCTGTAATGTATTTCACACATTGAGTTTGCATCTACATCCTCAAACATGCATGCATGCTTTTTCATCTGCTAATTAAGTCACAAAAATGAAATTGGAGTTCTCTTTCTAACGCAGGTTTTAGGTATGGGGAGGGTTGGCTCAAGTGATAGAGGGAGGGAGTGAATTGCTGAAGGGTCTGGGTCAACTGGTGGAGGTCTCAATGAACTGGTGCTTGGAAGTTCATGCACAAGTATCTTCATGAGTAAGATACGCACATCCCATCAACCAACTTTATAAAATATCTGCATCCACACATAAACTAAGGGGTATTATACACATGTGTTAAAATTGTTTAATGCATAAAATATTAGCACATACTTTTGTAAAGTTAGGTGTAGAAAGTATGTGGATCTCTGCATTAAAAAGGTGTATGTACATGTCATGATATCCAGTATTGTATAAACTGTGTGGCTCCAGCAGCACAGTTTATAAAATACTGCCGTAATTTTTGGCACACCTGCTCATGTGTGTACTTGCTGAGGTGTGCACACTTTTGAAAGTTCCCCTCTATAAATCATAAAAGTTAATGTGTTTTGATCTTTATTATACCCATGAAAATTATTTCTGAAGTAAATGTTTATATTTTATAGTTAACTAACATAAGTAGAGTCCTTTCATAATTTTTCCTCTGAGTTATGACATTATCTCAGGTTTATTGCATGGTTCATTTTTAAATACACAACAAAATTCAAATGGCAGAGCATTTCAGCTTCATTTGATGGAAATTTAACTGCTTTCCAGTAGTTGATTATTTTATTTTTATTTAATCAATTTTTATACCACTTCCCGTTATCAGTGTTTAAGGAAATGGATTGTGGATGCAACATCATATGCACAGCCAACTCCAATTAGAAGTTTTCATTGGAAAGAGGATAATAAATGAGTACCCACAGTGCTTTTAGGTCCTCAAGTCACTGGTCTACAAGCAGCATTGATTGGGAAATGCTAAATTTAAGTATGGTTTTTGAATTACCCAGTCTGCTCTCTCTGACAAGCAGTTGTAGAAATCCATTGGGAAGAGCCTCCAGTAAGTGCTCACTTACATATTTGTGTGAGTGGGCCCCCGCTTTTTGTCCTGATAACACCAGTTGAATTGAAGTGGAAGGTTAGCAAGCTTCATCCAGATTTTTGTCAAGATCTTGCAATCAAATATCGTGTAATGACATGTAGAAGTTGAAGATTGATTTGTGCTGTCCAGTTGGACAGAGCGCCAATCTGTAACCTGTAAATCACTATTATGCAGTAAATACATTTTTAAAAATTCATCTTTCTCCCCCCCCCCCCCTTTAACCCAAAACTTAATGTCAGGGCTTCCCAAATATTTCCTGGTGATCCCACAGCCTAGTGAAGTATTTGGGATATCCACAATGATTATGCATGAAATCAATTTGCATATATCAGAGACCTAGTATATGCAAACTGATCTCATGCCTACTCATGGTGAATATCTTGACAAGCTGAACGGCTATGGAGTCATCAGGACAGGTTTGAGAAGCCTTAACTAAGCTCATCATGATATAAGGACCTGTGATGTTGGGTTATCAAAATTCCTATAGTCATTTTCTTTGTACAGCCAATCTGTTCTGCCTTAAGCCCTTGAGTCCATGGCTGTTTAATGATGGCATGACACAGCTGACTTATGGACTGAAAAGGGAAACCAATGAATGCTACTATAAACCTTTTTAATATGTGTTTTGAATATATGTATATACCTTTCTTTTTTGAATATGTTTTCGTCTTGTTGAAAAAAAAAATGACAAATATCCAGAATGGCTACACTCCACTCCATCAAGCTGCTCAGCAGGGTCACACCCACATCATCAACGTCCTCCTTCAGCACGGTGCCAAGCCCAACACGGTCACTGCGGTGAGTAGCTTTATCGCTCTCTCTCTCTGTCCTGCCAGCTGCGGCTCCTGCTCTGAATCACTGCTGCAGCTTTTGCTGCCGCTGTGTCCCTGGAGCAGCACACAAGCTTAGCTGACTCCCTGTGGCTCTTCGCTCTGGAAGCACAAAATAGTAGACAGTGTTAACAGCCAGCTGTCAGATTTCTGGTGGAGGCAGTGAGGTTTTCTATTTATTTATTTATTTTTCTTGTGCTTAAAGAAAGTTGAGGATTTTGTGGAGCAAATCTCTGCTCCTAACATATTGCTGTTACCAATGCAGCAAAAGGATTTCCCTTTTACCATGGCTTGTTGCTTCTTACATTAGGGGATTCTTTCAACCAGTTGTATTGAGGCGTCTCCAGCGATATGAATGACTTGCATCCCTTCTGGAATCCACAGGGTGCGATCCCCAAACAATATATCGACTGCAGATGTGCACTCTTGCCAGCAAGAATCCATTTCCTTTCACTTCTCAATATATATTATATATATTTATTTTTAGAAGATTCCTTCCACTGAAATATTGTACTTCTGAAGTCGAGCCACAAAATACAGAAAACAAAACAAAACTGTAACTCAGTCATTAAGGCACTTGTGGTGAGGGTATGACAGCTTTAGGGTTAAAGCACACAGCACATTAGTTTTAGAAATATCAAGCAGATGTAGACATGTTGTGTTGCCATGACGATTTGGACTAGATGAAAGAAGTTATAAAGTTAGACGGCGATTTACTGGTAAAAAAGCAGTGTTTTTCTCTCAGCTGTGTCTTGGTCTGGATGGAAATGCTGGCTCACGCCGTGCTGTGGGTGATCTCATTGGCTCACTTCACCATCTCCCCTCTCACTCCGCTCCCCTCTTCCTCTCTTCCCCACAGAATGGCAACACTGCCTTAGCGATTGCTAGGCGCCTTGGATACATTTCAGTGGTCGATACCCTGAAGGTTGTAACAGAGGAGGTTGTCACCACCACCACTGTGAGTATTGCGGGGATGTCCTAATGCCTTTTGTTCTTCCGAGGAAATGACATGCTTCCCACTGATGGTGCATGCTGACAGGCTTCAGATTCGTTTTATTATCTATCATCTCTCTTTATTTTACTTTTCTGCCTCTAAACATCTTAAGTGATTGCTTTTCCACAAAGAGTAAATTATGCTTGTATAAGAGCACATATGTCTGTAGGAATAGATAAATTTAACACAGAAAGTGTAAGTAGAGGCATGGATTTGTAAAGGAGGAGAAGGGTGTAATGCTTAATGAGCCTAAACTATATTTTTGTGCTCACATGTATAGAATGTGTTCTTCCTAGATGTGCACAGTGGAATTTTGGTTTAAGATTCTCATTCACTTTCTGATACAAGGGTGAAGAATGAAACATGGTATAAGATGTGCAATGATATATTTTTGAGAACTCATCGGATATTCGTACTTCCTGATTACTGGCTGGCTGGAATTGTATGTGTATTCATGCTGTACAACAACTACTGCACCGGATGCTGCATACGGGATTTGGGTATTTCTTTGCCCTGATAGTATTTGCATGCATGAATTTTTCTACTAGTCTTCATATGCTTAGCAGCACCTCTGTCTGGATTGCCTATGATAAGACAATGGCACATTAGCGTAAGAAGATTTACCACAGAGGCACTATATTAGTCTGTTACCAGTTGGTGACACTTGGAGGTAAATTTTAAAACCCGTGTGCGGTCATCCATGTGCGCGCAGTTCCCGGCGCACACACATGGACACGCCGATTTTAGAATATGTGCGCGCATGTCCCAGTTTTCACATGCGCTGGGTTTTTAAAATCGTGCTTTTGGTGAGTAGTGTTTTTCTTTTAACTGTTTATTTACTCAAGTCACTAGAGAAGAAGAATTGGCAACATTGAGGCCAATATCGAAAAAACTGTATAATGGATAATGTATCTGGCTAAAGTTAGCCAGATAAGTTATCCTGGATGTTCAGTGGGGTAAACATCCCAGTGAATGTCCCTGATTAAAATTAGTTTAAAGTGTTTAGTTGGAGCACTTTAAACTTAACCAGCCGTCTTCTCAATATCTCCAGTTAGGTGTACAGTTATCTGGCTATAGGAAGTCAGATAACTTTAGCCTTTACAAACTATATTCAAAAGAATATAGCCGGTTATGTGACAATAGCCAATAAAAAAAGAAATTGTGGCCCAATTTCCAGGCCCCACCCCCACTCAATATAAAAAAAAAAAATTAGTCTCCAGCCAGGCCAAGCTTTTTCTCCTTCCTCCAAGCCCTTCCAAGCATTATTTAAAATTCATAATTTCACGGGTCAGCACCTGGCCTCTAACCCACCCCTTTCCTGGTAAAGCTTACTCCTAAATGAAGGCTCCCCTACTCTTCCTCCCTGCCTCCCTCCCACCCTGACCCTAATCTTCCCATCCACACGGTACCTTAATCAAGTCCTGTCTAACACCAGGATGGCGAAATGCTGCGATCCTGGGTGCTTCCAGCTCTCTCGAAGATTCTTCTGACATCAGTGCTGTCCGAGCAATGCTGGAAGCTCCCAGGATCTCTCCATATAGACAGGGGTTGACTAAGGTACCTAGTGGGTGGGAGAATTAGGGTTAGGATTGGGGAGGTGGGGCCTTATTTAAGAGAATGCTTTATTCGGGATAGTGCAGGAGGAGGTGTGGAGTTCATTGCTGACCCATGAAACTATTAAGTTTAAATAACACATGGTGGAGTTTGGGGGAGGGCTTAGTCCAGCAGGGCACTACCTTTATTTCATTGACTGGGGGGTGTTCCTGGAAATTGGTCTATAAGGCCCGCAAACAACTTTTTTTTTTAAATGAGCACTCCCAGTTACCTGGCTATATTCATTTGAATATAGCTGGTTAAGGCTAATGTCCCTCGATAACTTTAGACTTACTCCAGGGCACAGCCTAAGTTAGCCGAAGTGCTTATTTGGCTAACTCCTAATATCAGAATAAGCAAGAATTTGGCTAACTCCTAATATCAGAATAAGCAGGATACGTTTCCTGGCTAGCTTGTCCCACACTGGAATATCCCTCAAATGCCCATCATGTATTCAGCTACTTTTAACCAGATGGAAGTCAATATTCAAATGCCATTTATATGGATAACTTAAAGTTATCAATCTAAAGCAGGGCTTCTCAAACTTTTGGTCAGTATGACCCCCATTCTAGCACTTGAAAATTCACATGACCCCAGAGGATAACCAAAATAAAAGAGCAGAAATCACATCCTCACCACAATCCATATAATCCCCTCTCTCTACCTCCACCTCCTTAAGGTAACGTCCTCTCCTCCAGCATGCTCCCTCTTTCCACCTCCCCACCTCCCCGTCTCTCCAGCTAATAATCTCTTACATCCCCTCCTCTCACTTTCATTGGCCACCCCCTCTCTTATCACCTTCAGCTCGTTTTATATTCCTCAGATGATTTTTTCATCCCCAAGCCCTTCTAACAATCCCCAAATGATCATCTGTCCCTCTCACCCCATTCCTTCTTCATTCTCTTTCACCTCCCAGCCTCATCTCTTCCTCTCCAATTCTTCTCTTGCATCCCTACCAGCTGATCCCCTTTCACCCTTCCATCTCCTCTCCTACATCCCCCAAGTCAAATTTCTTTTTTTCCCATTTCTTTTCTTCCACAGCCAAACTGATCCAAACCTTAAACCCTTCCCGCATCTGAACCCTCCCTTCAAACAGTCTCTTCTCTAAACATCCCCCCTGACTACAGTCAGTGGCAACATTTTCCTTTGGCCCTTGGGCCAAAGGTGGATGACAGCTGGTGAGAAAAGATGTCAAACTGATGATGGGGCGACATTTTTCTTTTGTGTGGGTTTAATGGTGGGAGAGGAGAGAGGAGCCATTGCAACCTCCACCAGCCCGTACACACTCAGGCCCTCATGGTGGGACCTAAGACCGATGGTGATCTACAAATGGCAGCAGCGCTAATAATGAAAGTCAGCATGCAGCCCGTGAGACACAGTGCAAGCTCACAGGCCAAGCAGCAGCCCCAAATCCCTCCTTGTGCAGGGCTTTGTTTTACTACAGAAATTCATGCAAAGGCAGTGCCACTCGAGGCCTGTGAGTGCATGCTGGCTCACAGGCCTCGCGCAGACTTCCACTCTTAAAACTGCAGGTGCTTATTAGAGTGCAATCTTCTGAGGCACTTGCAACCCCAGCTGAAGGTTTTGTGACCGTATTTGGGGTCCCAACCCACAGTTTGGGAAGCCCTGGTCTAAAGGTCAAGTTTTGGTATATTCAACCCCTTATTCAGCAGTTTATGCTTACAGTGCTAGAAGAAGTAAACTGTGGGTAGTTTTCACTTCCAGCACAGAAGCAATGCTGCATTGTCAAGAGCCAGTGAATTAAGATCCCATTTCCGTCAGGGTTGATTTTTAGTATTGTGGGTAGGATGGGGGTCAAGGAGAATGGGGAGGGGTGCAACTGGCCTATGGAGATTCCGGGTAGGAGAGACTGGGGGGGGGGGAGAGGAGGAATTATATGTTTGTTAAATGGGAATGGGTTGCTGACTGGAGACTGCTGTACACAAAATTTGAGGAGGAGGGTAATAATCAAGTCGCAGGCCCCTTTACCTTTTTTTTCTCTTTGCCTTTTGATGGTGCTATTTAACCAGAAATAAACTTATCTAGGTAACTATAATATAGCCAAGTGTATTCAGTGGTATGGCAGTGCCACTGACTATCTCAGTCAAGTTAGCCTGATAATTTTATCCGGCTAACTTGTTCAGATAGATATCAGCAGAATATGGACCTACCTGTGTCCAAATCCAGAAATTGAAAGTCACTGCTCATGTTCTTACTTAAGTTTGAGAAAAATCAGGAGTTTGACCCTCCATACCCAAGAGCACTTAAAACCACACACTATTGAGTAACTAGAGTAAAACATGTCAGTAATGGGGAGAATGCACATAATGTTGCTTAATCAGATGTGCTTGATTGCTTTTAACCAGAATGTTTATTATGTGGAACTCTAAGAATCAACTCTTTTGATATGACATTATGATCTAGGAACTCGGGGAGATTTCTAAAATATGAGTTTACTTTTAAAGAAAATTAATTTGTCACATTTGTTTGTAGCTTTTATTTTATAATATGAGATTCTTTTTAAAAGCATTGGGTGCCTGAGTGTTTTTAAATGCACTATAGAAATTTGTACTTATTCCATATGGATGGAAATCCTTAGGTAGTGTATAGAAGTACCTGTTAATATAAATCTGTAGGTATAGCTGGTTGGAATAGTTGCTTCCAAGTACTATGAGCTAAGAATGATGTAAACACTGTGGGGAATAAAACAGTAGTATGCCATCATGATTGTCACTAAGCAATTTTCCCTAGCTAATATGCTCTTTGTTTCAATAAAAAAATTTAACAAAGGGTTTCCAGAGTCCCCTTCAGCATGTCCTTGGGAACATCTCTAAAACTTTGAACATGAGGAATGGGAGAGGAATTTTGCCTTTGTACTATATGTTGCTCAGAGCATCCCTGTCGAGATGCAGTGAAGAGGTGACAGAACTGACCTGCCATGCAGTTATAAATAGAGTGCATTATGACTTATTAATGAATGGTGAAAAACATTCAGACTGAGTCAAGCTTTCAGAAGAATCATAGTGAAGGAGGAATGTCTCTTAGTTTTATGAAGGAGACTAAAAAAAAATGTGTTGACCAAAAAATGTTTAGCAGATGCTTTAAGAGGGTTGTCTAATTGGATATGCTGTTGTGCTAGACTTTGGGAGATTACAGTATAACTCTCTTATCCTCCTTCCTTCCCGTCAAATGTCTGAAAAGGTGTGCATTCAGTGCCTGTCTGTTTTTTATTTGTACTTTTACTCCTTGCAACCAGCTCTTCTTAATTTTCTGCCTTTTCCAATAATTAAGCAATCCACGCAGATGATCTTTTCTTAAGTATATTGTGAACAGGAGCTGCTGAGATTTGTCATTGTTGAATCATTCAGCAAGCATAAAAGATGCTCAGACCCTTGATCCTTGTGTCCCTACACTATTTAGTTCCCAGGTAAAATCCAAACATAGGGTACTTTACAATATATGGAAGGGTGTGGGTTGGGGGAGAGAAGATAGCCTCTAAAGGATTAAAATATTTTCCATATGCTTGAGAGAAGCTGTCATTTGTGTGCCCTCTGTGAGGCTCAAGAAACTGTTTTCCTTCTGTTTGTTTGCTCACTGCTAGGCTGCATTTAACTGTGAAGTCTGTCTGAAGCAGAAATATATTTGCAGTCTTTTTCTTAAGAACAAAAAAAATCTGCATAGATTATTTTTAAAACAGATATGTAATTGCATTTTAATTGACTCCTTACTTTATTGCTAATTAAAGAGGAGTGCGTTCAGATGCAGTGGCATCAATAGCATCCCCCATTAGGCCCCTGAATTCTTATCATTCTCTTGCCGTTCTAAAAATACATGTACACGGGTACAATAAAGGAAACCGTAAGCAACAGGATTGGAGTCTTAACAGGGGAAAGCAGCATTGGAAGTGTAACAGAAGCAGAAAGTAAAAGATCATGCTGAATGTTGTAGGCGTAGATCATGGACTGAGGTGGAGTTGGTGCAACCTGAAGGGTGGAGCCCTGCAGGTTTCCACCATCAGCTAGCAGAGTCAGGTGAGGCAAAAGCCCAACTGGAGCTTCATCTAAGAACATAAGAATATGCCATGCTGGGTCAGACCAAGGGTCCATCAAGCCCAGAATCCTGTTTCCAACAGTGGTCAGTCCAGGCCATAAGAACCTGGCAAGTACCCCAAAACTAAGTCTATTCCATGTTACCGTTGCTAGTAAGAGCAGTGGCTATTTTCTAAGTCTATTTAATTAATAGCATGTAATGGGCTTCTCCTCCAAGAACTTATCCAATCCTTTTTTAAAAACAGCTATACTAACTGCACTAACCACATCTCTGGCAACAAATTCCAGAGTTTAATTGTGCATTGAGTAAAAAAGAATTTTCTCCGATTAGTTTTAAATGTGCCACATGCTAACTTCATGGAGTGCCCCCTAGTCTTTCTATTATCTGAAAGAGTAAATAACCGATTCACATCTACCCGTTCTAGACCTCTCATTATTTTAAACACCTCTATCATATCCCTCCTCAGCCGTCTCTTCTCCAAGCTGAAAAGTCCTAACCTCTTTAGTCTTTTCTCAGGGGGAGCTGTTCCATTCCCTTTATCATTTTGGTCGTCCTTCTCTGTACCTTCTCTATTCCAGCTCCATGTTCCCCTTAGGTCGAGCCCTCGGGTGCCAGGTCTAGCAGGATTTAGGTGGGGGCCTCTGCTGATGATGAGAAGATACGTGTGTGACATCAGCATATAGGAGAAGTGAAAAGCAGACGGGTCAGAGTAGTTGGTGATCAAGAGAGGTTCAGTAGTCAGGCAGTGGTCAGTGGCAGGTGGCGATCAAGAGAGGTCCAGTAGTCAGGCAGTGGTCAGAGGCAGGCGGCAATCAAAAAAAGTCCAGTAGTCAGGCAGTGATCAGAGGCAGGCAGCATTCAAGAGAAGTGCCACAGCCAGGTAGTGGTCAGCAGCAGATGGTGATGAAGAGAGGTGCAGTAGACAAGCAGTGGTCAGTGACAGGTGGCCTTCAAGAGAACTCCAGTAAGCAAGCTGAGGTCGATACCAGGTATCTGTCCAAGGGAAGGCAGGGCAGGAAGATGAGGAACAACACAGGAGGCAAGGCACACAGAAGGACTGAAGACTGATCACGAGCACTGATGGACCACAGGAACTGAAGACCAGGACGAAGACCAGAAACCAAAGACCAGAATGAAGACCAAAAACTGAAGACCAGAACAAAGACTAGAAACTGAAGACAAGAACGAAGGCCAGGAATGGAAGACCCAAAGAAGATCAGGAACTGAAGACACGAATAAGACCAGGAACTTGGGAACACTGAGGCAACTCATTCTACACAGACTGTAGTGAGACTTGTTGCCAAGGCACTGGAGGAGCATCTGCAGAGGCCTTTTATAGGCCTGAAGAATGATGTCATCGAAGGGCATATGTTAGGTTTTCCTGCTGGCCCTTTAAAGGGAAGCATGGACTGGCAGAATCTATGGTGTCCTGCTGAGCTGATTGAAATCGGCAGCCTCCTGCCGCACTTGGAGAACAAGCGGCCTGGTGGCATCAGCATGGGGTCTGGTCAGAGAGATAAGTGTTGCAGTTCGAAGGAGGAGCCCAAGGATCATCAAATGCAACAGTACCCCCCATAAGCCCCCTCCCTGAGGCTTAGGGTTTCTTGGGGTGGCAAGAATGGAAGTCCTTTAATAGGTTGTGATCCAAGATATTGGAGGCTGGCTCCCATGAGTTCTCCTCTGGATCATTTCCTCTCCATGAAAGGAGACTCCATTTTTTTGCCTCTCCGGCATGAGTCTAGGACTTCTTTAACTTTATAGATGGTATTGTCATTGCTGATTATTTCTTGCAGCTCTAGAGGTGCCCTAGTGGGTCAGATTAGTATCAAGGGTTTAAGCAGGGACACATGGAAGGTGTTGTGTATCTTCAGTGTTGGTAGCAGCTTTTGCTGATACGTCATGGGTCCCACTTGGTGAAGTATTGAAAAGGGACCAATGTTGCAGGGAGCCAGATGCATGGAAAGCACTCTCAATCATATATGCCATGTGCTCAGTCACACCCTCTCACCCACTGTTGTGGACATCAGTTCTTTTGGCTCTATCTGCAGCCTTATGTATAAGGTCATTTGTTTGTGTTCTAAGCTCCTGGGCAGATAATTGGGCTGCTGGTAAAGATATGCCATGAGAAGAGGCAGAGGAGCTAATGGCTGCTTCCCGTAGACTAGTTGGAATGGTGAGACCCCAGTGGCAACATTGACGTGGGTAAGAGAATGACCCAATTTTCTTGGCGCTCATTGACATAAGCACGGAGGCAGATTTTGAGGGTGCAATTTGTCCATTTCCT
Organism: Rhinatrema bivittatum; assembly: GCF_901001135.1. Taxonomy (NCBI): domain Eukaryota; kingdom Metazoa; phylum Chordata; class Amphibia; order Gymnophiona; family Rhinatrematidae; genus Rhinatrema; species Rhinatrema bivittatum. The sequence continues at coordinate 291,497,540 of NC_042615.1, forward strand.
TGAGGGTGTTATGGCATATTAAAATCCAGAGTGATCCCGAATTTTTTAAAAGTGAGCGCCAGTACTTTGTGGTGAATTGCACCCCTCGGTTGGACAGGATATGCTTGAGGAAGCCTGAGAGACAAAATATATGGAGTCTGAAAAGCCGCACTAATTCTGAGGCAGAAGATAGGCCTGGAAACTGCACAAAGGTAGCCATTTTTGAGAATCGATCGATGACCACCCAGATCACAGTGATGCAATCTGAGAGGCAGAGGTCCACAATTAAATCCATGGACAAGTAGGTCCAGGGCTCCCTGGGAGCTGGCAACAGCTGTTAGAGCCCCCAGGGTCAGCTGTACAGCATTTTTTGCTGTGCATAGGTTGGGCATGAGTCAACATAGGCCTTAACATCTTGCTGCATTTGAGGCCACCAGCAATATTGCTGAAGCAGTGCAAGGGTTTAGGCCCATCCAGACTGACCTGCGACACGGGAGTCATGGGCCCATTTTAATATCTTTTTATGTAGATGGGAAAGTTCAACCATCTTCTCTGGAGGGATGGTCATAGAGGTGGCCAGTAGAATTGTAGCGGGATCAATGATATGCCTGTGAGGCTCTGGATGTCCTCAGTTTGAAAGGAGCGGGAAAGAGCATCCACCTTTAAGTTCTTGAGATCTAGACAATACCACAGTTCGAAGTCGAAGCGGGCAAAGAACAGGGGCCAGTGAGCCTGTCTTGCATTCAGCTGCTGAGCATGGTGAAAGTGTTTGAGATTCTTGTGATCTGTATAAATTGTGATACGGTGTTGAGCTCCCTCAAGTAGGTGCCGCCAATTTTCAAGAGCCAGTTTTATGGCTAAGAGTTTCCTGTCACCGATGCCATAATTTCACTCTGCAAGAGAAAATTTATTTGAGAAGAACATGAAGGACTTCTTTAAGTGAGTGTTGACTTAGAGGGCTGCGCCTACCCCTAGCATGGAGGCGTCCACTTCAAGGACAAATGGATGCACGGGATCCGGATGATGGAGGCAAGGTTTTTTCCAAGAAGGCATCCTTGAGTTCCTGGAATAGTACTGTGGCTTTGGGAGGCCAGTCCTTAGTGTTGGGCACTCTTTCAGGTGAGGGTTGTAAGGGGTGCTGCTACAGATGAATAATTCACAATAAATTGGTGATAATAGTAGGTGAATCCCAAAAATCTCTGAAGTGCTTGGCGCCCCACTGGGCGAGGCCAGCTATAGTTGGCCTTTACCTTCTTGGGATCATTATGAAATCCATCCTATGAGATGATGTATCCTAGAAAGGGTAGTTTCCCCTTTTTAAATAACATTTTTCCAGCTTGACAAACAAGGTATTTTCTTGCAAGAATTATGGGACTGTACGTATATCCCGACAATGGGTGCTGAGATCCCGAGAGAAGATGAGTATGTCATCTAGGTACATGACCACAGACATAAAGTAAGTCTCAAAAAATTTCATTAACCATTTTTTGGAAGACTGTGGGTGCATTACACAGGCCTAAGGGCATAACTAAATACTCATAATGCCCATCATGTGTTTTAAAAGCAGTTTTCCACTCATACTGGCTTCAATTCAGACCAAGTTGTTAGCTCCCCTGAGTTCCAGTTTGGTGAATATCCTTGTACCTTGGAGGTGGTCAAAGAATTCTGAAATTAATGGTAAGGGGTTGCAGTCCCTTTTGGTAATGGAGTTTAACCCATGGTAATCAATACATGGCCGGAGTGAGCCATCCTTCTTTGCCACGAAGAAGAACCCAGCTCCTGTCAGGGAGGTGGAAGAGCGGATAAAGCCCCATTCAGATTCTCCCAAATGTATTCTGTCTTTCCTCAAGTCTCGGGGAGAGACAAGAGATAGACCCTTCCCTGACGGCGCTTGGTGTCCAGAACGAGTTCAATCCCACAGCCATATGACCGGTGGGGCAGTAGAATTTCAGCTTTCCTTTTAGAAAAGGAGGCCTGGAAGGGTTGTAGCCAGGGTCAGGTGAGTGGAGGTTCCACATGCTTCAGACATGTGTCCTGGTACCGTTGACCCCATCAGGTAAGCTATAGGGTGGCCCACTCAATTTGAGGACAATGCTTCTGGAACCAGTGTGATCCCAGGACAATGGGATGGATGGCCCTGGCAATGACATATATCTGTTTCTGGTGAAGGAGACTGGTCTATAAGGTCAGAGGTGTGGTTGTCAATGTTAACTGATCAGGAAGGGGATGTCCATAGATAGATGAGATTATTAGGGGCGATGTCCTGTGAACGATGGGAATTTGTAATTTGTCCATGAGTTCCTTCATAATGAAGTTTCCTCTGGATCCTGAGTCCAGGAGAGCTTGAGTACGGAAGCTGAGAGGACCTATTTTTAAGGTCACCAGGAGCAAATGTTGGGGAGAAAGAGTGGTAAAGCCTAGGAGCATCTCCACACCAGACCCTAGGATTTGGTGTTTCCCGGTTTCAGAGGGCTTTGGGCCTTGCGTGGCCTTTAGCAGCATGATATAGGCACAATGCCTAATTGCCTGCTGCAGAGTCTCTCCTTGGGTGCTAGGCGGCTGTAACCCAGCTGTATAGGTTCTTCGGATCATGCAGTGTGGGAGATGCAAGAGCCAGTGGTGAAAGCTGGTGCTGGATCCGGGGAGCCAACGTAATGGCTCTAGGGGTTGGTCAAACCTCTCTCACCCGTTGCTGGAGGTGCCAGTTGATTTTGCCCCATGAGTTCAATACAACCTTCCAAGGTCATAGGGAGGTCTCAGCCTGCTAGTTCATCTTTGATCTTGGGGGCATGCCCTCCAGGAAAATGGTGCCAGAGACAGTCCTCCCGCTGATTAAGTTCTGTCACTAGGGTCTGGAACTTGATGATGAACTCTGCTGGGATCTGGGTACCCGGGCACAGATGGAGAAGCTCTGATCACATGGTTACTAACCAGCCTTTTTCTTCAAAAACCATTTTGAATATGGCCGTAAATTGCTGCAGGTCGTGTGATAGGGGATTTGAATTCTCCCAGATGGAAGATGCCCAAGCCAAAGACTTGCCAACCAGGAGGAAGAGGATGTATGTGGTCTTCACCACATCAGCTGGGAATAGTGCTGCTTGTAATTTGAAGTGCATATAACACTGGTTCAGGAACCCACAGGGTCCCCAGCATAACACGGTGGAGCCGGCAGCTATGATACAGCAGTACAGGTGGAGGTGGCAGCAGTGCTGCCAAAGCTGTGGCTGAATCTAGCAATAGAGAGTCATTCCATGGAGGCTGCCAGCACCTCAAGGAAATTCTGTTGCTTCTACAACTTGTGTGCTAGTCCTGGGATGGCCCACAGAGCTGTGACATCTGCCAGGTCCATGGCCTTGGCAATCTGTTATGGGCATGGACCATTGACCGAGGTGGAGTTGGCACAGTTGGCTGGCAGCGTCCTACCACACTGATCGAGAGTGGCGTCCTGCTCCCACCACATTTGGAGGATGAGCAGCCTAGTGGCATTGCTGGAGTTCCAGCCTGAGAGGTAAGTGGTTACATGGCTTTTTTTGACTTCCCGATTTGTGTGTGTACCGTAAGATATGCACGTACTCAGGTGCCTCTTAAAATCTGTGCAGCAAGTGCTAGCCCAAGATATTCGCGTACCCTCCCGGCTTTGGCATACATAGGGCTTTTAATATCTTCCTGTATGTATGGAACTTGAAGCCCATTATCCAAAATCACTAGATCTGGTTGATCATAACGTGTATCTTGTAACACTTGATTGTGACTTCCTCAGACAGGTCTGGGGAGTAGTTCAGTTTCCCAGCAGTCTAAATAGTGATCAGTTATCAACGGGAGCCCTTTCCCAACAAAGGTGACTAAGTCCATGCTGACAATCTGCTAAGGCTGCAGTAGTATGTCATGTGATATCATAGTTTCCTTTTGCTGCTTGTGCACATATTCAATGCAGGTAGAACAATTGATGACAAAGTCTTTGATCTCACCTTGCATGTTAGGTCAGTATAGGGTATATCATGCCTGCCTGTAGCATTCTTCCACACTGATGTGCCTGAAATGTACAGTATATGTTAGCATCTCTAATTGCAGCAATTTGGGTATAATGGCCCTTGTTCCTTGAGTCACTGCGGGCCTCAGTATCAGCAGCATATACATTCCAAATAAATAAATGCCATTTTGTATGCTAGTTTCACACCTGAATGAAATCATCCCTTATGGTAGCTGGTACTTCCTCCTTCTCTGGACAGCCATTCAAGACCACAGACTTCAGTGCCTGCAAAGTCTCGTCTTCTCCGGTGTGTTGTATGGTCTGATGCAGTTTCTGGTCCATGGCACTCAGATAATCTGCTTGATTGATTTATGCAATATCTGTTTTTTCCTGTTTCACCCAGCAAACAGTTCAGGTCCAGCACTGTGCTGCTAATTCCATTCTGCTCTAGTTCTGCTAAGTTTATCATTGATGTACATCTCAGGGCCTGGCTTTTAAACAACATTTAGATTGTCATGCTCAATGTAAGCCACATACTCTGAAGACTTGGACACACACAATAGGGACTTCTTCAAGATTGCTATCAGTGTTTTATGGTCAGTTTATGCTGTAATTATATCGCAACTATAGAGGTAATGAAAACTTTGGTAAGCAAACACAATGCTCAAACATTTCTTTTTGATTTGCACATAATTCTGCTCTACCTGGGTAAGCTCCTTAGAAGCAAAAACCACAGGCTGACCATCTTGCATCAAACAGCGACGAAGCCCATTCTTACTATCATCATTTTGTATCACAACAGGCTTGGTAACATCATAGTATTTCAACACAGGTGATCTATCACCAAGTGCTTTATTTCCTGCAATGCCTGATCATGCTTTGGAAGACACTGCAGAGCAGCAACCTTATCCAGAAGTCTTCTCAAGGCCTCACAAAGCTCTGATCAGCATGGCGTGAATTTGGGGGGATTCATGGTCACTGCCAGAATGTCTCTTCTCCTGGCATCATGCAGTGACTCGATGTTGATGCATCTTATTGCTTTCTGGTGTTTGGAGTCAGTGGGGGATCAAATACTACTTCAATATTGATGCACTGCCAGAGGTTTGTGCAGTCTGGATCTCTCGATGTCAGTACATCTGACGCCAGTCTCCAGTTGTTGATCTCAGTCTTCTGAAAGCTTCTAAGAGCTTCTTCCGGGAAGAGTGTTTGTTTTCTTGGGGTCACAGATTCACAGGGAGCAAGCAAAACATCCATCTATCACAGGCTGAAATAGACCTAATTTGGCCACACAAGGGGCGGAATCTATGCTATAGCTGAGACATCGGACAAAAACATAAGCAAGGTGAATGACATGAAAGCTGGACAAAAACCAACCAGAGCTGCCATAGAGTACTAGAAAAGGTGCACCATCCGGTGACAGAAAAATAAAGAAACGTAAACCAAACCCAAAACAAAAACCTGTTTAGAGGACTAGTGGGCAAAAAAAAAACGATTCATGGGGCCCTGTGAGAACAGCTCCTGTAGCTCTAGAAACTTTCATCGCAGCAGCTATGAGAAAGAAAGAGATGAACTGCAACTTGCAGGCTCTGTAGAAAAGATGAGACTGAGAGGGCATGCATGGGATGCAGGGAAGTGGCTAGGGCTTCACATGCTCAGTGAAACATATTCAAGGCTTTTGGAAGCTTTCATGACAAAGTTCCGGACTGAGCTCCATCTGATGATGTCACCCATGTGGGAGGATTGCCATCCTGTTTGTCCTCAAAGAATAAAGATGTAGAGACAGATACTGTGGTGTTAAGGTCAGGGTGTTTCAACACAATAGTGATCTAGCCCAGGCTTATGTTAGCCTTGATTTTTATGTGTATCAGAGCTGCTGGCGATGAATTGGGGTGCCTGATGTTGTGGATGTGTTTACGGATGGAGTAAAGAGCATAAATGGAGCATCTGTGGTGGCTTCTACTTCCATGCATTTACAAGATCTTTTTTCAAATGCAACAAATATTTTGGGAATTTATATCAATGTCTCCTGAATACTTGCTTTTTTACTACAGCTGCAATTTGTTTATTCTTTTTTTTTTTTTGCCTCTTGCTACTTGTTGTTCAGAGACCAAGTATAATTGGGTTGACTGAAATGATACTGCACATAGTCAAATTCAGAGCAGTTTTTTTTCCATATGCGTGACACTATTAGAGTAATAATAATAATTTTAGCCTTTTGAAACCTGTCTTTTCTGGCTAGCTTTTGTGAAGAGTATAGGAAACATTATGAAAGGTCAGCTCTTAAGTACCTAAAAACACATCCTTACATTTCTTACTGATATACATAGCACAGTAGGAGTACTGCAGCTCCTGAATTTAATTTGAATTTTAACAGCCGAGTCCCTTTCAAAAGGCTGGCTTTAGGTACTAGTGTAACTGGGTGGTTCAAGGGGCTGTGTGTATAGTAAACCTGAAACCTGTAGTCTGCAGTGATGTTTTTGTACTAGTGAGCCAAATTATGGCGACCAACCTTACTTTTAGCTCAGGGCTCAGAAAGGCAGCAGACATATGGCAGTGGTAGTCACTTTGGTCCTTGAGGGCCACAAACGGGTCAGGTTTTCAGGACATCTCTAATGAATATGCATGAGATAGATATGCATGCACACTGCCTTCACAGTATGCAAATCTGCCATGCATATTTGTTAGGGATATCCTGCAAACCCCTGCCCTTTCTGAGGATTGGAAATGAAATACCACTGACATATGGAATAGGATAACAGCATTGAAAAATGACATGTCAGAGCAGTAAAAGAAAGAGATGCTGAACTTTTTATCTAAATACTGTACATCATCTTTCCATTATGAAAATATTTAGCACTACAAAGCTCATAACGTCAGTTATGACCCACCCATCTGCTTGAGATTAGAATAATTTCCATATGGCTCATAAACGTTTGTAAGGCGTTTCCCAAGACATTATTAGTTAATCCATTTGAGGAGTGTTTTGGAAGTGCATTCATTGGAGTTGCCTGTATCTATTGATATCAATACTGAAGATTCCAAAAAAAATAAAATCAGTGCACGGATGGTTTTAACTTTCCCGTGTTCAGTTTCATCAGAGGAAATGATTCTTTTTCTCTCTAGCAGAAGGGCAGAGCTGAGTTTGTGCAGTGAAGGACTGAGCTGTGAGAGACCAGCAGAGAGAAAATGTGCTTATAAAACACGCCTGCCTGGCCGCTGTGATGGAAAATGTCTTGATTAATGCAGTTTCTTCCTTCGCTCCTCCTTGTATGTGTTGTTTCTCACCTGGAGATTGACGTTTTTTGTCTCTTCAGACTGTGACAGAGAAACACAAACTGAATGTCCCCGAGACGATGACAGAAGTCCTGGACGTGTCTGATGAGGAAGGTGAGTCATACCATTAAATCGCTCCATTGCTAGTGGTCCACTGCCTGTTAACGTGATGCTTTGCATCCTGAAATGCAGTTATCATAGCAAACACATAGGAGTCAGAGAGAAACAACTAAGCTAAATGAAAATGCTTGTGGTGGAGGAGCTGCCCCCTGGTTAGAGAGAGAGACAGTAAGAGGGAGGATGAAAGTAGTGGTCCCTAGGTTCGACTTGACACTGGGTTATTTCAGATTCTTAATTCATGACATAGCTGCTTTACCATGTGATCAGTTTAACAGCGGCACTGTAGGCTAGTACAGTCCAGCACTTTACCTAAAATAAACTATGCCAGATCAAAGAATTACAATCTTCTCTGTACGGTTTCAGTTTGTTTTTTTTTTTTAGTTATTTTACTGGTCAATTTAAATTGAATTTCAGAGCGGGGAGGTCTGTAAGGCCATTATGCCTGTATGCCATTTGCCAAAATAATACTACTTTTTATGATATTAAAATCTGCATTTCTGACCAAACAACTGCTTGAAAACAACAGCTGGGGCCCTCCACTGCTTCCCAGCCACCAGTTTACAGCAGCACTGGTGACTCTGAATATACTTCAGCCTATTTAGCTGTCTGTGGCAGCAAGAGGAGAAACCGCGGCTTCCATTTTCAAGAAACTGTCTCACTAAAGGCACAACATGGAAGAAAACTCTCCATAAATCAGGTCTGCAAAATTTTTATTGGGAATAGACTTTTCTTAAAAAGCCAAGGCTTAAATTAGATTTACTATACCCTGAAAATCAATGAAAGGGCATCTACTTAATACAAACTAAAGGGTGAAGAGACCATTTTTCAAGGATTCTTTCATTGCACGGTTTCATAGGTAACAAATCAGCAAGTTATTTTTTGAATACTGAGGACCAAATATACTTTGTCCAATTGAATGTTTCTGGTGAAAATGCTTAATATGCTTCCCCTTAAGTTTGGAACAGAGATACTTATATCAGCAAGCCCTAGACCCATTTACCTGTATTGTAATTTTTTAAAAAATGTATTACGACACAAGCGGTAAGGAGGCGCTGGTAAGTGTGTGACAGGTTTGAGGAAAAAACAAAAATCTGAAATTATGCAGGTAAAATTGCTGTCTTTCACAAATATGTATCCTAAAAGTTAGCTGTTAGGGCCAGTTGTAAATTGGGCAAAGTTGAAGTGGCGTTTGTGAAGTTCATGCTGCCAAATAGTCCAGACAGGATCCTCCATCGTCACAGAAAATGGCTGCTGGCACTGAGAGTGAATGTGAGCCCTCCCATACCATAATTATAAAGGAGCTGCAGTCCCTGAAGGTATTAAAGACAGAGAATAAGGGCACCAAAAAAGACATTAAAAATGGAGGTGACTTCCCTGCACAATAAATTCTATTTATTTCCAAAGAGAGTGGATGAATTGAACAAAGGGACAACTTTGTTGGAGAACAGTGACACTGCTCAAGGAGAAAGTCAAAATCATTGGGGAACTGAAAAGGGACTAGGAAGATGCAAATAATAGGAGTATGAGAAGCAATATGAGAATTTTGAGAATTCCAGAGGGAATGGAAGATACTCCAGTGAAACGTATGGAGTCCTTTTTGTCAAAACTACTGGAAATTCAGTTTATGAAGGACTTTAAGACTGAAAGAGCACAGAGAATACCATCCCATACCATCAGCAATAATATAATATCCAAGGCCACAGATTAATCATATCTAGAGAGATCCTCAATTATTAAAAATCCTGAAAAGGTCAAGAATGGCCACCTGCACTGTGAGAAGGGAAGAAAATTTTGATTGTCACGGATGTAAATAGTCATGGGTCATAAAAAGAAGAAATTCCTGGCAAATGCCAGAGCACTGAAGAAATGTGGAAGCGAGGTCCAGATGGTTCTGTCCATTGAGAATAAAAGGCGGCGTGAATAAGAAAATCCCCTTTTTCCTGCTGCTCTCACAAATGGCGCAAATTACAAAAACACTTTCAGTGCACATGCTTTCCACGTCAAAAGTGTCAAACAGAAATAAGGGGGGTGGCTTTTCTTTGAAAAATAGTGTGAGGTGCGTGTGTTAAAAGCACCCATTGTAGCTTACAATTACATGGGCTTTGTGAAAATTGTCATCCCCCCATGGCGATTATTTTATTTGCACAATTATCATTGTAAACAAGAGTAATGTATAGGTTTGAGATTTAAGTTTGATCCTGTATTGTTATTGGACCAACTATGGATAAGCTGTGTGTACTTGATAGATTTGGAAGGAATTATTGTGAGTCGGTTCATCTGAAACTTGTATAATTTGAGAGTTTTGGATCTGTAGGCAGATTTTTTTTATTAGGGACCACTGTAAATCACTCCGAGCATTTAGTATGAACAAAGCGGTGTATACGTTATAATAAATAAAAATAAGTAAGGTTGATTCTTTGTATGAATTTACCATAAAAAAATTGAAATAGCCCTGCAGTGTCTCTACACAGTGTAAAAAGTCTTCCAGAGGTTTCCTGTGAAATGCAGTAAGTATGCAGTAGCATTGCTGTGCCATGTGGAAGGAGGGTCCTTGGTTTGATTTCTGAGTTGGGTCTTTTGTTTCCCAGCTGAGCATGCTGTAAAGGCAGTGTTCACAGCCCCCTGGCTGGGGAGAGAATTGTGGTCATCGCTCAAGAGTCACACCCTAGTGGCCAGATTTAGGGTCCATGTTTTCAGAGTTCCAGAAGGAGCCCACAGCCTAGGACCATTGCTGCAATGACTAGACTAGATACACTGGTTTAGGATATAAAATAGGATGGGAAAATGTTAGCTTAGTTGCAAATGAAAGCTTATGGTATCAAGATCCTATCCCTGGTTCCAAATGAACTGCAGGAGACTGCTGAGTCAAAATATAACATGAAAAAATGTGAAGCAGTGTGTTGTGCCAACAACCTATTCAGTAAATTGTCAAAGGAGTCAGGCATGCAAAATTAACATATATGTGCATAAGTAGCTTGTAGTCATATTTATGCTATTTTGTAAACATTGAATGTAGACACTAGAGGAGTGCAGGGATAAAAAAAATGTGTTATTGCTTTTCGGTTAATTTTCTGGAGGCTTTTTGCCCACAAATTTTGGTTTGTGGAATGTTTGATTCGTTGCATTCATGTAAAAAAAATGAATCAAACAAACAAAAAAAAAAAAGCCCAAAAAAAAAGAAATTGGGGCCTCCCATCCCATCCCCACAACCTATCCCTCCCACCTGGAAAAATTCTGGTGAGGCCTAGATTCAGCCTGGGCCTAGGCTGAGGCCGCGATAGATCACTGTGACCTTGGTCTCAGTCTACACAAGGCCAACGCCTCAGCCTAGACCAGAGCCTGGGCCCAGGCCCAACATTGCAGCCCAACCCAGAAGCCAGGTCCTGATGCCGGGGCCTCAGCTTGGACCCAGGCCTGATGCTGGGGCCTGGCCTGGAGCCCAAGCCTTGCAGCTCTATCAATGCCCTCCTCTTCTTTCTTCTTTAAAGTGATGCCGTGCGATAGAGTCGCACCGGAGTTAACTCTGGCGCATTCACCCCAGTGGATGGCGCCATTTTGATGTATGTTAATGCCATATTTACCAGGGTGAGAAGGAAAAACAGAACTATATCTGGGGTCAGTGAGATGGTGAGACCTAATAAAGAATTTATGGAAGAGTAGGCAGAGGTGATTAGTTTCACTAAGGACTGCTTCCAGTGGTATTATATTGTTGGGAGGAAGCAAGGGTTTATTTTTTTTTTAGAGGGTACTGAATACTAGCACCATTTCCTCCATCTGCTTAAATTGCCCTGTTGCGCCCCCCCCCCCCCCAAAAAAAAAAAACCCAACAACAAAAAAAAAAAAACCATGCATCCGGTTCTGGCTCCGTTTCCGTTCCCTTTCCCTTATCCTCTCTTCTGCATGGAAAAGTGACTTGGGGAGGAAAGTGGGGGAGACAAGAGAACTCATACTAATCCTCCATAGAAAGAGAAAGGGGATTCAGCCTGCTTGCTGGGAGAAGGGAGGTGAGAGATAGAGAGAACCATAAGAGGGGGAGAGGGAAAGGGCAGAGGGAGTGAGGTGGGTGGAAAAGGAGAGAGGTGGAAGGACCACTCTTACATTGTACTTCTAGGGGAATTCTGCTCAAAATATTTAAAATTCTGCATCTTTGAGTAATAACTTTTTTTGTATTAAGAACATAAGAACATGCCATACTGTGATGGACAAGGGTCCATCAAGCCCAGCATCCTGTTTCCAACAGTGGCCAATCCAGGCCATAAGAACTTGGCAAGTACCTGAAAACTAAGTCTATTCCATGTTACAGTTGCTAGTAATAGCAGCGGCTATTTTCTAAGTCAACTGAGTGAAAAAGAACTTTCTCCAATTAGTTTTAAATGTGCCACATGCTGACTTCATGGAATGCACCCTAGTCTTTCTATTATCCGAAAGAGTAAATAACCGATTCACATTTACCCATTCTAGACCTCTCTTGATTTTAAACACCTTTATCATATCCCCCTCAGCCGTCTCTTCTCCAAGCTGAAAAGTCCTAACCTCTTTAGTCTTTCGTCATAGGGAGCTGTTCCATTCCCTTTATCATTTTGGTCGCCCTTCTCTGTACCTTCTCCATCGCAATTATATCTTTTTTGAGATGCGGCGACCAGAATTGTACACAGTATTCAAGGTGCGGTCTCACTATTGAACGATACAGAGGCCTTATGACATTTTCCTGTTGTATTCCGCGGCCGTGGCAGATCACAACCGCGGCCCCCTACCTTGCCAGTGGCGCTTCCCCACCGCGGGAGCCCCGGGGGAGGGTACTGACTCGGGCCGTCGCTCCGGCGCGGCCATCAGTGCTGTTCACTGCAAAGGGAGCCGTTCCTGCTCCCCCCTCGCGGCATCCAGCGGCGTCTCTCCTCCACGGGGGAAATCAAAGATGGCCGCCGCCATCCTTTGGCGCGAGGCCGCGCGTCCTTCACAGATTTAAAAGGACCTGATCCCTTTAACCAGCTTCACCTGTTCCTGATCAGCTTGAGCAAGGGAAGTATAAAGGGAGGCTTCCTCTGCTCATTCAGTGACTTGGCAACGTCCTCCAGTGCTGTCTAGTCTGCTTGCTTTGGTGAGTTCCTTGAGCTTTGGATCCTTGTTCCTGTTACGTCTTGGTGTTCCCGGTTCCTGACTTCGGATTGGCTTACGGTGATTCTCTGGTGTGTTACTTAGGACTGGCAAGTGGTGATCCCTCGGTGTGTGACTTCGGACTGGTAAGCGACGACCCTCTGGCACTTGACCTTGGACTCCTTCTGGACTACCATCTCCAAGGGCCTGCTTAAGTCCCAGCAGTCCAGGTCCCTATGGGCTCCTTCAGGGGGGATCGCGGACTTCCAGGGTGAAGCTCCAGGCAGCCCTTGCACCGATACCTTGGCCTCTCTAAGGCCCACCTAAGTCCCAGCGGTCTGGCTCCCTACGGGCTCCTCCTGGGGGGACCGCAGACTTCCAGGGGTGAAGACACAGCTCCTCTTCTCGTCTCTTCATCTGCCTCCGCAGTCGCCTCCGTCTCCAGTGCTGAGGGTCAGCTGGTCTCCTCTTCTACTCTGCCTCGCCACCTGACGAGAGAAACTACGGATCTTCCGCAAGGTATACCATCCTCCTGTCGGCCCAAGGGTTCACAAGCCTTAGCATAGCATTTTCTTTTTATTCACCATTCCCTTTCTAATAATTCCCAACATTCTGTTTGCTTTTTTGACTGCCGCAGCACACTGAACCGATAATTTCAATGTGTTATCCACTATGACGCCTAGATCTCTTTCTTGGGTGATAGCTCCAAATATGGAACCTAACATTGTGTAACTATTAGAGATGTGCATTTGTTTGCGACAAAATAGGAAATAGAGACGATAGTTCCTATTTTGTTGCGGTTCGGGCCGATGAAATGTTAGGAAAACCCACAAAATTTCGTATGGTTTTCTTATCGGTTTTTGGGGGGAGAAAGGGCACATTAAATAAACAACCCTAAACCCACCCCAACCCTTCAAATTTAATTAATTGCACCCCCACACCCTCCCGAACCCCCCCCCCCAAAACTTGCCGAAATTCCCTGGTGGTCCAGCGGGAGTCCCGGGAGCGATCTCCCCCTCTCGGGCCATTGGCTGCCACTAATCAAAATGGTGCCAATGGCCCTTTGCCCTTACCATTGGTTGGCCCCTGTCACATGGTAGGAGCAATGGATGGCCCGCGCCATTTTTTTAACTGATAAGTATTCAGAATTTTGCAGAATTTTAAATTCTTGTGAACAGAATTCCCCCAGGACTATCTTATGCTGGGCCACGGAGCCTCCATCATCGTCCATTTGTATGTGGGTGTATGTGTGTAGGAGGTGATCTTTATTGGAACTGTTGAGTCCCCCTCGTTGTTACGGGGTGTTATGGTAGAGTCCAAAATGTTCAGACAACAAAGATAGAAAAAAAATCCTTTTCCTTTTGGTTTAGTGATTCAGATATGTCAGCTGTGGAAATGGGAATGTGCAGCATGTCTGGTATCTTTGTATTTTGCATAGTACTGAAAGAAATGCACTACTGTTTCTGTTTCTCCAATGTTGCACTGCAAGCAGTCTGACTTTTTTGGGTTTCCAGTTCAGTTTTTCTCAGCACATTTTTATTTCAAATTTGTAGTCACTGATTCTGTATTTGGTAGAGATGTGAATCGTGTGATCGATCGTCTTAACGATCGATTTCGGCTGGGGGGGGAGGGAATCTTATCGTTGCTGTTTTGTTTTTTAAAATATCGTGTAAATCGGGGGAGGGCGGGAAAACCGGCACACTAAAGCATCCCTAAAACCCACCCCGACCCTTTAAAATAAATCCCTCACCCTCCCGAACCCCCCCCCCCCCCCAAATGCCTTAAATTACCTGGGGTCCAGAGGGAGGGTCCCGGTGTGATCTTTTACTCTCGGGCCTCCGGTGCGTTGTAGAAATGGCGCCGGCGCTACCTTTGCCCTGTCATATGACAGCAGGGCAAAGGTAGCGCCGGCACCATTTTGTTTTTTTGTCCCCCGACGTCAGGAGCGTAGGAGATCGCTCCCGGACCCCCGCTGGACCCCCAGGGACTTTTGGCCAGCTTGGGGGGGCCTCCTGACCCCCACAAGACTTGCCAAAAGTCCAGCGGGGGTCCGGGAACGACCTCCTAAACTCGAATCGTTTTGCCGTATGGCAAAATGGCGCCGGCCATACAGCGTATGGCCGGCGCCATTTCTACAATGCACCGCAGGCCCGAGAGTAAAAGATCACACCGGGACCCCCGCTCTGGACCCCAGGTAATTTAAGGCATTTTGGGGGGGTTCGGGAGGGTGGGGGATTTATTTTAAAGGGTTGGGGTGGGTTTTAGGGTTGTTTTAGTGTGCCGGTTTTTCCGCCCTCCCCCTTCCCCTCCCCCTTCTCCCGATTTACGAATTTTGATGATAAATCGGGGGAATTCCTATTGTATCGCGCTTCTAACTATTTTTGACGATTTAAAATATATCGGACGATATTTTAAATCGTCAAAAAACGATTCACATCCCTAGTATTTGGTGAGAGTCTGTATATGTTCCGTATGTGTGATCAAGGTGAGGTATTCTGCTAGTGCAAGGGTAAGCAACTCTGGTCCTGGAGTGCCACAACCAGGTCTGATTTTCAGGATATTCATAATGAATGTGCATGATATATATTTGCTTAAGATGGAAGTTCATGCAAATATACCTCATGCATATTCATTGTGGATATCCTGAAAACCTGACCTGGTTGTGGCACGCCAGGATCAGAGTTGCCTATGCCGATACTAGTTTGTAGTTTCTGTATAGTGATCTGTAGCAGTCCGGCCTGTTCCAGTTTCCCAATAGGGGAGTTGTATTGTTCTTCGAAAGGTTGGGTGTAATATTTGCAGAGCTGTCATTTCATAGGCTCTGCAGCCAGTTGCAGGGGTTGGGACCCTGGATGGTAGCCGCTTTCCATCCTACCCCCAAGTGTGTGAGTAATGGCACATTTTTTCCAGAAAAAAAGCACTGGGTAAAGATTTTTTTTAATGGGAAATGCAAGGTGGGGGTAGATAAAGTTGAATTGTAGATTCCTCTAAGAGATCTTCTGACTGCAACTAGTGGGACAAATGTTTGTACTAGTGTAATATTAAAATTTATACATCTGGAAGGATTCAACTGAAGAAGTCACAAAATATTTAGTGTATATATGTTGCTAATACTAAAATTATGTTGTATAGGTGAACTATATTGTTACACAATGTTAGGTTCCATAGTAGGAGTTACCACCCAGGAAAGAGATCTAGGCGTCATAGTGGATAATACATTGAAATTGTCGGCTCAGTGTGCTGCAGCAGTCAAAAAAGCAAATAGAATGTTAGGAACTATTAAGAAGGAAATGGCGAATAAAACAGTGAATGTCATAATGCCTCTGTATCACTCTACGGTGAGACCACACCTTGAATACTGGTTGCTGCATCTCAAAAAAGATATAGTTGCACTGGAGAAGGTACAGAGAAGGGCAACCAAAATGATAAAGGGGATAAAATAGCTCCCCTATGAGGAAAGACTAAAGAGGATAGGACTGTTCAACTTGGAGAAGAGATACCTGAGGTGGGATAAGATAGAGGTCTACAAAATCATGAAAGGTCTTGAACAGGTAAATGTAAATTGGTTATTTACTCTTTCAGATAATAGAAGGACATGGTGGGATCTCCATGAAGTTAACAAGTAGCACATTTAAAACAAATCAGAGAAAATTCTTTTTCACTCAATGCACAATTAAGCTCTGGAATTCATTACCAGATGATGTGATTAAGGAAATTAGTATAGCTCGGTTTAAAAAAGGTTTGGATAAGTTCCTGGAGGAGAAGTCCATATACTGCTATTAATCAATAATGAATAGCCACTACTTGTTACCAGCATTAGTAGCTTGGGATCTTTTTAATGTTTGGGTACTAGCCAGGTACTTGTGACTTGGATTGGCCACTGTTGGAAACAGGATACTGGGCTTGATGGACCCTTACTCTGACCCAGAATGGCATATCTTATGTTCTTGTGTACAATTTGGTAGTAGTATCCTCCTAGACAAGTTAATATTATTCAAATTATATTTTAAAAAATTGTTGTGAATTAAAAACAATATATTCAAACATAAACAAAAAAATGGGGAGTAGATCTACTAAAGTGTGATACACTGTTTAGCATGCAAAAAAACCCTCACCAAAGGTACTTGCCATTTATCACACTTAAAATGCGATAAATGAGATTATTGCAACCACAATAAAATTTATCTCATATAAATATGGTAATAGACATTCAAATGAGATAATTAGGAATTGAGTTGGTATCTACAACAGTTCAATAAGTGGAGCGGTACTTATCATGCAGTGAGTAAGTTGGAAAAAATCCCACAGACTCAAAATGTGCTTCTTGGCCTGAAACCTCATGCTCTCTAGCTCTCTTTTTCAGAAGTAAAAATGAGCATCTGAGCACCCATACACTCACCCAACCTCAGATCCCACTCATCTCCAAAAAAGCATCCCAAACCTTCACAGTGCTTCATATGCTTTGATATATGGAGCACCATTTCAGCAGCATCATTTTGGATTTGGTGCCACTGCTGGCTAGAGGGAAACCAGTTTCTTCCTGCTTGTGAAGATTTGAGATGTTTATTTGTGGGTGCATGGGATTAGGTGGTCTGTGGATCTGGAGGCTGATTTTCAGTTCAGAGTGGTTAATGGGGTGGGGGTAGAATTGCCTCAGAGACCCATCTTTAGCTTGGGGTTGAGGGTATAAGGTACCAGGGCTCAGAAGCCCATTTTAAGGTCACAGGGTTGCTGGGTTTTGGCCTGGAGGTCCAATTTTTCCTGGGGGTGGCAAAGAGGATGGCTTGGGCCATAAGGCCTGATAAGCACTAATCCTCCTAACATGGACCTTGTTAACTACAACTTCTGAGAAGTAGTTAAAAGTCCCACATTTGGAAGGCTGTATTATTTCTTGCAGAAATTAAAGCTGTACTAATACCTAATAAGGGCATAATAATAATTTTAGTTATGCCCTCATTTGCATGGATGTTAGTATTACCAGCTGGGAAGCTACAATAATGCTAACATGCATGCAAGAATTACCGAAGGTGTAATGTGTAATTTTTGGTGTAATTATGTGGGTGTTGGCTAACAGCCATCTTAGCATACATTTATTTCAGTTATTGATGTTTACACCTACTAGTACATAGGTTGCTTACTGATGGGAGTGCAAGAAAAGTTAACTGGAAGTTAAGTAAGGTATGCTGAATTGCAGTAGGAAAGAATAGCAGACAAAAGGGGGCCTTCAGTCATTATCTTACATCATGCATAAGAAGAAATCTCTGCAGAACAGAATTGGATAGCTTTATAGTTGGCCCAAATATCTTTGGCAACCAGAGTTAAAAAACAGTTTGAATTCCTTCAGATATTCACTAAGGTATGCAGCTCAGAACTTCTCAAAACAGATGCAAAAGTGCTTATGACTCAGTCAGCTTTTACAAGCACTGTGGTGTATCATGGACATACTGCAAAGGTGATGATAGGTTTTATAATGTTTTTCGCAATATAGAAGAATAGAATTTCCGTATTGTACAAAAGACTTTAAAAGAACAGCTGTTGATATCTAAAAGAAAGCAGTAATAAAAAATCTGTAAGTATATAAACAAGGCATTTATTAAATGGTATATCAAATGACTGTAAATACAACTTATTCCATATTTTCCATTATTTGTTCCCTTTTCATAGCCCATGGATAAATGTTATAGGACTTGTGTACTAAAATTCACACAAAATCTTTAGAGAACACTCACTAAAACATTTAACATACACAAAAAAACAGGTTGTCAATATTTACGCCGAGGCTGCGTACTTGTTGAGAGGTGGTGTAAGGGGGGGATTGTGAGTGGGACAATGGGATGTGGAAGGAGATGTTGTGGGGTGATATGATGAGAAGCTCGGCTTTGGTAGTGTTAAGAGCCAGGAAGTTGTCTGAGAGGAGTTCATTAATGTCAGTGAGGGCTGAGTTCCAAATTTTTAAGGTATTCATGATTGAGTCTGTAATGGGGATGAGGAGCTGCACATCATCAGCGTAGATGAAGTGTGGGAGACCAAGTTTGGAGAGTAGTTGACAGAGAGGGAGGAGATAAATGTTAAATAGTGTGGAGGAGAGTGAGGAGCCTTGTGGCACTCCTTGTGATAGTCTGATAGGTTTTGATTCATAGTGTCCGATTTTTACACTGTAATACCTATCTTTAAGGTATGATTGGAACCATAGGGGGGGGTACCAGAGATGCCAATTTCTTTAAGGCGCTTTAGGAGGGTGTTGTGGTTGACAGTGTCAAATGCGGCTGAAATATCTAATAGAGCAAGTATATAGGATTGTCCTTTGTCTAGGGCTTTGAGTATGCATTCAGAGAGGGAGATAAGGAGGGTTTCGGTGCTATGGTGTTTACGAAACCCATATTGCAATGGGAATAGAATGTGATGTTCATGAAGGTAGTCGGTCAGCTGCCGGTTGATGATTTTTTCCAGAATTTTTGATAGGAAGGGGAGGTTAGATACCGGGCAATAGTTAGCAGGTTCCGAGGGATCAAGTTCAGGTTTTTTGAGGATAGGTTTTACAATGGCCTTTTTGAGTTGCATTGGAACCAAGCCAAGGGAAATGGATTTGTTAATGATGTTGGCTATGGGTTTTGCTATTATATTGGGTATGGTGAGGAGTGTCTTCGTAGGGATAGTGTCTGATGGATGCACTACAGGTTTGATTTTTTTGACCGTGGATTCTATTTCTAAAGGGGAAGTATACTCGAATGAGGTAAGGGTAGTTGTGGTGTTAGCAGATTCAGAAGATTTGTGCAAGAGTCTGTTATACATGGGGTTTGTGGTGTTTGCAGATTCAGAGGATTTGTGCGAAAGTATGTTATATGTGGAAGTTGTGGGGGGAATGTTGGTGAGTGTGAGGGGGTTGTTGGGTGCTGGGGGGGGGGAAGTGAAGCGTGTCATGAGGGTTTCAATTTTGGTGCAGAAGAATAAGGCCAGTTTTTCACATTTGGACTGTTCATCGTTGTCGGGAAGAGTGTTGGGGGGGAGGAGGTAATAAGGTTGGATACGTATTGAAAGAGGGCTCGGGAGTTGAATTGGAACTGGTGAATTCTTTGAGAGTAGAAGTCTTTTTTGGCTTTGTCCGTTGCTTTACGATAGGTGTGGAGTAAGGATCGGAATTTCGATTGTAAGGCAGGGAGTTGTTCTTTGCGCCATCTTTTTTCAAGTTTTCTGAGTTCAGTTTTCATGGTTCTGAGTTCAGGGGTGTACCAAGGTTTCTTTTTGTTATTGGCGGGGTTGATTACTTTGCATTGTGTGGGGCATAATTTGTCTGCTACAGTGTTGGTGAGATGAGTCCAAGAGGAGATGGTGGTATTGGCATCAGTAAGGTCTAACTTGGGGAGTTCTTCGGAGAGGGCTGCGATGAGTTCTTCCGTATTACACGGTTTTCGAAAGTTAATGGTTTTCTTGTTGGGTATGGTGTGATGGGTGCTTCTTATGGTGCATCTGGTATCAATGCGGAAGTGGTCGGACCAGGGGATGGGAGTACATTGAGGGGGGTCCGGTTGGATAAGGGAGTTGGTGAAGATAAGGTCAAGCGTGTGCCCTGCCTTATGTGTGGAGCTGGTGATAGACTGGTAAAAGCCTAGTCCGTTTAGTGAGGTCAGTATGGATTCGCATGAGGGGGAGGGGGGGGGGGGGCTGCGGTCGACATGGAGGTTCAAATCCCCGAGGATGATGGCTGGGGAAGCGATGTTTATATGTTTTGTGATGTATACAGTTAGCTCAATCTGAAAACGTTCATCTCCTCCACCATCAAAAATGGCTTCTTCAAACTCTACACTCTTAAAAGACTCAAACCCCTCTTACACCCCTATGACTTTCGCACAGTACTCCAAGCTACTATCCTGTCCAAACTCGACTACTGTAATGCGATCCTCCTAGGCCTCCCAAAAAACTCAATACAACCACTGCAGATGCTACAAAATGCCGCCGCCCACCTACTCACCAACACCCATCGTCACGAACATATTACCCCGGCTCTCCAGTTCCTACACTGGCTTCCAATTCCATACAGGATAATTTATAAAACCATTACACTTATACACAAGTCCATGCACAATCACAATATGCAATGGTTCTCTGAGCAATTCATCTTCAGCAACCCGAACAGACCTACCAGAACGCATCATCAGGCGAAACTCATTACTCCTTCACCCAAAACATACAAACTTATATCCACAAGAGAACGCTCTCTCACTATTGCAGGAATAGCCCAATGGAACAAAATGCCCCCACGTCTTCGCCAGGAATCATGCCACAGGAAATTCAAACAAAACCTCAAGACCTGGCTCTGCAAACAGGCATACTCCTGATCATTTCTCTACTTTACCCACCCTCAGACGCTCTCTCATAATTCCCATATTCACAGTCTCTCACAAGACTTTTTCCCTTACAATTCCTCCTCCTCTTCAATCTCCCCCTTCCCATTGCACAACACTACACTTATACCCTCATAGTTCTGTATATATCCTCAACTGCATTTATGTTCATATATATTATTTATGCCCTTCTGTACTTGTGTTCATTTATGTTTATATATTCTCATTTATATCTATGCTCTTCGGTTATTATGCTTATTCATGCTTATATATACTCATATATCTACATGCTCATTGGTACTTATACCCATCTGCACTGATGCTCAACTGTCTGTATGCTTAACAGCTGTTTGTATGCTTATCCGCATCTATTCTCAACTGTATCGGTGCCATGCGCTTGATGCATTCATGGTTTAGTTATTTAGTTTTAAGTTTTGTTACCCCCCTCCCCCCCTATCCAAGATTATTTATCTTACTCCTGCTTCCATTTATTATGTTTATATTGTTTTATGTAAAGCCTGTTGCTACATCATGTTTCATTGTGAACTGAGGTGATGTTCTAAACGTGCCGCGGTATATAAAATCCCTTAAATAAATACATAAATAAATAAATGTGACATGAAGGCAGAATCCATTGTGAAACAGTGTATTTTTTCTTAAACCTGTGTGGTATTTGTGGATGTATCAAGAAAAACATTGGCAGTTACAGGGTGTGATCAGTGACATACAGAAACCTCTCATTGAATTGTTTTTTTGATTACAACAAGTGTGTCACAGAAAAGAGCAAGACTGGTGAGTCTCCAATTACAAAATTGGCAGCGCTTTACTGGGCATGGCTCAGTGCACTTCAGATTGAAGGACTATCAGTTTGCTTTAGCCTTCAAGGTAGAACACCTAAAACCAACGCTTAAACAGGAGGGAGAATGAATTCCCCTTTCTTAACTCTGAAACAACTGTGCATTAGGGCCACTAGATGGCATGATAGTATTATTCATTCACCACTGGGTTCAGTGTTACTGGGAGGTTAAAAGGTTACGCTGTGTGTTGTAATGTGGACATTTCCAGTGTCACTGGGTCAGGTGAAGTGAATGGAGGAGCATGCCAGTGAATCAATGGCACAGTGACTCACAGTGACTCAATCCAGCGGGCGGAAGGTATTAGAATGGGTATAAAAAGAAGTGTCCTCGTCTCTAGAAAGGGTTGGGGGTCGCTGAGGAAGGGGTCTCATGGTAAGAGTTCCTGGAGTGTTCAAGCCAAAGGAGAGGCAGCAGGCGCTATACCCAGTGGTGCTACCATTTCCTGAGGCGGTTGTGTCTGAGAAGTGCTGAAGCTGTTTGGAGTTGGAGGGGCTTCCACAGGCCTTCAGGGAAGGAGGAGAGGAGGTGAAAGAAGGAGACTGGTGCCAGAGGCGATTGAAGTAAATGTGGGAAGCTGTGTGGAGTTCAACAGGACCCAAAAGCGAGTGGTGTCTGGGAGAAATTCCAGTGGTGACTGAGGAACCACATCCGCCTGGTAGCCGAATAGTGTGTAGTGTGCAGATTGGGGTCAGAAAGAAATTGTATTGAAGAGACTCGGGTGTGGAAGAATTGGAATAAAGAAATCCTGAGAAGAGAATTTGAGGAAGATCTTGTGTATTAAACCTGGTGCCACAGAAGTTCTGGGGAATAAAGAGAGTTGTCTGTGATTTTTTTCTGATTTGATTAATATGACCAGTAAATTCACTATGGAAATAGTGATTTGAACCTGTTTTTCCTTCTGATGTTTTTGATTTTAAAATTAACTTTATATTTATTGGAGCACAACTTGATTTTTTGTGAGACTGTCCTCAGCCCAGTCTGGGCCTTGCAGGTGGTCCTGCCCCCCAGCTCATGGTACCTGAAGATTTTGAGAATTTCCCCACCCTGGCAGAGCCACTCAAATGCTCCCCAGGAGTGTGAAAGTGACTCTAGGGGAAGGTGGGGGTTATCCTACAAATGCTTTCCTGCTTCCTTGGAAGCACAGCCATGTTTTTCTTTACATTTGAAACCCTTGTATCCATATACAGTAATGTATGCAGAGTATAATATAATATCTCATATCAGGGCTTAAATTCTCCTCAACTATATCATGGAGGCCTCCCGCCACCCCTCCCTCACTAGCGCACACACACACACACACATATACATGAAATCATACCTCCAGGGTGGAGGATGGTGTCCCATGCACAATCCTGCTGCTTCCAAGAGGGGGTGCATGCCACAATCTTGTTTCTTCTCTTGAGGTGGTCCTACAATCCTGCAATGTTGCTGCTTTAGGGGATGGGGCGTTCCTGTATATCCAGGCTTCTCCCTCAACCACACACATTCCTTCCAGTGCAGTCCTGCTGGCCACCCAGACAGTGCTGGCTCCATAGGTGACCATTTGCAGAGCTTGCGGGCCAGCTGTACTGATCTTGTGTATTGTGAGATCAGCGCAGCCAGTCCATGAAATCTGGAAATGTTCGCTTGTGGGGCCTGCATTTGTTTAAAACTGTTTACTGAAGCTGAGCTCTGAATAGCTTCAGCTGAATTTAAGCCTTGTCTTGTACAGTAATAAAATCAAAAAGTAAAATTTTAAAAATGGAAAGGAGAAAAACACGAAAATGTATCATTCAGGATGAGGTCAGTGTAGTGGAATATAAGACTAGGTCTCCATAGACTATATAAACACTAATTATTGTACACATTATTTACCTGCTGCTGTTTCCTGATATCTGTTCTTTACATATGACCTTGTTGCTTCAGGATTACAATGTCATTGAGCCTGCTTTCATTTTGCAAACAATTTTGGGCCTGATGGATAAATTAATAGTCATCCTTTTTTTTTTTAATTGCCCTTGCACCAAGGAGATGATACAATGACAGGAGATGGAGGAGAGTATCTTAGACCAGAGGACCTGAAGGAGCTGGGGGATGACTCTCTGCCCAGCAGTCATTTCCTGGATGGTATGAGCTACCTCAGGTACAGCTTAGAGGGAGGACGCTCAGACAGGTATTTACCCACAACTTTTCTGCCTTTACTAGGTTTGGAAGACTAAAAGATACATGTACCAGCACTAGTGACTAGCATAGACCGTACACTGGTGCCCTTTGGCACCAAATTTATCTTCATATATAGAAAAAACCTTTTTTTTTCATCTGCTTGGCTGGTGCAAAAAAAAAAAAATGTTTCAGGGAAATTAAAGATACAGCCATTTTGTTTATTGCAAATGAAGACCCAAAGCTTTAAGTCTGCATGCTATTGCCTGCACAGTCCTTTGAGGTTTACTGACACCATCAAGTAGTAATGGTTAATAATGCAGCATTGCTTTGCATAACAACATTGGTGCAATTGGGCATTGCTGTCGTCTTCCTTTAAAAATATAATTTTCAGTGGAGTATGGTCAACTGGTAATATATTTCAACCATCCCTAAAAATGTCTAAAGATTAATTAGTAATTAAACTTGTAGGACAGACCATGAGACAGCTTGTAACATCGAAACTGCTCTTTAACTTGAGTCAATTTTAATGTATTATTTTTTGAAAAGATTTTAAAGACATTTTAAAAATAAAAAATGGGCGCAATTTGAAACCCATCTAAAAGGAAGTGAACGATTAACTTATGTAACTCTCAAAGACCCAAAGAGCCAGATTTTATAACATGCGCGCGGGCGTAGATTTGTTCGTGCAACCGGCGCGAACAAATCTACGCCTGATTTTATAACATGTGCACGCAGCCGCATGCATGTTATAAAATCCAGGGTCGGCGCGCGCAAGAGGGTGCACAATTGTGCAACTTGTGCGCGCCGAACCGAGCAGCCTTCCTCCGTTCCCTCCAAGGCCGCTCCGAAATCGGAGCCGCCTCGGAGGGAATTTTCCTTCCGCCGTCCTGCACCTTCCCCTCCCTTCCCCTATCTAACCCATCCCCCAGCCCTAAGTAAAAACCCCCCTGACCTTTATCGAAGAAGTTACGCCTGCCTCCGGACAGGCGTAACTTGCGCACGCCGGCTCTCCATCCCCCGGCCCGGTGGCTGTTCCAGAGGCCTCTGTCCTGTCCCCAGAACACCCCTGGGCAGGCGCCCCACCCCTGGAACGCCCATTTTTTCAAGCCCCGGGACTTACGCGCGTCCCGCGGCTTGTGCGCGCCACCGAGCCTATGCAAAATAGGCTCGGTGTGCAGGGGGGGGGGTTTGGGGGTTACGCGCATATCCCTTTGAAAATCTACCCCAAAGCCACATATGATTACATGAGCATATATAAATTAAAGGAATACTTATCTTATGAGTCCTGTATTAAACCAAACCCCGACATGAATTCATGTTTCAATGGTCATCTGCTTCAGAGGGCTTAATTATTACTTAACCTAGCTCAGGAAAGATAGATCTTGACAAAAGTCATATCACTCACTGTAAATCGTTCCTTTTTAAATTTTAATCCCATATGTAGGTCGATGTTACAAGCTGTCTCAGCGTTGGTCCTACAACTTGAAGTACTAATTAATATTTTGACATTTTTACGAATGGTTGAAATATATGACCAGTTGACCATACTCCACTGAATATTCTTGTGTATTTGAAGGGTTGCTGGAGTTCCAAATTTTGGGCTTCTTTGTTGATTTTCCTTTAAAAACATAGCCAAAGTTGTTTGGATTGTTACTCTTCAAAGGTAATTATTTAACTATTTAATTTTATTGTAAACCGTTTTGAAATCTACTGAAAAGCAGTATCCTAAAATAAATATTGCCATTGCCATTACCACAAAACCCCATTATGGGTCCTTCTTGTCGGTCTCTGTAAAAGTGTTTCACACTTTTTTTTACCGGAGCTTCACAGTTATTAGTGATACATGGGGGCATTCTTTGTGAACTCTTGCTGTTGGCTTTACTCTTTTGATTACATGAAGTCAAAGCCAGCTGCTTGGCCTGCAAACATATAATGCCCATCCACTGGATAAAATGACAGTCACTAGCAAATATAGCCACAGTGCTATCATGTTCCAGTGAAATCTGTAGCCATTTTTCTTTAATGGCGATGATAGTTAATTATATTAAGGGTATAACTAATCTCACTGTCAGTCAACAAGACTGAGCCCATTATCTTACAGCTAGCTATTATGTATGTCCCAGAGAATAAATCCAGTCCTTAACACTGGATTTCTTGCTGTCTGCGTGTGTCATGTGCCACCATTTTACAAGGAAAGGAATTGAAACCCAGAAATTTTTAAAATATCATCTTTATTGAATTTTAAGCAGAAGTACAACAGATTTTTATGAAGATGACAATTCCCCCTTTTTCACCTCATCCGTCCCACATACATCAACGTTTATATGTTTCTCCTATCGATCCAGGAAGGAAGCAGCATTGAATGCTGGGCTATAACCCCCATTTAGAATTATAATTCTTACAGGCCGATTCAGTAAGGACGCGGTAGAAAGAGTGCGGCAGTGCCGGGCGCACCCGCGTTTGCCACATGCACAGTTCGGATGACATACCGCTCGATACAGTATTTAAATGGCATGCAAATGCAAGCCGCGTCCATGAAGCGCAATCCATTTTACTGTATAGGTGCTATACAGCGCTTATACAGTATCCTGGGTGCGCTGGTACCTGTCATTTCAAAAGTCATTTCAAATGACATTTGAAGTGACAGGTACCAGGAAGTGGATACAGGAGAAGGGCTGCCTGACCCCCTCACTCCCCGGGACTAGACCAAAGTGAATCGGGCAAACTTTCCCCCAGCCCCCGCTCACCTGCCCTGGCCGCGACCATGGGTGCCGATCTCCCGCGCTGACAGCTCCGGAGCAGCCCCAGTCCTCTCTCCCCTCCTCCCGGGGACAGCCGGCGGCGAGAGCAGCTTCAGCAGCCCGGGGCGGATCGGGCGCTCCCCATGGCTCCCAGGATTCCTATTCTCTAAAAGGTAATGAGCGCACGCAGTGGCCTCGGACGTCACACGCTGTGACCTGAGCGCCTGGCTGGACGCGGTGGCTGGGGGAAAGTTTGCCCGATTCACTTTGGTCTTGTCCCGGGGAGTGAGGGGGTCAGGCAGTGAAGCGGGGCTGACTGGGGCTGCTCCGGAGCTGTCAGCGCAGGAGATCAGCACCCATGGACGCGGCCAGGGTAGGTGAGCGGGGGCTGGGGGAAAGTTTGTCCGTGAAATTTCGTCTCGGCTTGCCTGACGCTCCACACTAACGCAGGGGTAAGGGTAGGCGGTAAATTAGGTTAAATATGCGGCAAAACTGCAGGTTAAAAAAGCGAGAATCAGGGCGCATGTTACTGTATGGGAGAGAATAGCTAATCCTATTGTTTACATATCATATACATGCCGTGGGCGGAAAGGGTTACCCGTTGATTTAAAGAAGCGGTAAGGAAGGGTTTAAAAAGGATAGTGAATTGCGGGTTGGACTTACGCGGCCAAATTGCGGGTACAAAGCGGGTTAGAAACGGGGTAATCGCGGCCGCGCTTTACTGTATCGGCCTGTATGTGTCCTAAGAGACCGTCATTGTATAAACAATATCACTGATCAAATCGATGTATTTAAAACGCCACCAACATTAACAATCCAAAGAAAAAGGGGGGTGGTGTCAGTGTTTGTGACATTTTTCTTCTCTGTTATTTATGAATTATAAAGAGAGAATCCATGTCTGTTAATGGAAAAAATTGTGACTTTCATTTGTTAACCTTATTCTATCCCCTTACATCTCTCCTATCTCCTTCTTTTTTCAAATTGCTGTCCGTAGCATTATGCCTAGGTAGGTACGACATAGCATGACAATACTTGTTTTCCCATGCACTCCTCTGGCATCAATCGTAGCAAGTCATCCATTTTGCAGGTCTGCCAATGAATGGACATGTTTTGTAAACTAGCATTGATTATGTAAGGCAAAACCTAATACATGATAATAGGTTAGTTTAAGTTAATCATGCAGAATAGCTACACAGAGTAGCTGCACAGGGAGAGAATGCGGTTATGGAACAGCTGGCCAAACCTTCTGGCTCTCACCAATAAACTTGTCTGTTTTTTGGTGGGTTTTTTTGGGCATGCTCTCAGGCTATAATATCACCTTGTAACTCATTGTGTATTGCACTGGCAAGCTGCCTCACCAGGGCTGCCTCCTCTACTGAATGCCCAGTATAGTGCAGGCGTGATTGGTGTAATTTTTCTGCACGCTTTTTGCATGAATCTCAAAAAGGAATACATTTCAAACTCATTTACAGGAAAATTAAGTGAGAACCGTAATAACAGATATCCTTGGCTATAAACATGACCTGTAATATTCAGTCTAATATACCACTAAAAGTCCCTAAAATAATGATGGTAGTTACAGCACCTAGACTTTCAGTATTTGCTACTGCTGGGTGTTACAGGTAGTGTTTGAGGTCCTTGATTTTTATGCTATCTAATGAATATTGGTGGACAAGTTCCTGCTTGCCCAAATAGCAAATGCTTTTCCTAAGAAGTGGGCTGTATCTGCACCCAGAGTGGCTACCAAAATCATCAAGTTAATTTCAACTCTGTAGTCAGCATAGATATGGCATTACATTTTATGTAAAATTCCCAAACTCCCCACAGTCCACAATAGAAAACACCGAAGAACCCCAAATAATTGTTGTAATTCCACCCTTCTTACCTTAATAAATAATAATTCTTATTATACACGCACTCACACCTCGAACAAATGATATGAATATTATAAGGACCTTCAAAGTCAGGGCTAGACCATCGCTAGAGCAACTGTCATGTTGCTGTGCCTATTCAATATAATCATCGGTCCTATATTTCTCATTTTTATAGACATTTTTCTTTTGCATTTAAAAAATGATGTATTGATTTTACTTATCTTTAATTACCTAATCTTATTGCTCAAGCCACATGCTCTTTCTTATCTTATTGTTGGCATCACTCGCTGACCATCTTAAAGCACCCTACATGTTCTGGATTTCAGAAGATGCGCTTTCTTCCTCAGGGGATCATCCTCTGGTTCAGCAGCGTCTGACATCATCAAAGTTGCTACAATTTGAGTGGCTGAAGTTTGTATTCTTCTCGGGATTTAAACTTTTCTGCAACCAATCATATAAATACATTTCAAAACTCAAACCACAAAGCTTTATCAATAGTCATAACTCTGTTATTGCAAAAACACAATCTCTATCACATTAATCACTGGCGCGATCACATCAGTGTATAATATCATTCTATTTCTGCATACTATGTTCTACAGTATTTAAATGGTACATCCAAAATTGCTCCCTCTGATTTAGTTTGGCCTCCCTGTTGCCTCCTCACAGATGTTCAGTAATATGATCAATCACAAATTTTTGTAAAAATGAGAAATATAGGACCGAAGATTATATTGAATGGGCAGGCAACGTGACAGTTGCTCTGTGAGCTCTGTGATGGTCTAGCCCTGAATAATATGAAGGTCTTTATAATATTCATGTCATTTGTTGTGGTCTGAGTGCACATATAATAAGAATTATTTGTTAAGATAAGAAGGGTAGAATTACAATAGTTATTTGGGATACATTTTATGTATCCAGCAAAATCTCTGGGAATCTACTTACCGCAAGTGTGCTGGCCATGTTCATGGTCGTTCATCACCAAATGCATACAACCTTTGAAAATAACAGGAGACGCTGTTCTAAAAGGCTTTTTTTCTCACTGTTCCTTGGGAAAACACGCTTTAAAAATAGGGTCCCTGTAGTTGGTGAGATATGATGTTAATTGAAGATGAGGACCTGCAACCTGGACACAATTACAGCAGACGTCTTGCAAGCCATGCATGGCATCCTCAGTGGATTATGTTTGTTTATGAGAATGGGATCTGTTGCTGCTGCAAGATTTGACATGCTGTGAAGCTATAGAAGCACACCAGTGGCATAATTGTCCTTGCACTTGCACAGTTCTACTTTGCAAAATCAATATGGGACAAGTTCAGACTCTTTTCAGCCAATCGTAGTTCTCCCTAATGCACCTAGGAAATTGTAGTTCTTAGTTTCCTTGAGAAAACAGGACTACAAATACAGATTGCAATAGGATAAATCAAGACTGTCTCCAATGAAAGGGTAACCATCTGGCTGTCCTCCTAAAAGCATTTCCATTGTCCAACAGTTATCATGTAATTCCTCTGCAAATAGATAAGGGCATGCAACAATATGTGATAGAGTTGTAAGCAATCAGTAGCTTTCTCATCTGGATAAGGAACATATTAATCTGTGAAAGATTTGTGCTTCAAGGGGGAATCTCTTCAGATGCACTTTGATGGCATATGTGTAGGCACCTACATGGAGCAAGGATGGCTGAACTTAAAACGAGATTAGTTTTTAAGTCTGAATTCAAATACTGGGTTTTTGGGTTTTTTTTTTGGGGGGGAGGGGCTGGTTCATGGAAATGTACAGGCAAAATGCCTCCCAATACTTTTTAAACATGTACATTCATTTGCTGCTTGAAGAGCTTGGGAGAGATTAGAAGGTGAAAGAAATTCACAGATATCTAAATGAACAATCACAGACTGTGTGAGAGCTATAAAACACACTTTTGGGTGGTGGTGGGTGGGTTCTAGGGAGGGGGTATTATCCATATCCAGAGTTACTTTGTTGAATACATTTATCAAACGTTTGGATTAGCTGTTTATGACCCAAGTTATTTACCCATCTCTAATCAGGAGTGGTGCCGTTTAATAGCGCTCAGCCGGATGCAGAATAAAGCATCTCCACTAGAGGAAGAAACACTTTCATGTAATCATAAGAGATTACTTTTTCCCAGATAGATATGGTTTGTTACAGGCATGTTTATGAAGTATAAACTCTGCAGTTCCCTGCTTTCAGTAAATGGTGTGTACTCAAAAAAAGTACATAGAAGGGAAGTGTATGCTTATGGGTATTCTGGGGTAAATTTTCAAAAGCTTAGTCGGGATCTGCAAGCATAAAACTAGGAGTCACACAGGGAGACTGGCTGAATGCACGTCAGTGGATTTTCAGCCATCTAAAACTAAACACCTAAGTTCATAACTTGCATGAATTTGTACAGAAAAAAAGGAAGCAGTCCAGGGTCATTTCAAGGATGGGTTATGAATCTAAACACTTACATTTAGGGGCCTATGCAATAAATTTTAACTTGAACATTAAGGCCCTCTTGTGCAAGCTATGCAGGAATACCTTAATATGCACGTTAAGACACTCCCTCATGACATTAATAAGGTTGCGCCAAAATAAAATGTAAATGAAGGATCATCATATTAAAAATTAGGATTTACCAGAACCTTTACCATCCGCTATTTTCTATGGGCTCAATAAAGGGGCTTGGACTAAGTGTTAAATTTAATCAGGCACAGAAAGAAATTAAATTCATCTTGCAAACTGTGTCAGAGTGAAAGAATCAGTTAGTATGTGTGTGTGTGGGGGGGAGGGAGGATGATTCCTCCCTTCCCCATCATCAGATCGCTAGAACACGCCTGCCCAATCAGCAGAACCTGCCTCCTTACCATCCCCCACCCCCGATCAGCAGCATCCCCATCGCCTTTCCCAGATCACCAGGTCACCTCCTTCCCAATCAGCTGCATCCCTTGCCCCCATTTCACCAGCTTTTTCCTTCCCCCAGACCGCCAGCACAAAACCCTGCCACATGAGTCAGCAGGCCTGACCCCCCCCCCCCCCCCCCCCCCCCGAGCCAGAAAACAGCTTCTCTGAAGCAACAGCTTGCCCCCCCCTTCCATCACCTCCCCCTTCATAGTGACAGCCTCACCACCAAGTCACAGGCCCTCCCCACCCCAAGCCGCTTGCCCTCTGTTTCAGCAGGAATCTCCAAGCCCTCCCTCCCTGGCGCCTCTTTCATCTCTCCAGAATGAAGACTTGCCATTTCAGAGGCTTATCCGCTGTTCATAATCAGGAGGGAGCACCAAAGCCCTCCTTCCCATATAAACCCTTACTCCTGAATGATGCGACTCAGGGGCTCTTAGCCACTAGCATTATCACTTCTGTACCGAAGCCATGCTGCTGAGGAAAAGTTTCGGCACGTCCTCAGTAGCATATATTTCATAGCACATTAGGCGGGGTTTTAAGAAGCAGCGGCTAGAAGTTAGTGCAAATTTTATTGCATAAGCCCCTGAATTTTTAAAGAGTATGCATGTAACTGGCATGCTAATATCGCACATAACCCTATGCCATCATTTATAAACGAGCAAAGTTACATGTGCATTTAGGCACATACCAACCCAATATTCATTCAAACAATTTATGGGGGTACCCAGTGTTTGAAAAAATTGGGATGATCTGAAAGTGTTGAAAAGTATTCCTGTAACTTTGCAGTTACGTGCACTGCTGAAAGTTTAACTGGAAGTAATTACATGATAATGAGCGACTCACAGTACATAGTATAACATATCAATTTGGCTTCATATTGAAAAATTCATGAGTTCTAATATGAATAAAATTCTTCCAGTTTTTCATTACTGTTTGAAAGAGGACTATAACCCCTGCCCATCTGCAGCACAAAGTCCATTCTTGGTTGTTCTGTCTTCTTTGTCTGGACCCTACCGATCGGATTTTGTATTTTTGCATGAGCCTGTGCTGAGAACCAGTTCAGCTTTGCCTTGCATATCCTGTCACTGGCTTTGCAAAGGTAAAATTCTGCTGAGCACGTGTAGTTGCCAAAGAAATAGTGCACACATTGGGCCCCGTTCAAACCTTTTGTTTTTCAGTTGTGTTTTGCTCCAGTCTGAAAGCGTCTTTATTGCTGCAGGAAAGGACCAAGCCAACCACCCGGATTATCCAGTGCTGTCTTTTCCTTTGCCTGGGCAATACACAGCTTAACAAGGCTTGCTTTGGGGCTCAGCGTAGTGCGTTTTCTTTCTTGTGAAAAAGCCGTAGATGTGCTGAATGAAGTGTTTTCTGCAGGAAGCATGTGTGGCCAACCACAGTTCACCATGGTGTGTACCTTCCAGGGGACAGAGCAAAACTCCCATTTTTCATAAGTTCAGAAAGAGAAATGATCAGTAAAAAAAAAAAAAAAAAGTTATCTTTTGGCCCTTTCAGTGCTACTAAAGCAGCTAGTTTAATTCATTTGTATTAAATAGAAAACATAGTCATATTCGTCTAGGTTCCATTTTTGGACTTTGCATCAATTGACCACCAGTAACTAGGTAGGAGATATTTGGCCCTGTCTGTAGTGACAGACACCTCCATGTAAGATAGAGACTGAATGAGCTCTTATTCATTTTCTTCCCGATGGCTACTGTATATTCCCCCTGGAAGTTGCATCCTTTGTTAATAGTGCATTTTTTGCATTCTCCTGCCTGTCCCACCAACATCAACACTGCTGCTATGTTTCTGTGGCAAACTGCCAACCTACCAGCCTGCGATCCTTCAGTTCAGACAGGTCCCACACGCTGAGCCATACCTCCTATCTGAGGGACAGCGCCATGATTGACGACACCATCATCATCCCAAGCCACCAGGTAGGAATGTGCCCTCAAGCTGTTTTATTTGGTGATCATTTGCAGTGATTGCTCTGTCATGTGTGTGCACCTGGAGCTCAGTGGCATCCTTGCTGCGTCTGGGTAAGAAGGCTGCCAGTTCAAATCTTCACTTGGTGAAATGTGAAGGGAAGCGAAAAGATAGCACTAGTCAAGTTTTTTGTTTGCAGATGATTCAAAAATCTGTAACAAGAGTTACACCAGAGATATACCAGAAGGGATGAAAAAGTAAAAGGGAATTTGAAAAAACTAAGAGGGTGATATTCAAAAGCTATTTAGACGGTGCATAAATTGGGGGTGGGCGGGAGGCATTTCCAGGAGGAGCAGAGTAAGCCGCTTAACTTATACAGCTAACTGTTCGTGCCATAGGGCTATCCTAAAGTTAGCTGCACCGCTGAATATCCTGGTTAAGTTAGCCGGATGGGTGTAACCAGCTAACTTTACTAGCCGCTCCTTACTAGTCCATTAAAGAATAAGAGTTTGGAAAATGAGTTTTAGTGCTAAAAAGTATACAATCATGCATTTGGAGTGCAAAACTCCACTAGCTACATGGAAGGATAAAACCTGGGAAACAGATCTAATAGTAATCATCTCAGATGATCTGAAGTTAGTCAGTCAATTTAATAAGAACATAAGAACATAAGAAAATGCCATACTGGGTCAGACCAAGGGTCCATCAAGCCCAGCATCCTGCTTCCAACAGTGGCCAATCCAGGCCACAAGAACCTGGTAACAAGGTAACAAGGCGATCTAAAAGTATGTTCAGTTGCAAAAGTAGAGATGATAGCAGAGAAAGAAAGTACTATTGCCCTAGTATAAGTCACTTCTGCATCTCTGAAACCTGGCTAATGATAATGTACTCTTAAATCAAATTGAAAATTCCAAATATGATGTCTTTCACTTCCCCAGACCTAAACATAAAGGTGGAGGATTATTAATAATTAGCAAAAAAGATCTAAAACTTATCCATACAAGTTAGAAATTAACCCTCCCTTCAAAGTGGCAATACTTAAATCATCTCAAATAAACATTCGTATGGTATATTTCCCCTCAGGAAAACTTCAAAAAGATTGTTCTCCACTAATTGAAGTATTCTGTAGAGCATTTCCCTCACCTGAATCCACCCTCATAGTAGGTGACTTTAATCTACATGTCGATAGAACACAAAAAAGCACTGCCTGTGAAACCCTTTTAGAAACAATGAAAGCAATAGGATGGTCACAATTTGTAACCAAATCCACACATTCTTGATTTCATATTTGCCAATCACAATAATTGTATGATAAATACCTCCCATACTCTACTGCCTTGGTCTGATCACCAACTAATAAAAGGGGACATAACCTTCCTCAGTCCAACGCTTAAAAACACTAATAATAACCAGACGTTCACCTTCAGAGAAATGACAAAGACAGATACACTCACCGAATCAATAAAAAATATGCTAATCAATTTCAACCATTCTAACACCACCGCAGCATCCTGATGCCTGGGAAAATACTGTCAAAGAAATAGCCGATCACCTAAGCCCAGTCTAGACAAAACAATCCAATATGAACAATTTACCTCTAAACAAAAGAAACCATGATACAATGAAGAATTAAGATGCTCTAAACAATCTCTGAGAAAATCTAAGAAATTATGGTGGAAATGCTTGACCTTAGAATCACTTGGAAAATACAGATCACTCCTATCTCAATACTGGATGTTAATCAACAAAGCAAAAAAATAATACTATGCGAAACAGATTCATGGGGTAATTTTAAATTCCAAACTGCTATTTGATGTCATTAAACACCTAATCAAGGACCCATCGACCTCAATCTCGAACAACAATTGCTTCTCAAAGAATACCTGCAATGAATACACCAATCATTTGTTAGAAAAAATAAATAGGCAAAAAATACAATTCCCTACCTGCTCATTAATGCTATATCTAGAAGAAAAACATTAATTAGCTAAATGGACCACATTCAACAGAGTATCCAAACTTCAAATCAATCAAATCATTTCTAAAATAAAACTTGCAAGTCATCCACATGACCCAATTCCAGCTAGCTCCTTAAAACTAATACCCAACATTATCCCCAACAATCACATCCATAATCAATCAGTCATTCTCGGAAGGAATAGTCCCAAACGGGGTGAAACAAGCAGTGATTAAACCTATTCTAATGATTGGGAGAACTACCGTCCAATATTCAATCTGGCCTTCCTCTTAAAAGTCCTTGAAAAAGCTGTTCTATTTTAACTTGAAGACTATCTAGATGACCATGACATACTACATCCTAATCAATTAAGGTTCAGGAAAAATTGCTCAACTGAAACTTTACTGATATCCTTAATGGACCCCTTATTATGGGGATTTAACAATAATGATTCCTATATCCTGGTGCTGATTGACCTAACAGTAGCCTTCAACACTGTTGACCATACCCTCCTATGCCATCAGTTGAATAAAACTGGGATTGTGGCAATGTTATTAAATGGTTCACCTCCTTCCTATCAAAAAGGACTTTCCAAGTCAAACTGGGCAACCATATGTCTGACATCTTCATGATCAATGCAGTTGTTCTCCAGGGTTCT
Organism: Rhinatrema bivittatum; assembly: GCF_901001135.1. Taxonomy (NCBI): domain Eukaryota; kingdom Metazoa; phylum Chordata; class Amphibia; order Gymnophiona; family Rhinatrematidae; genus Rhinatrema; species Rhinatrema bivittatum. The sequence goes on from NC_042615.1 coordinate 291,533,371, forward strand.
GCAGTCTCGGCAATTCTATTCAACATCTACATGCTTCCTCTATGCAAATTACTATCAGATTTAGGAATCACTTCTACCTATATGCTGATGACATCCAGTTCTAATTACCATGCACCAGATCTGCAGAAAATACAGCATTGACACTCTCGACACACATGAAGGCAATGCAGTATGAACTATCCCAACTCTAAACTAACTCTAAACACAAAAAAAAACCCCTGAAATCATACTGCTAAGGAGAAACCTACCCATAGTAACACCCCAGCCAGTAGATCTGGGTAACTTTAAAATTACACCAGCTGACCAAGTACGGGCCTAAGGAATGCAGATAGATGAAAGCCTAACAATGGAAAAGTACATAATTAAAACAGGCTATGCGAAACTGCGCCTACTACTGACTCAGGAAGACTTACGCGTGGTCCTGCAAACCCTCATCTTCTCTAACATAGACTACTGTAACTCTCTTTTACTAGGAGTACCTAACTGTCTAATAAAAAAAAAAAAGCTACAACCAACAAAATACCGCAGCAAGACTCTTAATAGGATCAAGAAAATTTGATCACATCACGCACTCACTAATAGCTCTACATTGGCTACCTGTACAATCCCAAATTCACTACAAAGTATTAACACTAACACATACAACCATCCATTCTGATAACTCAGATCTGGTAGCCATAGGACTACATTTATACAAACCACAGAGATCGCTAAGATCTAAGAATAAAGGATTATTAGCTGTGCCAATATTACTGAATACTCATCTAACAAAAATAAGAGACTGTATGTTCTCCATTACTGGCCCAATACTATGTAGCTCACTACCCAAGACACTATGACTGACCCCAGAAAGAAAGAAATTCAAAAGTGAACTGAAAACATGGTTATTTAAAAATGCCTATAACCTACCTTGAAACGTACCTGGGATCAGAGCAAACACCAATAAGGACAACTTAAAACTACCTGTGCTCAGAACAAGCACCAACAAGGTCAAAGACATTAATAAACTAACAATAGAACTAAATTGCTCTTCACACCCCAATGATGCCAAAATACGAATCAGAAGCCTATCCTATAGACCACTAGCCTCTTATCCCAGCACCTTAGTAAAAACACTAGAACATCCTGTAGATCCATATCTCAATTGATTACATTGTCAGTGTTCATGCCGATGTATAGTATGTATGTTATGTGACTACATTAAGTCATTGTATAAGTCATGCCATAATATGTATGTTATGTTGTAAACCATTGTGATCTTTATTTGGAACGACGGTATATAAAATAACTAACGACATAAACAAATAAATAAATGCCACCTTAGGGACTCCATTTAATTCTGGAGGCCATACTTTCTTAAGGACATTGAGTAAATGGAAGCGCTTCAGAGAAGGATCTATTAAAATGATATCTGTCCTACAACACAAACCATACAAAGAAAGACTTGCGATACTCAAAATGTATTAAATGCTGAATGTTTTCTATCATATCCCTTCTGTTCCATCTTTCTCCAATATGTACTTATTGGAAGAAAGAAGGAAAAGGGGGATATGATAGAAACACTCAGAGATTAATAAATCTCAGGCAAGTAACATGTTTTATAGGAAAAGCATTTCAAGGACAAAGGATCATGATATAAAGCTGGTGGAAGGAAGGTTTAGACAAAACATGGGAAAATATTCTTTACTGAGTCGGGTGGTAGGTGCCTGGAATAACCTGCTAGCAGAGGTGATGAAACGCGACTGAATTGACATGCCTGGGAAAGACAGAGAGGACAATGGCAGGAACACAGTTGGGAGATTGCAGTATTGCAAACCTACCTGAACCGAGGCAAGGGAAGAGGTGATAAAGTGAAAACAAGGGCCAGATAAAAGAAGCATCATCTAATGCAGTGGTTCTCAACTTTTTTTTTCTGTCAGGACACACCTGAAAGATGGTTCTCACATGCATGACAAACTGAACACATTACAGTCACAAGGCTAAATTAAATGTAAATTTTGCATCCACAGGAACCTCCCCTCTGCCCCCGATCTTCAGCAATGGATATAAAGCAGAACTAGAACATTCCCCAAAAAACTCACCATACTCAAAAGTTATTCTGGTGTTATCTCAATAACAGCAACTCAAATTCTATCTACTGCCAGGCCTTTCTTATAAATAGATAGTAATTCACCACCAATGCATTTCCTATTGAGAAAACACATCAAATAAGGTGAGGTATTTTACTAGCCTACATGTTAGTTAAATACCTCACCTCAGTCACACACACACACAGAACTGACCTTCACCAAGTACAGAAAGATCACAGATTACAAATATGGAGACAGAAACTGGAATGGAAACCCAAAACAGCCACTCTGCATGCAGTACAAAACTGGAGAAATGGAAACAGAAATATAGCACTTAACATAGTCCCAGGATCTGCAATAATACACACAAACTAATCCGCACAGAGTTACACCTGCATTATGGCATGCACTCAAATGGAACAACCCTACCTATAAAAAGGCAACACTACAAATATGAAAAACACCAATGCACCTCCTATTAGTAAAACAAAACAAGCTATACATCCCCACCCAGAAATAATTGTAAAACTTTACTAATAAATGTTTCACAACAGCTGATGAACAGAATAACATCAAACAATTAAAAACTCTTATGAATTATTAAAAATTCTCCAAACACTAATAAAATATTTCAAAACAGCAGACACATCACATACTACCCAATAATTAAAATGGCAGTCAATCAAGAAAAATGAACTTAAAAAGCCACCTTTACTTACCCTCTCCAGCAGCTCTCCTACTCCTTTAACTTACAGGCCAGAAGCACTCACCAGAAGTAGCAGTAGCTGCTGAAACTGTCCTCACGGTCCTCTTCCTTAGGGACCACAACCAGTCTTTGTCTCTTACACACACAAACACACACACACACACACACACTGACAATTTCTGTCTCTCTCACACAATCATCTCCCTGACCAGTCTCTCTCTCTCTCTCTCTCACACATACTCACACACACACCAGTCACCTCCCTAATCAGTCTCTCAATCAAACAATGTGCTCTCTCTCTCTTACATAAATACAGGCTTTCAATCACACACATGTTCTTTCTATCTCACTTACAGCAAGCTCTCAATCACACACATGCTTTCTCTCACATACAGGCTCTCAATCACACACATTCTCACTATGGGGTAGATTTTCAGAGCCCTGCTCGCCTAAATCCGCCCAAAACCGGGCGGATTTAGGCGAGCAGGGCCCTGCGCGCCGGGAAGCCTATTTTACATAGGCCTCCCGGCGCGCGCAGAGCCCCGGGACTCACGTAAGTCCCGGGGTTCTCGGAGGGGGGCGTGTCGGGGGCGTGTCGGGGGGCGGGCCCGGTCGTCGCGGCGTTCCGGGGGCGTGTCGGCAGCGTTTTGGGGGCGGGTACGGGGCATGGCTACGGCCCGGGGGCGTGGCCGCACCCTCCGTACCCGCCCCCAGGTCGCGGCCCGGCGCGCAGCAGGCCCGCTGGCGCGCGGGGATTTACGTCTCCCTCCGGGAGGCGTAAATCCCCCGACAAAGGTAAGGGGGGGTGTAGACAGGGCCGGGTGGGTGGGTTAGGTAGGGGAAGGGAGGGGAAGGTGAGGGGAGGGCAAAGGAAAGTTCCCTCCGAGGCCGCTCCGATTTCGGAGCGGCCTTGGAGGGAACGGGGGGAGGCAGCGCGGCTCGGCGCGCGCAGGCTATACAAAATCGATAGCCTTGCGCGCGCCGATCCAGGATTTTAGTGGATACGCGCGGCTCCGCGCGTATCTACTAAAATCCAGCGTACTTTTGCTTGAGTCTGATACGCAAGCAAAAGTAGGCTGATCGCGCTTCTTTTAAAATCTACCCCTATCTCAATTACACACGGACTTTCAATTACATATATGTGCTTTCTATCTCACTTACACACAAGCTCTCAAACACACACATGCTTTCTTTCACATGTAGGCTCTCAGTCACATACATGCTCTCTCTCTCTCTCTCACTTGTACAATGATTGGCTGACCAGCTATTTCTCACTCCCACTCCCTCCCTCCCCCAGAGCACAAATGATAGCTACAGCAGCCTCCTCCAACCCCTACGGCCCTCCAGTTGACCATGGAGGCTAATGCTGCTGTCTCCCTTGCTGATCACCAGCTGCTTCTGATTTTGCTCCAGGCCTGTGCTGCTGCTTGAGGGCCAATGCTGCTGCTACTGCCACTACTTTTCAATGCAGCATGACCTTTTTTTCCCACACCCCCAGCTGCATATCACTTCCTCTTCCGGGCTGTGGGGGTGGAAAGAAGAAAAGGCCATACTGCAGTTGCTGGCTTCAATGAACACTGCTGCCATACCCATCCTACCCGGTTTGAAGATTCTGATAGCCCAGGCAGCAACGACAGCAATGGAAGAATGTCTGCCTCTCACTCACTGGAAGAAGGGGAGAGAAGAGCAATGAGAGATGAGGTAGCACAAGACACACTTGCCAGTGCATGGTGACACACTGGTGTGTCATGACACACCTTGAGAATCACTGATCTAGTGACACCGCTGGTTATGGGATACCTGGGTTGGAACCAGCAGACTACAACTCCCCAGAAACCAACCAGTTTGATGCCAGCAGGTTGATAGTGCCAGATTCTGTCCAGTGAGCCAGGGGGACTTAAGCAGCTGGATATTTGGACAACAGTCTTACTGGTTTGGAGATAAGGCATGGGAGGAGAAGTGTCAGGGACTGAGTATTGTATTAAGTATGGGAATTCAAGGATAATAGAAAGCCAACAAAAAAATATATATATATCTGACTTGGATAATGATTGATATCCAAGAACCAGTCAAGTTTCTACATCTGAGAACTGAGATATATCCTTGGCAGTGCTGAGATTTGTTACTCGGCAGAATGGATGGGCCAACTGGTCTTAAACCATTATCTTGATATCTTCTACTATATTGGTTTGTCTACATTCCCTGTCTCTTATTCTTTCCTTAGTGACAACATCTAATTTTTAATTCTTAAAATATATTTTCTAATTATAATTGGATAACTGTGCATGTGCTATTTGCATGTGTACACTGAGACAATAACTTTCAAACCATCGCAGAGGTGCACATGTGCTCGTATTTGGTGAGCTGAGCCAGGGACGCGGGTATTGTGTAACTTGCACACATGTTATAAAATAGCCTGGTTGCATGTGCACGTGTGCCCAATTTTAATTGGGCACACGAAAGTGTGCGCAAATGCTTCTACCACATAAATCTGGGAATTTTAAAAGGGGCACGTGCCGACGCCATTTCCAGTTTTGCCAGTTTGTCCCCAGTTCACCCTCCAACCCTCCCTAGTTTAATAGCCTTCACTCTCCCGTTATCCGTGACCTATAAAACCCCGCAGATCTGCTTATTTATCTTTATTAGGAATGTGCCGAGGGACTGCATACATTACATTCGGTATTTGTATTCGTGGGGGAGCAGATACGTTGCATTCGGCAAGGGGGGGCCCCCGATCCGTTCATGCGTTCCATTCTTATTTGTTTCCCAACTAAAATTTAATTAACTACAACCCCCACCCTGCTGATCCCCCCAAAACTTGCCAAAACCCCCTGGTGGACCAGCAGCCATCTACTGCACTCACGCCGTCGGCTGCTGGTATTCAAAATGGCGCCGATAGCCTTTGCCCTTACTATGTCACAGGGGCTACCGGTGCCATTGGTCGGCCCCTGTCACATGGTAGGAGCACAAGATGGCGCCGGCCGTCCATTGCTCCATTGCATAATTAATGCACGCATTGGGCTTTTAAAATTCGTCTTTAAGGCCTGAAATTTAACCTCCTCCTGGGAATAGATTTCAAACATAACATGCTCACAGGCCCGGCGCACTAACTTAGAAAACTGGGAGAAAGTCCTGTCCTTGGAGCTACTTCTGATCCTCCCCCTGTCCTCTCACAAAGATCAAGGAACCTTGCTATCCCAATCTTCCCCCACCCCCTTTGACAAAAAAGTAGTAAGAGTCACAGCACCTCACTCATCTCCCCCACCCAACACAGAGTGCCCAGAGCATAGGAGCGTGAGAGCTCAGCCAGCCTCATTTTGGAAGTTGGCAGCAGCAGGACAGGGAGACCCCTTGATATTTGGAGGGGAGGGTCAGATGAGTGGGGGCAGGGGGAACATCAGGGCACTTTGTTTTAGGGGGACATGTGGGACATTGTAGCACTGTTTCACTTTCTACTTTCATGTCGGGTGAGGAAGACAGAGCACTGCAGCCTTTACTACTTGGTGTTGAGGAAGATGAGGTCATCGAGGCACTATAGCACTTACTATTTTTGTGTCGGAGGAGTTGGGGCAGGAGAGAGGAATGAAATCTCCTGTGCCTTCAGGCGCCTTTTCTTTGAGCTGGTTAGCAGAGATTTCAGAATGCAGCTTATGTGCACATTAATGGCAGCATTGGAATTCTAAACTATTTCGTGCATCATTCATCAAGAGCAGTTGTGCCGTGTACATGAAACTTTTGGCATGAGTTTTAATGTATAGGCCCCATTAAATGACGTCTTGCAACCACTGAACATTCCAGTGTGCACCAGACTCTAATTCCTAGCCAGCCAATTTAATATAGTCTTAGGTTATATCCGTGCTTTGTGTCACAAAGTAAAGTTTGCATGTAAACAATCAGTTTGTTAGTCTCTGGTATTAATCATTTCAACTTACTTTAATTGCAGTCTTACTCTCAATTTGCTGGCAAAAAGAAATGTGCTAGTCAGATGTGGTTTTTAATTTTTTTTTTTTTATAATTTCTTCTTTCTTTTAGGTAGCATTTCTGTCCAGGGAGTCAGAGAAGAATTCATATCGCCTCAGCTGGGGCACAGAGAATTTGGACAATGTAGCTCTGTCTTCTAGCCCCATTCATTCTGGGTGAGTATATCAATTCAAGCTTCAGAAATAGGTTGATTATAACGCAAGGTTCAGGTGTCATCATTTTCCTATGCCCAAATTAGATGCAGATTTTAGTAGACAACATCTTTGGTGACCAAGGTACATAACACATGAATCCAGCAGGCCCTTGTTATCTGCAGAGTATCTATGGGGGAAAAAAAAACACTGAATATTTTGGGACTTCAGAATAGAAGGGCATAGTACTTTTTTTTAGATGTATAGTTATTAACAATAACCAAGAACTGTAATAACAAAGAAAATGGCAGCAGGAAAGGAGCTAGAAGCTCAGCTAACCTCCCATTCCTGCTGCAGTACCATGAAAGCTATCTGACCTCAGGCTTTATCCTCATGTCCTGTCTTTAGAAATATAGAACAGAGCTGAATTCACAGGCTCTTTGCAATTGTGTTTCAAATCTGCAAAAGGAAGACATTTTTCTCAACATGCACTAAAATACTCAAATGTCACAGAATAGGAGATTGGCTGGTGTTCTGAGATAATGTCTGTTATCTAGCTAATTACAATAACTTACACGATGGCCAATCTATGAAGAGCGCGTGGACCAAAATTGCAAAGTCGTTCTCAGAGACATATGGAGGACAGAGTTCAAAGGCATTTCCAAGGTAGATCACCATAGCTGAAAACCGTCCCTCCACCACCACCCCTCGTCCACAGCGTCAAGGCGTATAGGCTTTTAGCTGGACTAAACAGAGGCGTTCCTGGGGCAGAGGGAGGGGTTTATGTTAAGGAAGTCAAAACAGCAATGCGAACCCTTGATTTTCAAACATAGGTGCTCTGTTTGTTTCACCTCCGATCGGCTGCCTAAAGAAATAGCAGGTACAAAATTATGCGAGCAGTTTTCAATGGGAGGCTACTCAAGGTTGTTTGCCTTTGAACATTAGCTACATAGTGTGCATATGCCTTGAAGCAACGTGGACTATTAAAAATTGTCTCCGTGATTGCCTTTCATTAAGTTGTTTCCATGCTGCCTCTGCCTTCTGCCCATTCCAGATTAACTTCCCATAGTTTCCCCGGGCACTCTTTTGGATTCTTGTTTCATTTTTGTCATAATCTTAGTAAAGCATGTCTCCTTGACCCTGTTCTGATATTAACCACTTGCCTAACAAAGATATAATAAACTTACTTTTTTGATCAGTCCTTTACCGGTTTGTTGATGGAGCTATCTGTGGAGCGATCTACCGAGCATTGCCACCGTGTTGGTGCAGAATTATGTTAGAAGAATAGTACAGTTCACTGAAAACAAACCCAGGCACTGTACTAAGGGGCTGCAATGTGCCAAGGTGTTAAAGTCCATTTCTGTTCAAGAAGAGCTCACAGATGGCAGAGCAGAAGTGTAAAAGATCCAGGCATGAAACAAACTATCTAGAGTAAGGGTGCTATCAGAGGTGGCTCTTGACATTTCTGGAATATGAGCACCACTTATCCCTGTATGGGTCCCCAGGAAATATTCTAACAGGTTTTCTGCTATAGAAGCTTTGTGTGCTGCAGCTCAACATGGAAGAATTTGGGGGGTGGATGGATGGAAAGAGACATTCTGCAATGGATTATGTTGCTCCTGCTTATCCATTCTGAGATACCTATGTATTTGTTTTCCCAATGATTAGATCTTTAGAGATCTGTGGTATAAATTCTTGTTCACACAAGTGTGAATATACAGTACCAAGGGTAAATTACAAATATATATATCTGTACAGCATTAAATGTGCCTAAATGTGCACTATGGAAATGTTAAGCAGTATTAAGCACTTTAACTTGTGTAAGGTAAGAGGGAAAGATGAGGAAGAGTCAGGGTTTTTAGATTTAAAAGCAATTTCAAAGAGGTGGGTCTCTAAGTGGGGCTTGAATTCAGTCACAGCTGGGGCAAGACACGCCAAGTTAGGAAGGCCTTTCCAGATATACAGTGCTGCAAGACAGAAAGCATGGAATCTGAAATTAGCATCGAAGGAGAAGGGCACAGATAAGAGAAGCTTGCCCTACAAATAGAGGTCATGAGGAGAGATATAAGGGGAGAAGAAAGAGTGCTATCAAGGAGCTGCAGAGTGAATGCATTTATGGTTGAGAAGAACTAGTTTGAGCTGAATGTGGAATCTAATATGGAGTGAATGTAGAATTGTGAGAAGAAGAGTAACATGGTCATAATGACAATGGAAAACGATATGTTACACAGTTGAATTTCAAGTATATAGTAGTGGAGAAATGCACTTCAGTGGCCGACCTGTGAGAAGGATGTTGCAGTAGTCCAAGTGGGATGAGATGAGAGAGCAGATAAGTGTTTTGCTTTTTATTTTTTCAGCAAGGAAAGATTTTGATGATACAAAAGGAAATGACATGTTTTAGCCATGTTTTGGATGTGCAAAAAGAAGGTGAGAGAGGAATTTGACGACCCCAAGATTGTGAGCCAAGGGGGTAGAATAATGTTATCTACTGAGATGGAAAAATGTGAAAGGAAGGAAGTGAGTTTGGGGGAAATATGTATATAAGTCAGTCTTATTTATATGAATTCTAAGGTGGTGATGGGACATCCAGGCAGCTTTGTCAGATAAGCTCAGATCTGAGACTAGGTGAGTGTTTGAGTGCAGAGAATTCTAAAGAATCATTGGCATAAAAATTGTTTTGAAAACCATGGGAGAGATCAGAGCACCAAAGAAAGAAGAGAACAGGGCCCAGAGCAGATCCTTGGGGCATACTGAGCAATAATAGGATAGCAAGTGGTGGAAGAGGATCCACCAACAAGATATACTAAAGGTGCGATGGGAGAGATAAGAGGAGAACCAAGAGAGATCAGAGTTCCAAGATCAAGTAAGGACAGTGTGTCAAGGAGAAGACTATGATTAACAATGTCAAAAGCAGCAAGTAGGTCAAGGAGGATTAGGATTGCATGCCATAAAGAGGTCACTAGCAAGTTCATCAAGGGCAATCTGTGTGGAATGGAGAGGATGGAAGCCATGTTGGAGTAGCTTGAAATGGTTTGGGATTCAAAGTGGATGTAGATAGTGCAGTGAAGTAGTTTGGGTGTAAATGACAGGAAAGAGATTGAATGATGATTAGCAGAGCAGATAGGGTCCAGCAGGGCCAGTGCTTCTATTAGGCAAACTAGGTGTTTGCCTAGAGCACCAAAGTTTAAGGGATAGCAAAATCCTGCCAGCATGAGACCAAGAGGGGTGCTGTGCCAGAGCTAATACTGCCAAAAAAGGGAGCACTGCCCTGGAACCACTGCCGCCATTAGTAGGGAGTGCTGTGCTGGGCTAAAATAGGGAAAGTAGGGGCGGTGATGCAGGACCAAAGGTTTGCCTAGGGCATCAAATCCTTTTGCACCGGCCATGGGGTCCAGTGAAGGTTTTTTGAGGAGTGGAGTGATCACAGAATGTATGAAGACAGCAGCAACATTTGTAGTAGAAACTTATAGATTGAAGATATGACAAATAGAATGGATGACTGAAGGTGAGGTAGAGTTGAGTTTTTTGGTGTGAATGAGGTTAGACAAAGAAGTGGTGAGTTTGGAGTAGGAGAAAAAATGACTATTTTCCTTCTCTGTGACTTTAGCAATAGAAGGTAGCAGAGAAGGTGGAATAGGTGGAGGGGGTTTGATGGAAAACTCAAGATAAATCTTGAGAGCCTTGCCATAAAAGAAGTCGGCTCTAACTGGGCAGAGTGTGAAGTAGTTGTATATGGAAATTTGAGAGGGAAGCAAGTATGGTGAAGAAACAACAAGGATTGGAGAGAAAGGTGTAAGATAGACATAGTTTACATGCTTAGTGAGCACAGTAGCAGAGTGGAAGGAGGCAAGCATGAATTTGAAGTGTAAGAAGTTGGCATATAAATGGGTCTTCAACTAGCAGTGCTTTGCAGAGTAAGTACAGGAAATAGATTTCGGAGGTGAACCAAGGTTGGGGCTTGATACACCTTACAGAATGGAGGAAAGGAGGGGCCAAAGCACCTAAAGCAGATGAGGTTATGGTGCTGCAAGAAGAAACTGACTTGTTAACAGGCTGATAACATAGCAGAGAAGAAGAAAGATGAGTCCAAAATAGAAAGGGTGCAAGGGTCAATAGCCTGGAGATTATTAAGGTAGAAGTAGTGACAGAGTGGGACTATGGAGGAGAAAGATTAAAAATTAATGTTATCAGAGAAGGAAAGAACAAAGGTGGAAAAAGCTAGAGAGTATTTGGAAGCAAGGACTAGATCAAGGCAGTGGCCATACTGGTAGCCTTGAGCAGTCAAGTATAGTTGGGGGTCAAATGAGGCACTTAAAACAAGGAGCTTTATGCAAAGCTGTCAGACAAGTCATCACCATGGAGGTTAAAATCCCCAAGAATAAAGGAAGGTGAAGATATGTTAAGAAGGAAGGAAAGCCAGGAGTCTGTTGGTGAAGAGAGAGGAAGGGTACTTATTATGGGGATGATCAATGACAACTACAGAAGGGATTGGGGGTGAATAGGCAGATAGTATGAACCTCAAAGTACACCAAGGAATAGACTTGAGGAGGTAGGAGGAGCTGAAACTTTCAGGAAGGGAGAGTAACAGAACAATCACCACCACAGCCAATAGAGCAAGGAGTATGAAAAAAATAGTCTCCATGAGATAGAGCATGAAATGAGGCAGAGACTATAGGTGAAAGCCAGGACATGGCCAGAACAAGAAGATGGAGACAACAAACAATAAAGAGGTCATGGATGTAGGTGAGTTTATTAGAAATTGAGCAAGCATTCCATAGAGAATGTGAGTATTAAGAAAACGAGGAAGTAGAGGAATATGGAGATGACTAGCATATATATATAAAATGTTGCTTTCAAAGGTCAGGATTTAGGTTTACATCTCCAGTTGTGGACCATAGAAGGCTTTGCATGCACATAGCTACTTCTTTAGCCCACTGCAGTGATAACAGTTATCCTTCACACACCAGTGTTTCTCTTTGCATCAGGCCTCTAGAATTGTACTTGCAAGTGAAATTACTTTCTGTTTTCTTTTTTCCTCTTGTTTCACTCTATCTGTTCTCTGTTTATGCTAAAATATCTATTCTGTTGCAGCCACTCCTCTCCATATCTTGATCGTGACAGCAGCAGGTGAACAGCATAATTTCTTCTCTGTGTTGCATCCTTGTTTTTCCTCTTATTCTTTATTTCACTTTGGATGTTTTAGTGGGTTTCTATTTAGTGGAAAACAAGAGGAAAAGATACATATATTCACCATGTAAATAAGGGCTCTATGGAGCCCTGCTAGAGTTGGCTATTTTACAACTTTAATAGTGCCTCTTCGTGAAGTCACTATTAACTGGCCTGGAAGCTTTATTGGAAGATTCCCAAAAACAGCCCTTCCTGCCACTTGCGTTTAAGCAGCATTCACAGAGGCTGTATTTGGAGAGCATTCAAAGTCGTCTCACCAGGGCGTTATTTTCAAAAGTGAGCAAAACACAGTGAAGCACTCGGTTGATTATCGGCTTTTTTTTTTTTTTTTTTAAATCTCCGACAACTTGCACATTTATTTCTGATACACAATTGCTTAATTGAATCAGGCGCACACATGAAAGAAATTGCACACTTAGCAGATGTGATGTATGCAAATAGACAAGAGAAATGCAAAATGTTGCCAGCTGCCTGAACTTTGCTTTGCTCCTTTTTGAAAACAGCGCCCTAACCATACGTTTGCAGTCTCATGCATGTTAAGTGTTCTCACATTTGGTGTCCTTAAATCACCAAGCACCAAATTACCTCTTTTATTGTCAATTTCAGAGTTGACTTGCACAGGGAAATGCTTACAACATTCATATTGCATGCAGACTTAATCAGGAGGTAGTGGATTTAACTAGAAACAGAAGCCTTACAGTTTGGTGCAGAATATAGAAATGGGGCTGCTGAGAAAGGTACTTCATGTTCGATCAGCTCACACATGCTGGTGCTGAAATCCTGTTTCTGGTACCAATCTCAGATAACCTGCCAGGGACAGACTCTGATGATATAATAAGAGAAAGATTATGTAAGGGCTGGCTTCTTCCACTGTGGACTTTGCATTTTGTTTATTAAAGACTAGCTGTTCCTTCAGCAACATGTAAAATGCGTTCTTGCTCCTTTTCATTAGATAATTTGCTGAAAGGGTAGAGAAGAGACAGATGCCCGTTGACCGCAGGATTACTATAGTGTAACATGGGCGTAATGGCGGCACGTCTGCCTTGGTTCCCTCCGAGAGTAATGACTCTGTAGTGCGATATGTCACAGCGTACTGTGCAGCACAGCACATTCATTTAACATGTGCTCTGCTGTATGTTGATTCCCTTTCTTTTTCACTTGTAAAGAGCAAAGGACCATTTCCAACTTGCTCTGGGCAACCACCAGTTGGGTACTGCGAGATCTGGAACCTCAGTCTTTCCCCCCACCATTCAGAGGCTTCCTTATGTACCAGCCAGGGGCGGATTGCAGGAAAATATCAGCTCGGGGGAATTTTTTAAAAAACTGGCCCATGGGGTGACTGACGCACTCATGTACTTTCCCTGCAGCACACATGTCAACAGATCCCAAAAGCATGCCAAGTTAACCTTGGCATGCTTTTGAGAAATTGTGTGTCTGTATCTCTATCAGAGAGAAAGATATCCATACATTCACACACTCTCTCAGACAAAGTGTGTATGGTATGGATCTCTCTCTCAGGCTCTCTGACACAGACACACAAACACGATCTCTGACATGCTACTGTTCTGCTGCTGCTTGTGTACTCACACAGTGATTGCCCCCACTCCAGCACTTGCTTGTTGCCAGCCCTTTCCCATTCTGCAGCAACCCCCAGGGGCAGATTGGCCTATCAGAGGATCGGGCATCCCCCGGTGGGCCGGTCGCGCTAGTCACATTGTCTGCCGAGTGCGGCCGTGACAGAGCCGCGCTCGGCAGACCATGTGGCATCTCCTGGGCCGGCCTGGGCGGCGAATACCCGGGCCAGTCTTCATCGGGAATCCGCCGCTGACAACCCCCCTCCCTTTCCCAATCCCATTCTCTAGGAGACTTGCTGGTTCCAGGGCCAGCTGCTTCTCTCAGAGCTCAGTGCGGTCACCTCAGGCAGAAGGCTTCCTAACACTTCATAGGCACCTTCTCCTGACTCACCCCTTCCTTCCTCTGCCTGTAGCTTGCCTCCACTTCTCCGCAACCCTCCCACCACTCTAGTGCATTCCCAGTGACTGCAGGATACACAGTCTGCTGCTTTTATGGTTCCATAGGCTATGTTCTGCCTTCCGACTCCAGGGGAGGGTGGGGCAGAAGTGATCCATACTGATCCCTGGGATTATAAAAAGTGAAAATTAAGCCTTGGCCCAAGACTGGGGAGAGCCACTAACCCAGAGTAGCACAGTTCCAGGTGGAATCCTGCTTTTCCTTATGGATTCAGGGCTGGTGCAAGGGTATTAGGTGTCATAGGTGAGCCTTACAGCCTTGCATATACTCCTGTGCATTTATAGTTACAGATTTTACATGAAAGAACATTCGGTGTTCTAAGGTAAAAAATTTCACTTACAACATGTATATTATTTATATGCACTGCTATGGTACCAATCAGAAAACTTTGCAAAAAAGACACCTGCAGTCATATGGTATTAGGACTATTGTAAAGCATGTCAGCCCTCAGAAAGCTTTAAGTAAACTGAATTACAATATAGTAAATCTCCCATACGAAAACAACACTAACTGCTAGCACTCAAACAGTAAGAACCCTACCAATGAAAAGGCAGTACTTCAAATATTACACCAGGCTCTAAAACACCAAATCACCTGATATTAGGAAAACAGAACAAGCCAAGCTGTTATAGATCCCTACACAGAAATAACATGCTAGCAGAATACCTCATCTGAATCATAGGTGCAGAACACAGACCCTCACCAAATACAGAATACAGAGACAATAAATTATAACTAGAAACATGCAGAAAAAACTGAATTTGAAACCGTAACAAGACAGACTCGGTATGCAGGGCAACAATGGAAAAAATAGAAACATCACCATTCCTCATTAAACATCAAACAATAAAGTCAAGATATATAAACCATTAATCAGAATAGTAAAACCATACCCATAAAAAGAATAAATATTTTAAAGCAACTGATGAATAGAACATCCAATGATTAAAAACATACAATATTGTTTTTTTAAATTTTCCAAACAACAATAAAATATTTCAAAACAGCAGACACATCAAAAAACACCAAATAATTAAAACTAAGGCTAAAAAATTATACCTTTTCTCCATACCTGGGAACTTTAGACTCCAGTCACCCTGAGATTGTCATGGATTAGTCAGGGATAGGAGATATGTACAAACTTTCTCCTCTCTTTCATATACTTTATACTCACACTCTTAACGTACATGTTCATTCTTACACAAACTCCCTTATATTCTCTCTCACACGCATGCTGACTGGCTTACAAACTCTGACTCATACATATGTTCACTGACTTGCTCTTGCTCATACACATGCTCACTGGTTTAATAATCCTTTTGCTCACATACATGCTTATTGGCTTACTCATTCCTTCTCACACACACACATGCTCACTGGCTCACTCACTCTCATTCACACACATGCTCATTGGCTCACTCACTCTCACTTACACATATACTCTGGAAAGCACAGCAAACCTGACTCCATTATGGAGTGCAACAATGGAAAAACAGAAACATCATTCCTCATAAAACAGCAAGCAATAAAGCAAAGAGCTATAAAACATCATTCATATTAAAAAAACTTTGTTAATAAAAAGAATAAATGTCAAGCAGGCAACAGCCAATGAACATGCAACAATTAAAATGACTCATATATTTTTTCTAATATTTCCCAAACAGCAGACACATCCCAAAATTAAAAATGATAGCATTAAAAATCTCCTGCTCTCCATATCTGGGATTCTTTTGATTTCCAGTCACCCACAGATTGTTGTAGATTGGGGGACAGGAGCCTCACAACCTTTAACCTCTCTTCCTCTCTCATACATACACACACACACACATACGCACATGCTGTTACACACACAGGCTCTCTTGCTCTCACACACACATGCAGGCTCCCTCTCTCTCTCACACATACACATGCAGTCTATCTCTCACACACACATACACCTTTCAGGCCTCCCCCTTTTTTCTGGGTCTTTGCCGGTTTTGAATCGCAGAGCTGCTCCTCACTACCCGAAGGGAGGTGGAAGGAGACCACACTGCGTCTGCTTTGTTGGTGGGGAGGGTCGCACGGCCTTGCAAGCCTCACTTCAGGCTGCAGCAGGATGGGCTCTCCCGCAGCCCACAGGCCTCAATTCCACCACGGCAGGATGTGCTCTGCCATGGCCTGCAGCTCCTCTTCAGCAGCCCCGAAGATATCTCTTCAAGCCACAGTAGAATGAGCTCTGCCGTGGCTCTGCAGGCCTCAATTCTGGCCGTGGCAGGATGGGCTGTGCTGCAGCCCACAGGACCTCTTCATCGGCCCTGCAGACCTCTCTTCAGGCCACAGCCCACAGGCCCCATTTCCAGTGCGGTTTGATTGGCTCTGCCGCGATGTTGTAGACCTCTCTTCAGGCCGCAGTAGCCCATCTCATTTTCTTTGGCGGGAAGCTTAAAAAAAAGCAAACTTGATGGAAGTGACCAGTCCACCGGGGAAAGCCCGATCCCCCGATAGGCCAGTCCGCCCCTATCCAGCACATTGACGTTCAAACCTAAGCCAAAATAGGGCACCACTGGCATGACACTGGTTGGCCCGTACAAAGAAGTTTTATAGTATTTTACATGAAATACTCTCAAAAAGAATGACCAGTACACGACAGACACCCACTGAACTTCAGAGGTAGAGGAAAATAGTTTTGAAAATGGGTGTATGTTGTATATATACATAAGCAAAGCCCAAAAAAAGAGAAATGCATAGGCACTTAAGAAACCTAAACATTTTTTTACACATCTGCCCAATCTCAGAGTCACATCTAACTAGAGGGCTGGCAACAATGGGCCTTTTAACAGAAATCTGGGCTTTGAGTGGGATTTTCTCCTTTTGGTTCAGTATTTGTGGTAAGAGGAAGCCCAGGTACAAGTTTCATTTCATATATTTGTTTTTGCTTCTTTGATGTCTTGCTTACCACTATTATTACCACATTGCCCAGACTAACCTTGACAGACATCTCTAGTCCTTGATTCCTTGAATCCTGTTATGTAGCAGTGATCTTAGCAGCTGAAATCTCTACTAGTAGACGCTATTTTACCATTGAGTGTAAATCAGGAGATCTTCAGCGTTTCATTCAAATATTTTTTTGCCGTTGCACATCTCTTTGTGTAAAAGGATTCATGAACTGGATAAACACCCTGTGCTAACTCATAAATTTCCTCTAAATGATAGATTTTTCTAAGCTAACAGGAAGATGTGTGACCATTTCATGATGCCTAGATTCCTCCTTCTTTGGTACAGAAATTGACACGCGGGTATGACATTTGTTATGTAAATGTCTGTGTAATAAGTAAATCATTTTAAACATTTGAGACATTTTAACTCTATAGGAGACTAAGCATGAAATAGTCAGCTGTGACCACAGTCAGTAACCAATGGCAGGAAGCGTTTGTAAATGCTGAATGACAGAGTAAGCTTTGGCCTCCCTGATATTTAAACTGAACTGAACTGGCCTGTTTCCCTCTAGGAAAGAAAAATAAAAAGGGGACTGTAAGTGTTAAGGGTGTCAAAGGCACATGGAAATTGTGAGCTGGGGGTCACAGGGTACTCTACTATGTGTGGCACAAATTTTGAATGAAATTGGATGAACAGTTAAAAAATTATTAGGGTAGTACAGACATGCACCCTGATGTCAACTTCTATATAGGAAATTAGACTAAAAGAGGAAGGCATCAGATCAAATAGGAAACACCAGGAATCCAATACCAGGGTCATAGTTCCACAGAAAACACCATGGTACTTTCTGTGAATGTCCTAAATACATGTTGCCAGAAGAATCTGAAAGAGGCCTTAAGTCAGTGAAGCTCTAAAGGTTTCCTCTTGTTTTGTGCTAATTGTAAATATATTCCCTGTGCAGAGCACTAAGACACCTATTTTCAGCTGAATTTAAGTGCCTAAGTTTTCAACTGAAAATCCACATAAATTTAGAAGCCTAAAAGTTAGGACCTAAATTTAGGCCTGCTATTTATTTTCTTAGATTTAGGATCCTAAATTCGGTGCCTGGTTTTGGAAATCAGTGCTAAGCACCTAACTTTGTTTTCCCGCCCTAACTCCACCCCTGTAGCCACCCACTTTTTAGGCTCCTAAATTTAGGAGCCTAATGAAAATAGAAGCACATCTCTGAAGCTTTCATAAAGGGGCAGGGTGTGGGCGTTTCATAGACATGTGCAAGTTATAAAATAGCAGTGTCCCTGGGTGAGGGCCATCAAATGTGCACACATGCGCCCATGTGCCAGTCTGAACATTACTGCCAAAGAGCACAGTTTTCATATTTATTTTGAAAGTAAGGTCTTCCAACGACAAAGAAACAGCCAAGACAAAATCAGAAGAAAGAAAAGATGAACTCAAGACACCGTCTTATAATAGAAATGTTATTTAACGAATTAAAAATAATTACGAAACCACAAACGGGTCCTTTAGAATGCAGCTATTTTATGCCTGCAAGATAACTATTCTGGTGTAGTAGTTTAGTAGAGACTGAGATTGTTTTTGAAGTGCGAGAGAGAGAGAAAGATGAGTCGCTCCCTGTAAACGAGAGGACTCTGCTTATCATTTCTTGTTTATTAGTCAAAGAGCAAAAAACGGACATGAAAGCAAAGTATATCTCCCAATGTACAACCTGGTGACTTTTCACGCCTCTCCCACACTTGGACTGCAAATAATCAGGAAGGTAGCTCTTGGTTCCCAGTATCCATTTCTATTACTAACATGGTTTTCTTAAAGGAATAGGGGGCATGGAGAAGCAGGCTTGTTTCTGGGCCTGATGCTTGGGGATTGATTTTCTAAGAGCCGCTGAGCTCTGAGGTTAACCAGCTAAAGTTATAGATGAATATCTGGTAACATTTAACCTGTTACTTCTAATTTGTGCAGCCACACATAGATGAATAAATGTAGCCAGTTAGTGCCAAATAATATCGCGCTAAGCTGCTAAATTTGGAAGCCATGCCCTGACTTGGCTGCCGCCTTGTTCGCCTAAATCTGTGCATGCAGCGATTTTGTGCAGACAGATTTTAACCAAATTGCAGGATGGGATTTTTAATCAGTTAGATGTATGCGGTTAAAAGCTGATTTGTAACCACATAAATCTTTGGAAAATCAACCCATCACTGTTTAATGCTGACCCTGAGGCATAAACATCACAAATGCATTTCAAACTCTGAAAAGAGTTTTGCAAAAAAACAAATGCTGCATGCAATCCAGGACTGCTCACCAAAACCCAGGCGCAAATTGTTGCAAATAAGTTGGAAACAACCAAGGGGAAATAATTTGGTTTCTCAAGGATATACCTTGCTATTAATGTTATCTATGGGTACGTCTTATAGGTCTGCCAACATTCTGAGAAAATCGCACATGACATTCTCTCTTGAACGTCTCTTGAGCATGAAATAAAAGGATGTGGGGAAAAAAATGTGCTTTCAGGAGGACAATTGATTTACCTCAGTCCTTAAAGAATGAGCTAATGGCTGCACTCCTCAGTATTTGCACAATAGATAGCGTGGCTAATTGTGGAGTCATCCCTGCATGTTTGAGAAGACCCATGTCCTTGGTCTGTCTGGTGTCCAGATGCACGCCATATCACTCTTTTTCCCCTCGTCTCCTCTGTGAACTGCACAATACAGAACACGATGATTTTCTCTTGAACAGCATGCTGATAAATTGGATTTACACTGAACTGGTATATAATATTATATGGAAAGTGGATTGAACGAGAAAAAATGGAAAAGATTAAGTTTTACATTAGTAAAACCACTGTAAAATCTGATCTGGTTGATTTCCTCCTGTCCTAACAGTACAGAATTTGCAGAGTGAGGGTAGGGAGAAAGTAGAAGAAAATATAAAATATTTGCGTGAGAGCTATAGTACTGTTGGGCTTTTAACTCCTCCTGATAATGCATTTGAAAAAAAGCTTTAAGTATTCCCTCAGACAACTGAAGGCAGTTCATCTTTCAGTTTTAAGCTGGTTTCAACGGATTCCCAACTCACGTATCAATAAATTTACATGTGGAATATATCATGCATATAGATAAATATATTTATCTAAAAAAAGCTCCCACTTGATTTTCCAGGATTATGGGGCAAAGCAACTCTGTCTCCTTCCCCACTATTATTCTTCAGTGACTGCTCTGACAAGGGAGATGTGGGAGCTAGCAATTTTATTTAAAAAACTCATAATTGTAGGGCTGGCTCAGTGGCAAGTGCTGTGCACTGCAATGCAGAGGAACTGATTTTTATTCTCAGGCCCAAGCCTGATGGAATGGAGCTTCATTCATCATTCTATGGCAGGGGATAGGCAACTCCGGTCCTGGAGTGACATAAACAGGTCAGGTTTTTAGGACATTCGGCCTTTACATGTGATATATTTGCATACAATGAAAGCAGTGCATGTAAATATACCTCATAGATATTCATTGTGGATATCCTAAAATCCCAGACTGGTTGCAGTACTCCAGGACCGGAGTTGCCTATGGCTGCTGTCTGGTGACACCTAGTGGCCAGACAGGGTCTTCATTAGCCTCCAGTTTCCGGAGGGAACTGCAGTTTGTGGTACCTGATCAAAGACTGCCACTTTCATGGCTGGGCCGATTTGAAAGGATGATATAAAAATAGGTAGTTGTGAATGAAGGCTCATGGCATTATAGCCCAAGAGAGAGATTTTGATTGAGCTGGAAGCCCAAAGAAACAGGAGGAAAGTGCCAGGCCCCCCCAAAAATCCTCAGAATTGCTTTCATAGCATGCAGGGTATAATCTTAGCAATCTCTTTCTCAACCTGTAAAATGTTTTCCTGATCATAGTATGCAAAGCCATGTATGCCATCCATCTGCTTTTCCTTCTTTTTCTCTCAAATTCATTTTCTCTTTTTCTTGTTGCTCGCTCTCAAAAGACCTTCTTTAATGTTCTCTCCTTGTCCCTTCATTGTTCTCTCTATGCCTTTCTCTTTCATTTTCCTGTCTTTCACCCTCATATTGCATGCATAAGCAGAAAATGAGTCACTTCATTCGGCCATGAAGGGCACCACGGTGTCAAAATTTCCTTCTTAGAAGTTAGTATACAAAAACGTTTCAAAAAAAAATGAATGCAATGTTAAAGACCATTCAAGTGAATATTGTATTTGGGATTGGAAACTGCAGTCCTGTCCTATGCATTGGGCACTTTTTATCTGTCTTGTCCCAGTTCATTGGTTGCTTGGTGGGAGTGTCACTGTTCTGTTTTGCTCTTTATCCCCTCTCCTCTTCTACTGTAGCAAGTTGCTAAACATCCAAATTTGGAAAAGGAAGAGAGGAGGGTTAGATTTCTTTCCAGGTTTTATAGCAGACCCTTGCTTTTCCCCAATCTTGTTTTCCTGAGGATTTGAGGATCTAGGCTGTAGGCACATAGGGGCCTGTGCAGTAACATTTTGTGTGCCTCCTAAAAATAGCAAGCTACCAAGGAAGGCCTTGCCATTCATGTTAAAGGGATTTGGAAAAGCTTTAGGGTGAGCATGCTAAAACGTGAATGGTCACGCATGCAAATGAAGGAGTATCATATGCAAATGAGGACTTCATGTTTACTTGGTGGTAGTTTTCAAAGGCACTTACAGGTGTAAAACGCACTTTTATGCACTTAAGTGGCTCTTTGAAAATAGCCCCGGTGGGTGTGCTCAGAATACAGTTTTGTGTATACTTTAACATGCATGGTAAATAGGAATTCTGGGTGGCAGAGTTGGGGGGAGGATAGGGATTTTTCAGGCATATTTTTGATTTTCAAAAGTGTGCATGTAAATCCACGTTCACGAGTTGCACCTACTCTCGAGCAGCTATAGCTTTCTGCATGGCTGCCAAGTGGGGCTCTGAGCGCACCCACATTTTCAGAGCGGATTTATGCACATAAATCCACTTTGCAAAATTCTGGCTAAAGTCTTCAGACTTTAGCCTTTGTGAGCTGTTTGAAAATCACCGTCCCCTTGGTCATCCTCCACTCACTAATTGAACAGTATGTTAATACCTGCCTCTGACTGGTGCTGACTTACTAACATGCGCGTTATTGAGAGGGCTCAGCTGTACTTCTTAATTGCGATATGCCACCTAAAGCAAGCATTGGAAAGACTGAGATAAAATAGAATAAATCAATAAAATTGCTGGCATAGGGCCTGAAAAATTAAGACCATGGACAGTAATGACACTGTACAACTGCATCCATAAGCCCTTCAGAATATATATGTGACCAAAATTCTTTTTGCTAAATCAAAACTCAGCTAATGCAATTTGTTCTACAAATTCTTACAGACGTACACACATTCATAACACAAATGTCTTCTCAAACACACCAGTGACAAATCACAGAGGCTTTTTAAACATTGCTGCACACCTTACAAATGTGCAAGGCGCACAGGTATTGCACTGATGTGAAAACAGACAGGCCCCAAGGTATGATTCTCAGGATCGCTGCTATC
This sequence comes from Rhinatrema bivittatum, assembly GCF_901001135.1. Lineage (NCBI taxonomy): Eukaryota > Metazoa > Chordata > Amphibia > Gymnophiona > Rhinatrematidae > Rhinatrema > Rhinatrema bivittatum. The sequence goes on from NC_042615.1 coordinate 291,555,925, forward strand.
ATTGCTATGGTAGTCTGGTCACGCAGCACCACAGGCATTCAGCAACTTCATTCTGAACAGCAATGTTTATGGAGGGGCCCAGGCACAAAAACAGGGGGTGTCCTTCTGGGAGGGGCTCCTCACAGGGGCAAGTCAGTATCAAGTGGGACTCCCACCTGCCTGTCCAGTGTGAAGAGTGTTTTCACAGGGTACCAGCAAGACATGGGAAACATGGAGGAAAGGAAGGGAATGATAGAGAGAAGAAGGTGATAGAGGAGACACATTAACACAGACTTGAGCACTTCAAAATAAAACCGCCTTTCTTTACATAAAACAAATATATTTCCAAGAACATAAGAATTGCCATTCTGGGTCAGACCAAGGGTCCATCAAGCCCAGTATCCTGTTTCCAGCAGTGGCCAATCCAAGTCACAAGTACCTGGCAGTTACCCAAACACTAATTAATTAATAGCAGTTTATGGATTTTTTCCTCTAGGAACTTATCCAAACAGTTTTTAAACCCAGCTACACTAACAGCAGTAACCACATCCTCTGGCAATGAATTCCAGAGCTTAACTATGCGCTGAGTGAAAAATAATTTTCTTCAATTTGTTTAAATGAGCCACTTGCTAACTTCATGGAGTGCCCCCTGGTCCTTCTATTATCTGATGGGCCGATACACTGGAGCGCACTGTTAGCCCGCATTTGACTGCGCGTTTTCGACGAGCTATTTTTACCCCTTATACAGTAAGGGGTAATAGTGCGCCGAAAACGCACGGCCAACCCCCCCTCCCCGAAACTAATAGCGCCCGCAACATGAAAATGCATGTTGATGGGCCTATTAGTCATTCCCGAGCGATCCAGAAAGTAAAATGCGTAGCCAAGCTGCACATTTTAATTTTCTGTACACCCTCTGACTTAATGTCATCGCGATATTAAGTCGGAGGCCCCAAAAGTAAAAAAAAATAAAAATTAAAATCTGCCCATGGCCCGCGGGTTGGATGACGGATGCTCAATTTTGCCAGCGTCCATTTTCCGAACCCGTGGCTGTCAGCGGGCTCGAGAACCGACGCTGGTAAAATTGAGCGTCGGCTGTCAAACCCGCTGACAGTTGCTGCTTCTGTCAAAAAGGAGGCGCTAGGGACGCACAATTTTTTTTTACTGAATCGCACGCCCAGGAGAGTGGCCTGGCCGCTCGTCGGGAGAATGGGCGTTCGTCGGCTCTCCCGCGGGTTTTTCTGTATCGGCCTGTGAGAGAGAAAGTAATAGGTTACCAGAGGACACAAGTCTTTACTGTCATTGCCATTAGCCAAAAATCAGTGCAAGCATTCAAAGGTTGTAGGATGAACTGCAGTGTGAGTGTCAAAATTTTTTTTGTACTGACCAATTGTTTGGATTTATGTGCAGTGCTCATTTCTGAATGCTTTGAGGCAGAAGCAGACTATGTTCAAATGTCATCCTTCTGAATCAGGGTAGCCAGATTCCTCCTTGACTCTCCCCTTGCATGGTCCCTTATGTCCCAACCATGCCCTTTGAAACTACTCTTTTTGAAGATTCTTACCGTCATGACGACAGATGGTTCTAAACATGCAGTCATGTCCGTTTTCTCCTCTCATGGAGCTCTCTGTGCTGTTATGACCTCTCACATGAGGTGTACCAGCTCTCCCACATCTTCCCTCTGTGCTGATTAGCACTTCCAAGCATCAGACTTAGTTGTATACCCATTGGAAGCCAGCAGAATAAGACAAAAACAAAAGCAAACTGATCTTGCTCAGTATTGCTTGCTCATGCCACAAGGCTTCACACTATTTCACAGATGCATTTTCAGATTTCCATCCAGAAGACTAGAATGATCATGCTGTTTGGGACAATTTTATTCTGTGCCCATGCTAAATCGTTTTGCATCATTCATTAATTGGCTTATTAACACACATGCACCATGTTTTGTGAGCCCAAGCTAATTTTTTTTTGCCAAATTTGTACTACATTAGGCCCCATAGATGATGATAATGTTTCAGTCATTTCTGTTCTATGTTTTATTAGGACACTTAAATTCTCCTTTTAGCTTTAGTTAATTAACATAGTAATCCTGCTTTATAGAAAAGTCTAGCAATAAAAACAAAAACATCTTCATTTATCAATGTCTAAACCACATGAGTACGAAAGTGGATTGAAACCAGTTTGAAATTAAAAAATGAATTATCTTCAGTTATCTTAAGGATACATTTTTAAAACTGGTTTGAAAATGGTTTCAAGTGCATTTGCGAGAAAAATTAGACGACAGTACTGTAGTTTCAGCAAAATTTGCAAATAGCAATAATGAACTGCTGTGTACATTGGCATTTTATAATATGGCATCAATATTTAATAAGCATTTTTATTTAGTTTGCACCAATACTAATTTTCTAGGTGTAATATGCATCTCTATTCTATTTACGTTCTCAGTTTTTTGGTCAGTTTTATGGTGGATGCGCGTGGTGGTGCCATGCGAGGCTGCAGGCACAATGGATTGCGAATAATTATTCCACCCAGGAAATGCACTGCCCCAACCCGAGTTACCTGCCGCCTGGTTAAGCGTCACAGGTTGGCCACCATGCCACCAATGGTGGAAGGTGAGGGTCTGGCCAGCCGCCTGATTGAAGTTGGACCTTCTGGAGCTCAGTTCCTTGGGTAAGGATTATAAACGAGTTTCAATGGAAACGATGCATTTTATTATTATTTTTATGTTGTGTGAATCCCATATTTCAAGGGTGAAACTGAAAAATGTATGTCTAATATATATTTATGGCTTATCTCATTTATACATTTCAGATCAAAATTCATTACTCATCAGTAATTCACATAGCTAAGGTAGCCCCATCCTAAAAATGCTGATAATTGAAACGCATTATTTGTTTGCTAGGTTAAAATGAGTTATCGTTCTTATTCTTGCTTCTTCATCATAAGCAATCTTTAAATGAAAGCAATTTCTGAAATAGAAAATGAACATTTACCGTAATTCTGCTAAGGCTATTTTTTTCAGCAAGTTTCTGAATTTGTGTGTGATGATCTGATGATTTTCATTAAGAATATTTCTGTTGCTACAAATGTGCAACTTCCTTGTACTCTTTCGAGTGTTCTTCTTCTCAAGAGCCCATCTTCCTAGCTGGGCATCATCTTAGTACTGACACTGAAGCTGCACATCTGGATATTATGGTGCTTCTAGAGCAAGCTTGGTAGTTCTTTGTGGACTTTGCTGACCCTTTTTCATAGACTGTTGAGCAGAACTCTTCTCGTACTGTTGATGAGAGACAATAGAGAGACTCTGAAGAGAAATGAACTAGCAAAAGCTTACTTATCTTTTTTCTTTCACTGCTGCTTTGGACATACTCAGTAAACTGCACCTGCCTACGGCCCCTCCCCCTCTTAATGAGGGAGAAAGCTTGGTCAGCCGAATCCTTCAGCTGGGGCCTCCTGGAACCAAATTCCTTGGGTAGGACCGACTTAAAAAAGCAAATTGATGTATGCTGGCCTCTCCCCATTCTTATTCTACAATATTATTTATTTCCTGTCATTGTGCCCATGATATTGTCCAAAAATGATTGTATATATTTCGTACACCTACCTTCACTGGACCATTTCCCAACCCTTGTGGCGTGTGGTTTTCCTTTCTAGTGGTATGTCTGTATCCTTTTTTGCACCTGATGTATGTGATTTTTCATTTTTGTTTAGGAATGAAATCCTTTGCTTGCAGAATTCTCTGTAGAAGCTGTTAGCCTTGAGCAAAGCATCTTGGTCAGGAATATAAAGGGTGTTTGTTGTATCTTAATGATAGCCATGTTTATTTGTTTTATCCAACCCCCATTTAATCCAGGGGTGTCCGATGACTGCAAAGAGGTTGTGGTCCATCTGGCCCAGCGCATAACAACAATCCACAAACAATGTTGTTGGATTGGATTTTCCATTTTCCAGAAAAGAGTAAGGAAAGAAAGATGATTGGGAGAGGAGGAATAAAAAAAGGGGGTGCGAAGAGGGGGAAGAAGAGATTAAATAAAAAGGAAGGGAGAGATATGAGAGAGTAAAGACAGAAGAAGGCAGAAGGTAGAAACCAGAGAGAGAACCTTGATTATGTTCCTGGCTCATATGAACAGTCCAGTTTTGGGCCAAATCATGATTTTTGCATACAGGTCCTCAGGGTTGAGTCACCCTTTCCCTAATATATCCATGTCAACCACACCGCTCATGAAAGAGGGGAAGGAACAAAGGAACATGGCTATCAGTTTTAAGAAGCAGCAGTTGAATATGATCAGACTTACCTGGAAATTATACATATACTCTGTGTCTGCATGTATGTGTGTTTGCATATTTATAAAGACATAGAGAGAGAGAGAGCGATATCTATCTTCATCTATATATACACACACACAAACCCTGTAAGGGACAATATCGCCTTCCTGTAGCAATGGAGATGCAGAATGTTTTTTGAATGCTACCCCAAATCCATTGCTTAGTGTGTGCATTGTGGAAGAGCTCCCGCTTTCTGTGTGTGTCCAAGAGAAGGCAGCAGGGAAAGAGGAAAGTGCAGGTCACTCGGGAACAACTCATGCTTGGCTTCTGGATTTTGTTCCCCTGTACATTTCACATGGTGTATTGCTGCCTTAGGCCCGTGATCGTGGAGATCCCTCACTTTGCGGCTCTGAGAGGGAAGGAGCGAGAGCTAGTGGTGCTGCGCAGCGAGACCGGGGACAACTGGAAGGAGCACTACTGCGAGTATACGGAAGATGAACTCAATGAAATCCTCAACGGAATGGATGAAGGTATGGACACACGTAAAATCGTAATAAAATTAATGCATTTACTTAAGTGTGCAAAGATGATCTAGATACGTAGACTATGACAACAGATAATGACTGCAAAATTGCCTCCATCCTCACTTTCACAATAATCTTCTGTTGAATTTTTTTTTTAATTTTGTTACTGTCTTTGCCTGCCACTAAGAGACACTACACTTCCATGCACCTGTCATGCTTTCTGTAAAGAAATATTTCCTTATACTACTCCTGAGTCTACCTCCTTATAGCATCCCTTGTTTAAGAATTTTCTTCCCACAGAAAAATGTTTGCCCTATGAATTATTTATACCTGTGAGGTATTTATGGCAAAACCATTTAAAAATAAAATGAAACAAAATGTTTGAGTATTTTTTGTTTCATTTAGTCCTGTTTTTTGAATTGGTTTGCTTTTTAGTGCACACTAAATCATATAAATTACTGCACACACAAAAAAACCAAAAGAATTCAAAGTTTTCTGGGCATTTTTTATTTTTTTTTTGTTTAAAAATCCAACATGAAACAATATAGATAATGTCATTGACATTGTCTCTGTCATTTGAAATGAAAGCATATCCCTTCTATCTTATCTTTCCTCTCCTTCTTCTCTTCTACTGTATCCTTAAATCATTCCTCATGAATCTTGTAGTGTGAGGGCTGCCCCGTTTTGTTAGCTCTCGTTTGCACTGTTTCTTCTTTGTTTGTACCCTTTTGGAGATATGGCCTCCAAAACTGGACACAATACTCCAAATGAGGTATTGTCCCCTTTTTTCTACTGATTATACTTCTATGCACCTAACTTTCCTTTGGGCTCTTGTTATTGCATTGTATACTGTTTGGCAACTTTAAAATCTTCAGATACGATCGTTCCCCCGATCCCTCCCTTGATTTATATTTTATTTGAAGATAACTATTATTATTTTATTTATTTTATTTCCTTAGTTTTATATACCGTCACTAGGAGCCCATCATATCGGTTCACAGTAATAATAAAAGAACATCATTCCTAATCTAAAGTACTTTGGGGTAGATTTTATAAATTTGGGCACATGCGTACTTTTGTTCGCGCACCAGGCGCGAACAAGAGTACGCGGGATTTCAATAGATGCGCGCATAGCCATTAAAATCCGGGGTTGGCGCGCGCAAGGCTGCCCAAAATCGGCAGCCTGCGTGCGCCGAGCCACGCAGGCTGCCTCCGTTCCTTCCATTCCCCAGCACCTTCCCCTCCCTTCCCCTCCCTTCCCCTACCTAACCCACCCCCCAGCCCTATCTAACCCCCCTACCTTTGTTGAACAAGTTACGCCTGCTCGAGGCAGGCGTAACTTTGCGCGCGCCGGGCCGGCTGCCGCACGCCATATTCCGGTCTGGGGGCTGGTCCGGAGGCCGCGGCCACGCCCCCAGAGTGTCCCCGAATGATGCGCCAGCCGTGTCATGCAAGATAGGCTTGGTGCTCGCGGGGGGGGGGGGGGGGGGTTTGGGGTAGGTTTTCGGGGGTTACGCGTGTAACCCTCTGAAAATCTACCCCATAATGAATAAACTTAAAATACCTAAAAAGAAAACACTACAAGTAACCTTAAAACAGATTTTTAGGTCAGCTATTCTAAAACATGTATGAAAAGAACAAAACCTAGAATTCTCTAATAACATCATAAAATATCTTAAAACTATAAACTGCTATTAAGAACATAAAATAAAGGTTAAAATACGAAGAACAATCAAAAACAATAAAATCATCAAAACAGTAAACAGATTCAACAGTTTGTCTCTCCAAACAAGCAAGCTGTCTTCAAGTTAAAAGCATAAGACATCTTTAAGATTGGCTTGAATAAGCTTCACTAAAAGCCATGTCTTAAGCTCTCTCTTAAATTGTTTAAAATTGGACTCCAATCTAATGGCTGCAGGGAGCATATTCCAAATTTTAGGACCAGCCAATGATAAAGCTCTATCCCTCACCTGGTTCAAGTGGGCTGATTGCACAGATGTTAAAGTTAATAAGCCTTTGCTGGCGGAACACATATTTCTTTGCGGCACATGTAGTTTAATGGCAGCGTTCAGCCAGTCTACCTGATCAGCATAGATTAATTTATGTAAGATACAGATTAATTTAAATTTAACCCGGGATTCTATTGGTAGCCAGTGTAAGTTAATCAATGTTGGAGTGATATGATCACTTTTCTTTGTATCAGTTAGAATTCTTGCCGCCACATTCTGCAAGACCTGGAGTGGCCGAATGGTGGAAGCTGGTAAACCTAGTAGAAATGAATTACAGTAATCCAAGCTCCCAAATACGAGAGCCTGGAGTACTTTGAAAATCGTTTTGATCCATTAAGGGTTTTATTCATCTTAATACTAATAATTTTGCATAGCTATCTTTTACTTTAATAGCAATGTGCTTTTTAAAATTGAATTCCAGGTCAATGATGACACCCAAGTCCCTAATATTCTCTGAAAGTTCTAAAGAAGTATGATCCTGTAATACTATTTGATTCGTACTTCTAGGAGATATTTTTCTTTCGAGAAGAATAATCTCAGTTTTCTCAATATTTAGACCAATCTCATCTGAGTAAGTACTTGTGTTATGGCTTTCAGATACATTGACAAGAGTTTGCAGGCGTTATCCACTGAATCCTCTATTGGCAGCAGGATCTGTATGTCATCTGCGTATAAAAAATATGTCAAACCAAGACCTGACAGCAGATGACATAATGGCAACATATAAATGTTGATCAAGGATGCAGAGAGTGAGGAACCTTACGGAACACCGGTGTTAAGATCAAATTTATTAGAGCACATATTATTCACTTGCACTTGAAAAAAACGGTTTGTTAAAAAAGATTCAAACCATCTTAATACAGTGTCTATTAATCCAATTTCAGATAACCTCTTTAATAGAAATTGATGATTAACGGTGTCAAAAGCTGCAGATAAATCTAATAAAATCAGGAAATATGACTTCCCATGGTCCATCCCTCTCAGCACAGTATCCGAAAGTGATAAAAGCAATGTTTCTGTACTAAAATGGTGCCTAAAACCGAATTGGGAGGGATATAAAATATCATTAGAATCTAGATAAAATGCTAATTGTTTAAAAACTATCTTCTCAATCAATTTTGCTAAAAAAAGAAAGATTTGAAACTAGTCGATAGTTATTCAAAATTGTGGGATCTGAATTTTTCTTTTTGAGAATGGGATGACCCACTGCACCCTTAAGGTTGTTTGGAAGAACTCCTTCCCTTAAAGACATATTAATAATATTGGTAATGACTGGGACAATAGTTTCAGAAATCAGTTTTAGATCTGCAGTTCGAATGGTATCTAATAGATGACTTGCTGGATTTAAGGATTTCAGCAATTGTTCAATTTCTAACATACAGATTTCATCAAAATTGGACCATTTTTGTGTATCTTTGGTATTTAGGGTAATCATCTGTTGCTTAGAATTATCGAAATTGGCTAATAACTTCTGTATTTTATCTTAAAAAAAACAGGCGATTTTATTACATCGAGTTTCAGCCTGATTTGGATCAGAAATTAGTTTGTTTACAATATTAAACAGTGCTTTATAATTATTAGAATATTTATGAATCTTTTTCCCAAAATATTCTTTTTTAGCAACATCAATTAGTTTTTTGTAGTGTGCTAAAAATACACGATAGTTAGTGCTTCTATGGTTTTGCTCTTTCTCCAAATCTTTTCTTTTTTCCAGAGCATTTTCTTATTAGATCTAATTTGCTCATTATACCAGGGATTTTGCTTCCTTTCATTTGAGTGTTTTTATACGGATATGGTTAATTCTGTTTGCAACTTCATACGTTATATTCAGCCATGAATCTACTGCGGCTTGGGCAGGTGATTGATATTAACTAATTTTTCAGTGAGTTCCTTAGTCAAATCCTCGGTACAAAATGGTGGGCGCCATTTAAATTGGTGGGGCTCAGCAGGTTTTTGTTCAAAAGCTTTAATACTCTTAAGATTCGCTTGAATTAAAAAGTGGTCTGACCATGGGACTGGAGCTATCTTCATAGTAGTAGAATTTGCCATGAGTAAATTATTATAAAAAATTAAATCCAATGCATGGCTTTGTTTGTGTGTGGGTTCTTTGCTAAGTAAGTTATATCCTATAGCAGATAAAGCGTCAAGTAATGTTTCACTAGCTACAGAGCAGTTTTAGATTTGCCATGAAAAATTCTAAAATTGGAGAGATGTTTAATTAAACTAAATTGAGACACGTGGTGTTTGGAAATTTAGGAAAATTACAACGCTGTGCATATCAATATTTTCATATATGAGTTTAAGGACCATCATACCACCCCCCAGTGCTCACAAGTTAAACTTGTATTTCATGCACTTCATTGGGGTCACTTTTAATCAATTGGTCCAAGTAGCTAGCATCCAAAACGACAAAGTTCAATTTTTGTATATTTTTTGCTATATATTTAAAAAGTATCAACTTCCCTTATTTGTAGTTGTCGGGGTCGCTCATCCCGTAGCTGTCGGGGTCACTCATTCCAATAAATTCGAGGGCAATAGATTAAACAAAATTGGATATTATTGGATTCTAATTGCGCTATTTCATGATTCTGTACTTGTGCAATAGGCATAATTTTCAATTTTAGACTCTTTAAAGCAATCAACATTATCCCACCACCACGGCGATGGAGTCTGGGCACAGAAAACGTCTCATAAGAGTTGTTGGCTATTTGATTTAAGATTACAGAATCAGATTTTTTATGCCAGTTTTCTGTAATAGCAACAAAGTCTGGTAGCTGGTCTTGAAGCAGATCTGAAATAATTACCATGCTTTTGATAGCATCCATTTTAGTGGAAAACTTTGCTAAGTATCCTAATATTTATCCAAAAAAACCCAAGTCTCTTGAACCTTATTGGTTCACACTCTGTCTTCTTATTTACCACCTTGGGTTCCCTTGTGGCCAATGCCACAAGGGAAAAGCTAGCTAGCCTTTCATGTGGTTAGAAGCACTTGAGATCATAGTTAAGTTATTTTCAGTGGGACATCCCCTTTACACCTCTGGGTATTGTAAGTACCAGGGGGCAGCACCCTAGAAGAAATAAAACTACTCAGTTCCTCAGTGACTGTAAATGGGGGGAAAGAGGGTGAGAAAGCAGTTTTACTCACCTGGAGGGGAGGGAGTGAAGATCTTTAAAGCAACACCAATACCACACTTGAATGGCTCCTCAGGGATTTCCAGGGCAGTTCCAATCACCCCAGACCACACTGGTTTTCAAAACAACACTGGCAAAACAGAGGATTTTTTTGAACAATTTTAAAGAATGAAAGAAAATAAAACTTGCAGACAAGCACTGTTAATGCATCATCAGATAGACAGTATGTAGGAATTTCAGTAACTTAATAATAGTAATACAACACTTCATAGTATACCATATTGCAAGTAATGGGGTACACGTGTGATGCATCTGTCCCCTGCTCAGCAGCCAGCCCTAAGCAAGGGCACAGGGAGGAGTCAGAAAAACTGAGCTCCTTCCAAAGTTCTCGCTTATGAAATAAGAAAGGTCCCACTGTATTGACGTCCTTGATTTAAGAAATCATTCCCCAGTTGCAGTGTATACACTGCTGTAGTAAGTGGTTGGAGATTCCTGAAGATTACTGTTTGGTTTATTCACCCACAACACTGATAAACAGAATTGAATCAATAATGGTGTCCCACATTAATCCTCTTCCACAAATTAGGGTCAACTTGGCAGAGAATTACACTAATACGTACAGCAACTGTCTTTAGACTCCCCCCCCCCCCCCCCAAGGCTTCTTCTGGGTTTTGTCATCTCCTATATCCCTCAGGAGATTTCAGTAGGAGAAAACACCTAAGGAACAATAACAGTAGTTTTTCCTTTCAGCCAGCTGGTTGCCACAATTTTTATCTCTCTCAAAGTGTCCAGAGATAATTGGAATATCTTCAGAGCATACCAACACAGAGGCAATTCCCTTTTCTGTCTACCAGCATCTCTGTTCTCTGGAAGTGTTCATGGACTTCCCTGGTTCACTGCTGTTTCTTTACTTCCTTATCTTCTTCTCTTCTGGATGGGGCCAAACTCCTCCTGGTCTCCCTCCTGTAGGCAAAACCCAGGCCGGGTCCCTTGTAAATTTTCATGAGAAGAATTCCTCTTCACCCTCAGGCTACCCTTTCTGGTGGGGTGGGGTTAGGGAAGGGAAGGGAAGCCCCTGCAGGGCCCACTCCTAAAGGTGGAGTCCCCAGGCTCACCAGTCTTGGCTGGCTGCTCCCTCCACCCCTAGTCCATGGTGGAGTCTCCTCTGGAATCTCATTCCAAAGCTTGAACCCAGGCTATATACTCTATTAACCACTCCCCTAGATGATCTTCTTCTCAACCCTCTTAAAGGAACCAGAATATTGCACAACCCATCATTACATTTATCTGGGACATTCCCATTGATCATCATACAAAGGGTTTTCAATAATTTCTTGTGCCATCTAGTGGCAGTATACTGGTACTGCAACAATACATTTTTTTTCCAGATTACTCATGAAGACACCCTGAGGGTTTCCTCACCCAAAGTCTCTCCCAAGCAGTACTCATAACATCCCCTACCCCTACTATCTTAGACAAATGAGCATATATGATCCCCTACTTATTTCACACCCAGCACCCTCCTTTCCTATATCTATTTACAAAACTTTGTAATAATCTAAATAGCTTCCAATTCTAGCATGTGGTTGATTAAACATCCATCCGTTCCTCTGTGTAGCCTGCCAGACAAACTTGGCTACATGAGTGCCTGCTTTTCCAATAGTACTATAGTTATTACTATATTTGCAGCCTATTAGACTCTTCTGCTAGTTTAATTCTGTTATTATAGTTTAATCTAAACATCCAATCTCCTAGATTATTTTCAGTCCGAATTGCAGTAGCCTCCTACCATGACCCAGGCCCGGTGCTTCTGGTGTTACTGAGCAGCTACCATGGAAGTGTATGCTTCTAGCACAGCTCCTTATGAGTGCTATGGTGGAAACTTGCATTTCCATGGTAGCTGCTTAGTAATGGATAAATAGTAAGAATCTCTTTTTACGTTTTTGATGATTGTGCTACTAAATATTCAGAACAACATCAGTACAAAATCACCTTTAAATTAACTATATGGACTATATCAAAATCTCGACATTCATACATTTCTTATGTTTTTCATAAATTACCTTCATAATGCCTTGCAGTGTTTTGGGGCATTACTGCTCCATCGTTATACTGCTAGAGGGCCATTTTAAATCATTGGTCGTATGCTGACACTCAAAAATATTTCTTTTTTTCCTTTTTTATATTATATTAAAACTCAGTGCTATGTCGTAACGCACAGAAATTCTTTAAAGCATTTATTATTCACCAATATTAGGTCCTTCCCTTAAATGGCGGAACTCAGTTCAGCTCTATTCAGTTTGAGTGTGAGTGTTCCTCTTGGGAAGATAGTAGAGCTTGGTCCAACTTGATCACGTTTCCCGTCCCAGCTGCCGCAGGGACCTCTCTGATGTCAAGTTTGTATTCGGTACTCCTGGTTCCAAGGGATTATTTCTCGATTTCAGTTCATATTGATTCTACAACAGAAACATTATCACAACCACATTTACGGAGCTTCTATTTTTATACTCACTTTCAAGAGATAAACTTACTCATCCACGGGCGTTATCATTACATTCCCGCAGTATTGGAGATACCTCCTAACTATACCATCTATCTGGTCTCGTTTTTATACACATGCCCGTGATTTGTTTGAAAGGCGGGCTATTCATGATTGTGTGCAGATGATTTCAACTGGGATTGTTCAAATTCGAGAGTGAATTCACATGAACTGTGTCCATTCTATTTCTCGATTGAGTCCTTCAGGAGAGACTGTGCGTAATTGAAAAGTCCAAAGCTGTTCCTGTTGGCGAAGCAGCTTCACCCTGTCTCCCCCGTGCCAATGTTTTGGAATGTGCTGTAAGATGGTCCATGTCAGGCAACTTTGTTGATGTTCCAAAAAGTGAGCCACTAGTGGTGCTTACATTTTCTCGGTTTTTAAGCAGCTTTTGTGCTCAGTTAATCTAGATTTAATTAGCCTCTTGGTCATTCCAACATATGTCAGCTTTCAAGGGCAAAAAATTGCATATACAATATAGCTGTCTTGACAAGAAAATTTTTCGGGTAAATTTATTTGGCGACCCGTGGTCAATCGGATGGAGGTCGTAGAGGATTTCAGGATGCAGAAACTGCAGCCCAGACATTCAGTCATTGGTGGAGATATGTTGGTAATTTTTTTACTAGCATGCATAACGTGATTTTTAACATTCGAGCCCCTGCTATATGCAAAGCGTATGGGTTCGTTGAAAATCGGATGTATTGTTTGCAAAATTTTCCAATGCTCTCAGATGATCTGGCTTATGTTGGCGGATTTCAAAGTATGTCTTAAAACCATGGTCTGTCATTGGGTTGTCTCGGCTGATGCCCCTTTCAAAAACAGTCTCTGTTGGCATACAATGCCCTCTGATATGCTTTTTTTTACATGAGGGATAGAGTAACCTCTCTGTCAGCTCAATACATAGAGTATCGAGCGGTATGTGAGCAGGACTGTGCGTGCGGGGAATGAGGGTGCGCCCGGCACTGCCGCACTCTTTCTAACGCGGCCTTGCTGTATCGACCTGTGTGTAAATCAATCAGCCGTTGCAATGGTTTGATGCTTGAAATCAATTTTATCCGTACATAGGCACCGCAATCTCAAAAGCACCGGGCCTGGGTCGCAATAAGAAGTTACCATGATCGAAGCTGAAGATAAACAGGAATTTGAGGTATAGGGAGGGCAAAGGTTGGGGTGGGAGAAAGAAGGGGGGGGGCTGAGATTTAAAAAGATTTTTAAAAGATGGGACACAGAAGCAGGGGGGGTAGGGGAAAGGGGAGAGACTGGCACCAACCCCTATCTATATTTTTGTTAAAATCAGATTCAGGGTGCTTTGGGGAGTAGGCAGCAGGCTCAGCGTGGCAGGGTCGAGCCTTTGGAGTTCAGATGGGAAGGAGGAGGGGGCTGGTTAGGGCCTGTAGGCCAGTTAATTCTAAAGTTATCCAACTATAAATAAGTGTGTATCTATACATAGCCAGCTATATTCAAAAGAATATCCAGTTATTGTTAGCTGGATAGCTTTAACCAGTGAAAGTGAGTGGGACATTTATCCCACTGAATATCCAGGGCAGATAACTTGTCTGCTAACCAGCTTACTGAATATGAACCCCCTGCATTTTCAGTAGGACAGACTGATAGTCTGAGAATCTGGCCTAAGTACCTCAGTTTTAGACACGTAATGTTAGGAAACATTTCAGCCAAACTCAGGCATTGAGAACTTCAGCTTCGTAAACCCTGCTGTATTTTCTTCCTTTAGGGGAAAATACTGCAGCCTAGTAAAGGACCTCCTAAATTAGGAAATTTTCATTCTAAAACTTAGGACTCATCCTAATTTAGGGCATCATTTACTAAACTGTGGTATTTATAACAGCTTAGGAAACTGAGCGGTATTTTCCCCAGTGGTAAAATGCCCTGAGTTAGGTGGCCTGCAATTGCTGCGCGATGGCTGCCCTCAGGCCAGGGTTGCCATCTAGTTAGAGGGCCCGAGCGATCCAAACAAAGCCCCCCTAAACTGTGAAAAAAAACCTGGGGGGCTTATGAGAACCTCTGTCCCACTCCCCCGCTGCCTCTAGAAGTGACATCAATAGATGAAAAATTTTTAAAAAGTGGTGCCAGCTCTCCCCTCCTTTTCAGTCCCACACCTTTATAAAAAAATAACCCCCTGACCTTCAAACTGCCACCTCCAGGACTCTCCACCACCCACGCCCCCCCCAGGCCACAGGACCTCCCCACCTCAGCCCACCCCATCAAACTAGCCCCATCATACTATTGTATCCCTGGTAGACTGTGGGGCCCAGAGTGTCCCCTAGTCTCTAGGCCCTATGATGTTTGACCAAAAAAATGGTGCAAGCCAGCTGCTTTCAACTTATGCCCCTAAAACTGAGTCACTGACATTCTCTGACATTTTAAATGAAAGTATATCCCTGCTATCATATGTTTCCCCATAGGGACATACATTGAATAGTGGCTGGATGGTGCCATTTTTTGTCATACAGCGCAGGTGCCCAGAGTCGAGGGTGCACTCTGGGCCCCACTAGCCCACCAGGGATACAAGGGTATGACCGGATAGGTAGGTTGGGTTGGGGTCCTGTAGTCTGGGGGAGGGATCCAGAGCCCTAGGGGATTTGAAGGACAAGGTTGGTGGGTTGTTGGTTTTTTTTTTTTCACAAAGGGGCAGGATTGAAAATGGAGAGGAGGAGCCAGCTCCTTGCCATTTTACATTTTTTAAAAACATTTTTTGTCTGTTGGAGCAGCGGGAGTTTTTGACAGTTTGGTGGGGCTTTGTTCAGGCCGTGTGGGTTCCTGTAACTAGCAGCCCGGTTTCATCGGGATGCACGTTAGTATCCTGATCCTCTCGGTGAAAGTTGGCTACAATTCCAGAGTTGTAGCTAATTTTAAATTTAAAAAAAAACATGGCTTGTGATTTTTCAGGGAAGCCACATTATTTTATTTCCATGAAAATAACTAGTAGCGAGCCGCTTTGCATGCATTTGCAAAGAATCTTCATGCAAAACAACTTATTACCATTTGTGCATTAGTGGGGGAAAAATAGCACAATGGTCATTAAAAAAACATATGTAACCCCCTTTTTAGGAGAGGTGCTCCTAGGGGCACACAATCTTATTTATATCTTCTGGGGCTGCTCTGGCTAGC
The DNA here is from genome assembly GCF_901001135.1 of Rhinatrema bivittatum. Taxonomy (NCBI): domain Eukaryota; kingdom Metazoa; phylum Chordata; class Amphibia; order Gymnophiona; family Rhinatrematidae; genus Rhinatrema; species Rhinatrema bivittatum. Next base: position 291,571,500 of record NC_042615.1, read on the forward strand.
TATTCATTCCCACACTGACTCTTAATCCCTGGGAGGGGGGGGGACTCTTTTTATAAGCTCTCGCTTATGGCCCAGACGATGAAAAGAGATCGCCAGTGTGTGTGCTGTGCTTTAAGTGCTTCTCATGGGGTGAGAGGCTGTGAGAACTAAGACAAGGACCAGGTCTGGGTATTAAAATAAAGTTTACTGATTCATAAAGTTAAATTAAAGTCCATTGTCCAAAATGATGAGTGTCCATCTGCCTGTAGTTACAGGGTTTCTTTCTGTGTAGGTAAGGTGCCCTTATTACAGACCTCTGGGTAGAGCCCATGGTGTTTTTAAAGGCGGTTACTCTCCCGGCGGCTGTGCTGTGTGAATCCTAGTGGAGGGGTCCTTGTGGCTTTGCAAATATCCTACCTTTAGAAATCTTTTCTCCCGTGGGCACCCAGCCTGTCGTGTTTCCTTGGGGGGGGGGGGGGGGGGGGGGGGGGGATGGGAAATCCGGATGGGATCTCCTTCTCTCACTCTTTCTTGGAGTCAGTTGTTCATTCGCCTTATTTGTTACTTTAGGTGATTTCTCTGGTGGAAAAATCCGGGGATCAGGCTATTCACAGCATTGCAATCCCAGTGGGGAAGGGGCATCCCAAAACCCTCCCCACTATTCTTTAGTCCAAAAAATACTTTAACTCCTAATCTGGGTGGCTTCTCTGCCCTCACTGTCTCTCGCAGCAGGATCCATCACTGGTGCTTGCCTAGCTAGCAAGTAGAGTAGGATCTCAGGTCTTTGGTCCTCGGAAGAGAGCCCCTTGTCGCAAAGGGGTATCAGGCTTAAAAGTCTATCTCACTGTAAATTATAAGAAGGACCCTCTGGCAGGGTGTGCACGGTGAGGTTTCTCTTCTCCTCTGGGCAAGGCTGGGAGGCCCTACCAGACTGTGGGAAAAATACATGTGGTCTGTGCAGCTGCTCTCTCTCTGACTGAACACCCCCCTCCCTCCACTGTTAAAATGGCTGGGCTAATTAGTACTTAGGATTCCAATCAGAATCTCCAGTTGGGAGGCACTGAAGTGTATGGATGGCTCCTATCTAAGTGTGTTCTAAGGACAGGAATACAGAGATAGTGGCATCTAGTGGCCAGACCCAATAGGGGTGCCACACGTGATTTATCTCTAACACAAGGCATTTACCTTCTGGAGCTTGCTTAAGATAAATGACTCCCTTAGGTTTCTAAAACTGAGTTTTCTAACTGTAGGCCTACTATGTATCTGCCTACATTTAATATCTAAGTTGGAGGTCTACGGCTGGAAATTATCATTAAACATCTAACTTACTTCCCCCAGCTTGACCCCCTTCCATATTTTAGGAGCCTACATTTAGGTGCTCAGCAGGGGAAAATGTCATTTATGCAGATCTCGGTGTCTGGCTCCTTAAATTAGGTGCCTCGATCTTTTGAATATCTACTCCATAGTTATTACTTTACTTGCAGTCTTCCAGACAGACCCAGATGTGTGCTTACCCGCATTTCCCCTTTAGGGTTTACAAGTGGCTATTGAAAGTCTACCCCCCTTGAATATTTTTCAGATTTTGATGTGTCAGTGCGTCAGACTTTCATGCACTTAATTGAGGAGATTTTTTTTACACTCATCAAAACAGAATACTCAAAACCTTTCAAAGCCCAAATTGTTTTATTAGAGACAAAGCATATATGTATCTAAGAAAACAAAACCGAAGCCCAACAATTGGATAAGTTTCCACCCCACTGAGTCAAAACTTGGTGGGAGCACTTTTGGCAGCAATTCTAGCAGTGAATCTGTTGGGATAGATCTTCACCAGCTTTGCCAACCTAGATTTGTCAATGTTAGACCTTTTTTTCTTTACAGAACTTCATGCTCTGTCAAGTTCCTTGGAGAGCATTGATGAACAGCAATCTTTACGTCGTGCCACAAAATTTCACTTGGACTGAGGTCAGGGCTCTGAAAGAGCCATGTCAGAACATTTATATATTTTTTTATTCATTAGACTTTCTAATATAGCTTTGGTTGTGTGCTTCGAGTCATTGTAATGCTAAAAGGTGAACTTTATTCCCACTTTCGGCTTTCTTGAAGAGGGCAGATTTTTCTCCGCTCATTGTCCCTTCTATCCTCTCAAGTACCCCAGTCCCTACCGATGAGAAGCAATCCCCATAAGATGATGCTGCTGCCACCGCCATGCCTCACAGACGGGATGAGGCTCTCTGTGTTGGGTTTTCACCAAACAGAATGGGTTGCATTCAGGCCAAAATGTTTATTTTAATTTCATCAGACCACAAAACATTTTGCCACATGGATGCAGTATCACCTGAGTATTTATTTGCATATTTCTTGAGTAATGGCTTCCGTCTTGCCACCCTACCATACTGGTTAGATTTGTGGAGTGCTTGGGATAATGTTTCATGCACACTTTGACCACTCTTGGCCATGGAGGCCTGTAGTTCTTTCAAAATTGCCACTGGATTCCTGATTTATTTATTTAATTTATTTATTTAAAAGTATTTATATACCGCTTTTCAGAACAGGGTTTTTTGCCTCCCTGATCAGTCTCCTCCTTGCTCAGACATCCATTTGGCAGGGTTGGCTTGCTGTAAGCACAACTTGGTGATGGTATACACCTTCCATTTCTTACTAATTTTCTTGACCATGTTCTGAGCGATTTTCAAGGACTTTGTAATCCTTTTATACCCATCTCGAGATCAGTGTCTTTCCATAAATTTATCCCAGAGTATTTTGGACAGCTGCTTGTGCTCATGGTTGAGTCTTTGCTTTGAAATGCACAAACCATGAGAAACTTTGGAATTTATCTTGTCATTATGTGAATCAGTATAATTTAACAGGTGGGAATTCATTTGGTGTACGCTTTTGAAGGTAATTGGTTACACCATAGGTTTAAATATTTAGTATTGTTTCATGAAGTATAAGGAGGCAGATACTTAATCAACCAAGCTTTTCCATGTTTTTCTATTTCATTTTTTGAGGAATTATGTAATATATTTTTCACATGGTAGTTGTGGGGTAGGTCATGTGGATATATGGAACAAACACTGTTTAATGCATTTTACTTCCAGGTTATAAGGCAAAAACTCATGAGCATTTTGAAGGGAGATGTAGATTTAACATAGCCACTGTAGATCCTTAAATCTCATCTCACAGGGCTTTTGGTACAGATCTTGCACCATTTTTTTAGCACCATTCTATTCTATTCAAAACACTTTCGCTTATCCACAAAAGCCTTATTAATGAAAATCTCCACTGGATCAACCCACCGCTTCTCCCCCGCACATCCACAAGACCCACTCGCCCTGCACTCCAAGGAACTCTCTGTACTCCCTCAATCAAATCCACTAAACTTACCTCAACTCTAAACAGAGCCTTCTCCTTTGCTGGCCCGACCCTATGGAACTCCTTACCTCCTGACTTACGCACAGAGACCTCCACTCCCAAATTTAAGAAAAAACTAAAAACTTGGTTGTTCCTTCAGGCGTACCCCCCTCAATCCTCCACGAAGAAATCATAAGACCCTAAAGTCCCTACCCTTGAACCTGTGAGCTACCATGACAATACAAGTCTCCCCACAATATTACTTTCCTCTTAACAAATCCCTCTCAAATGACCATGAACTGCTATACCTTCTGTATTATAGTTATCCTTATCCATTGTTATTGTTTGGTTTGATATGTAACACATTGCTACTCGAATTTACATTTAACTTGTAGTTCTTTTGTTGTTCCTGTTGCCTCCTATAGTTGTCATTGTTCCATGTAAGGGCTCTGCCTAAATATAATTGGCTCTGCTTATATGTTCCATGTTGTATGTAAACCAATACGATGTGCAAACGGCTATCGGTATAGAAGAAACTCCAAATAAATAAATAAATAAATAATAACCCTTCTTAGGACTGTCTCCACTCAGTTCTTGCAGAGTTATAGCCTCCAAAACTGGGCACACTACTCCAGGTGACATCTCTCTAGTGATCTATACAATGACATAATCAGTAGATGAGCATGCAGGTTCCCATATTTAAAAACAACACCTAAACCCTTACCTCTACTCCCATGTCTTACCATCAAGCACTGTAATAATTTGAACAGTCACCAAAACTAGTGATCCATTGCAAAAGCATTTGGAACCCTAGGTCCCCTTGGCCTTGCTGATGTCAACCTGATTGGTTTCTGGGAAGTAACTTTCTGGTACTAACCCAGTAGCTTGTAGTGTCTCAAGGTCATATGCTTTAGTTAAAAGAAGTGCTGCCATCTACTATGGACTGACACTACTTGCTACATGATCCTTGCTCACTGCACCACCTGGAGTCTTCCTCAGTCTGATACTGCCATTGCTGCTTTCTACTTTATTTATTTATTTATTTATTTATTTATGTAAGGCTTTTTTATACCGATAACTGTTTACATATTGTATCGGTTTACATGGATCAGAAGGAAAAGAGCAATTACATGGAACGGAGTGTAACATAGTATAAGATAACTAATAACATTACTACATCCTCTCTTCCTGGTGGGGTCAATAACCCTGCCCCTATGACATCATCAGGGCACTGGGATTTGAGGCATACAGTGACACCAGAGGCATTTCCACCTGCCCTCCACTGCTTGTTGCTGGACCCTTGCTCACTACTCCACCTGGAGCCTTCCTGAGTCTGATGCTGCCATTGATGTTTTCTGTATCACTGCAGCTCCTCGCTTCCTGGTGGACCAATAATGAGTGCTACATCATAACTTGCCTGATCCTGTTTACCATAATTTTTCAGTATGGCTATTCCTAACAACAATAGATTTTGTTATCTCAAACAAATATTTATAACTCTAGTAATATTAACCATTTCTTTTTAATCCTCTTCTTAAATAAGCAATCCATTAAAAAAAATTGTTCATGATTTATTACAAACTGAAATGCCAGATTGCTTGTTTTTAATCAAATCTTGGTTATTAGATACTGGCAATGTTACCTTTAACCAAATTTGTCCCCATAGTTATCTTGCAATCTCCAGACCTAGATCAAACCGGGGAGGGGGAGGCATTCTTGTACTCATACAAAACAATCTAGTACCCACTCAAGTTCATCTGCGATCCTTATGTGCTACTCTTAGTCTCAATAAAATTACTACATTTCTGAATAGTCTACTGTCCACCTGGTTTGCTAACCCAAGACACTTCTCCCCTTATTGAAATACTATCTGCTTTGCCTATTGATCCAAAATGGAGAGTTATTCTGGGTGATTTTAATCATCGTTTAGATCCCATCCCTACTCCGATCCTGATCTCTTCAAAGCCACTCTCATTCCTAAATTGCAAACATCTTATTCTGGTAATGTTGAAGCAGCAACGCAATCCTGGAAAGTGACACTAGATCACACCAATAAAATCAATACTTCTAAAAAGTACTCATTATACTCCATGGTATAATGCTGACTTAAAATCTATGGAACAAAAACTGAGACTCCTGGAACGTCGATGGAGAAAGAACCCTTTACTCCAAAGAGTACAATTCTTTCCTAATAACATATCAAAACAATTTGAACACTATAAAAAATAGCCATTTACTCTCAGAAAATTGCATCTGCTATTAATAATTATGCACAGCTCTTTAATATTGTTAAATCCCTGTCCAAATCTCATACTACCAATAAGTTACCATCTGATACAGATTATTACAGACAACTAGGAGCCTTTCTAAATGAGAAACCAAAAAAAAATACAACCGTTTTTTTCACCTTCCCATTCCAACTGAACTTTCCAACTCATACCCCATTGCAAGATGGGATACTTTTTCACCAGTAAATTTTTACACAGTCACGTGATTAATATCCAAAATGAAAAACTCTTGCCCCATTGCACTTTTGAAATGTACACATGAAGACATCTCACAACACCTCACCTCCATAGTCTATCTCTTGCATCCAGCACAATACCAGCAGCCTTAAAACAAGCCTCAGTTACACCAATACCAAAAATTCCTCAGGTGATCCTTCTGATCTCAATAATTATTGTCCAGTCTCATCCCTTTCCTTTATGTCTGAACTCATTGAGTTTTCTCTATTACACCAGCTCTTTCATTACCTCACCAAACATGAAATTCTTGACCCACAATAACCTGGTTTTTGCAAAGGTTTCAGTACTAAAACACTATTACTATCACCTTTTGACACAATACTTTGTGGTTTTGATGCAAATACAGATTACATCATGGTACTATTAGATATATCCGCTACATTCGACACAGTTATACATTCCATACTACTAACATGTTTAGCTTCAATTGGTATATCTGGGATAGTTCCAATATGAATCAAATTATATTTATCAGATCTCACACAAAGAATTAGGATAGGTTCATCGTACTCCACATGATTCAACATTTTACCTGGTGTTCCACAAGGCTCAGCACTCTCATCCATATTATTCAGCATTTACCTTTCCCCTTTCTGCAAATTACTTTCCTGCTTGGGAGTCAACTAAAACATGTGTGCAGATGACATTCAATTCTTCATCCCATATTCTTCCTCATGGCCAATACCATTGAGATTGCAACACTCTGCATTAGTTCAGTAAAACACTGGTTACCTCATCATGATGTGACAGACCCTTCAGTCATGTCACCATTAATATTTGAGTGAGCCCTTAGTTCAGCTAGAAAGAGAGTTCAGGTTAGTGTGAGAGCAGGTAACATTCATATGCATCTCCTCCTTTTGAGGGGTTTGGAATGGCTGGCCCCCCTGAGAGTCTAATTACCAGCTCTCCACAGAGAGCGTGGGAAGCAGTCCTTTAGGTTTGCTGAGAGTTAGGAGATAGAAAGGAGTTTAGGTTTTGTGTTTCTTCAAGCTCAGTCACTGGAAGTAGGCTAACCCTGGGGATACTGACCAGTGTCGGGAAGGTTTTCCTTCCAGTGTACTCACTAGCTGGTTGGGATATCCTCTGGGTTGTTTTTGAGGCATAAGAACATAAGAAAATGCCATACTGGGTCAGACCAAGGGTCCATCAAGCCCAGCATCCTGTTTCCAACAGTGGCCAATCCAGGCCATAAGAACCTGGCAAGTACCCAAAAACTAAGTCTATTCCATTTTACCATTGCTAATGGCAGTGGCTATTCTCTAACGGGCGGATTTTAAAAGCCTTGCTCGCGTAAATCCGCCCAGATTTACGCGAGCAGGGCCTGGCGCGCCTATTTTCCATAGGCCGCCGGCACGCGCAGAGCCCCGGGACGCTCGTAGGTCCCGGGGTTTTTGGAAGGGGGCGTGTCGGAGGCAGGACCCGATGACGCTACATTTCGGGGGCGGGGCGTTTCGGGGGCGGGACCGGGGGCGTGGCGCCGGCCCGGGGGCGTGGTCCAGGCCTCCGGACCAGCCCTCGGGTTGGAGGACGGCGCGCCAGCAGTCCGCTGGCGCGCGTAGATTTATGTCTGCTTCTCGCAGGCGTAAATCTACGACAAAGGTAAGGGGGGGGTTTAGATAGGGCCGGGGGGATGGGTTAGGTAGAGGACGGGAATGGAGGCAGTTTGCGCGGCTCGGCGCGCACCGGCTGCCCAAAATCGGCAGCCTTGCGCGTGCCGATCCAGGATTTTAGAGGATACGCACGGCTATGTGCGTATCTTATAAAATCCAGCGTACTTTTGTTTGCGCTGTTTTTAAAAATCTACCCCTTAGTGAACTTAATAGCAGGTAATGGACTTCTCCTCCAAGAACTTATCCAATCCTTTTTTAAACACAGCTATACTAACTGCACTAACCACATCCTCTGGCAACAAATTCCAGAGTTTAATTGTGCGTAGAGTAAAAAAGAACTTTCTCTGATTAGTTTAAAATGTGCCCCATGCTAACTTCATGGAGTGCCCCCTAGTCTTTCTATTATCCGAAAGAGTAAATAACCGATTCACATCTACCCATTCTAGACCTCTCATGATTTTAAACACCTCTATCATATCCCCTCTCAGCCATCTCTTCTCCAAGCTGAAAAGTCCTAACCTCTTTAGTCTTTCCTCATAGGGGAGCTATTCCATTCCCCTTATCATTTTGGTTGCCCTTCTCTGTACCTTCTCCATCGCAATTATATCTTTTTTGAGATGCGGCGACCAGAATTGTACACAGTATTCAAGGTGCGGTCTCACCATGGAGCATTTGAGATTTTTCGTGCTAGGAGCCTTGTGAGACATTCTGGGCCTTCTTGGGCACAGGGATTGGGGAATCCCGTATCTGTGATGCCCAGGGATAAGGAAGACCTGCCCTAGTGGCGGTGACCAGCTGCAAGGAACAACTCCGGTGTTAATATCTCTAATGAGGATAAAGAAACTGTTTTGTTAGAAGAGCCAAGAGGAAGTTTTGACTGCCCTTCCTTCTTGTCTGAAGCAAGAGAGCTACTTGTTTCAAGAGGATCCTTCCCATCAGGGATCCAGAGAAAAGAACTAAAGAGACTTTGTAAATCAAGGAGATCCAGAAGATCTGCTAACTGTGAGTATGGGAAAGTAACATCACTGGGGACACCCATCTGGTGTTTCTCCACCCTGGGGGAGAGAAGAGATTTACTCTCTGTACCATAGACTTTAACATTTTTATCAGATTAGAAGGGGGTTTGACCATCCTAAATGGCCCTGCCCATCTGGGAGCTTCACTTTACTTAATCCAATAAAGTGGATGTTTCCCTAGCTCTGATATAAGTGAGTCCTGCACAGATAGAGGGAAGAGACTGTAAGAAATTGAGAAGAGAATTCTGTGGTGCTGCGGTTTGAGTTTGTGCCATTCATCACCACTGTAAAACAGTAAAAACTTTCAGTTTGGACACTAAACCAGTGGCTCCAGAGTATTTGTTTTGCATGTACTGCACCCACAGCAAGGACAAGTACCCTCCCCAAAGGAACACAAATAATTACAGAGAAATGTGAAAAAAGGTAACCCCTGTCACACTGGGCCCTGAAAGTGTATCTCTCTCCCCTCCCCCCTCTCTCCTCCACCTTCAAAGGATCTGGCCCTGGGAGGAAGAGAAAATATGAAAGAGTTAACCGGTAATAGGTTCCACCCTCAAAGAGTAACATAGCCCCATTGGATAGCAGTCCTCAAACCTCATCCAGATTACAACTTAACCTGTCTAAAACTGAAGTCATTTTGCTATCTTCAATAAAAATCATCCACGTCCTCTCCCAACATTTACCAATCTCATTATCTGCTAGGAAGGAACCTCAGTACAATTCTTTATCAAAATGTATCAATGAAAAAGTATATTTCCTGTGTTCTAAAGTTCTCATTATATTAACTGTACCTATTAAAGAATCTCAGACTGCTACTGGAACCTTAACATTTTCAATTGGTTCTACAGATTCTAATTTTAAATGCTTTGCACTATTGCAACTCCTTATACGTGGGTATTCCAAAGTGCACAATTCGCCCGTTGCAAATTACTCAAAACTCTGCTCTGAGATTACTAAGTGGAATAAAAATCGGGGAACTTATTATACCTACACTTATGAATCTACATTGGTTGCCAGTTGCATGGCAATCATAGTACAAGATGCTCAGTCTAAAATATAAATCTTCTGAATGTCGATTCATCCACCTGGCTTGCCTCAAGTCTTTGGCTATATAAACCATCTCATCAACTGTGCTCTGCAGAAAACATCTTTTGGAAGTCCCAACTCTAAAACTAGCGCGACTGGAAGTTACCAGAAACAGCGCTTTCTCAGTAGCTGGTCTACATCTTTGAAATGCACCACCTGAAACTATTCGGACAGCTTCATCAAGTAAATCTTTCAAGAGAGCCTTGAAAACTCATCTTTTCATGCAGGCATTCCAAACTTACCATGGGTCCTCCCTGGTTTTTTCCTTATTGTTAAACTGACTCTTTTTCTCTTTGTGCAATTTCACTTGTAAATACTGACTGTGTATGTGACAGATGTGAACCACCATGTACTGTAACAGAATGGGTGGGATATAATTTTTAATAAATAATACATATGTGGCCAATTTTGAAATTTAAAATTTAAATGTAGTAGACATAAAGGGGAATCGTACCAGATGTTGCAATTGTGCAGTCTCTTCTTTTTGCCTCAGAGCAGTTAGCACTATTTCAACCCTGCCTACCTTGCATTATCCCTGTTTGCTGTGCCTCTGCCCATTTACCACTTGCACAATCTGGAAAAGATGTTTGCATTGCCTGTTCCAGTTCTCTAGTGCACATCACGAGCTTGCAGTCCTTTGATTCATTATTTATGATGTATGTCAGAACTTCACTGGGATTTTCAGAATTGTTCATCTTTTGAAGGAGCACATCAATGGCATCTAAGGCACCACTTTTTTTTTAGTTTTCCCTTCATTCTCCTTGCATCTCTATAAATAGCTGGCTGGAAGTGTGACATTTCCAGTATTTCTGCCCTGAGCCCCTAGAATGGAGCCTTTTGCCTTACAAAGGGTTCATTAAGGGCTTTCACCACATTCTGCATATAAAAGACAACTGACCCGCCGTTATGGCTGGTGCCAGTAATTTTAGAGCTCATTTCCAACATGTCATGCATATATGAGCTCCACTCTGGCTTGTGTATTTCCAAGAAACACCTAATTTGCCCCATGCATGTAGGTTCATGGGGCTAGATTCCTGGGAAACCCTCTGCAGTTACCACTGCCTCATATGTATATGTACAATGTCATTTGAGGTAGTGGGGATTGTGTTGATTTTGTTCCTAGAGTTTTCCCAGTACAAAGCATTCCATTCTTAATATATTAGATCCACATTATTTGTTTTTTGTTGTTGAATTAGCCTGGAAAATTAATGTGGTCTGTATTCTTGCTGTTTTATTTTGTATGCGTTTGACAACAGCACGCTTTAAAAGAATGAATATGTGTAATGTTTCAGATCAAATACTTTCACTTTATTTGATAATTAATTTACTGATTCTTTTCTCAGTTCTGGACAGCCCTGAGGAGCTGGAGAAGAAGCGCATCTGCCGTATAATCACTAGAGACTTCCCACAGTACTTTGCAGTAGTGTCCCGGATTAAACAGGACAGCAACCTGATTGGGCCGGAGGGTGGACTGCTGAGCAGTACGGTTGTGCCGCAGGTTCAGGCAGTCTTCCCAGAGGGTGCTCTAACCAAGCGGATTCGTGTAGGCCTACAGGTACAGAACCTTATCAGTGGTGTGAAATCATTCAGTGTTGAGATTGTACTTTTAGTATGTGATTCGTTACAAATGATTAAATCTTACATCAATATGCATTTTCCCCCCAAGTCTACAATACAGGATAGATGCATATTATGACAACTGCAAGGCTAGTTAAGTTAAGAGATGTGATATATGTAATGGGATATGATGGCTATACTCAAAATATGAAGCATTTTTAACCTGCTAGCCATGATTTTTATGATGTGTAAATAACAACTTGAAAAACTTACATGTATACGTCCTGGAAGTAACATTTTAATTTTATTTCATATACCTAAACTTGACTGAAGTAAATGTGTAATGCATGCTGGCATTATATATACTATACACTTTGAAAGCAAGTGGCATGCATGTTTCACTTGTGGTACAGTTGCATTGGTGTACAGGTTGTTTATTGCCATAGTGCTGTGACAAATATACACACACACACTGAGTACACCGGAGAAGATCTGTACCTTAGTTCATCTTGAGATTTGTGAGGATATTGGCCTCCCTTCATCTCCCATCTTAATTCTTGATTGGCCTCATGTCCAACACAAAAGAACATTTTGAGTCGGTCTGTTTTTTTAAATGTTTTATTTTATTTTACTTTTTAGCAGTCTTTTTTTTATTACTCTTATTCTTCCTGCATTTCTTGCTCCCATGTTATTCTTTAGTTTCCTGTTTATTCTATCTTCTTATCATTATTTGTTTCATTTTTGCACCCCTTTCTATCTTTTTATCCAAACTTTGTCCATCGTGTTTCTTTTTCCTTTGCCCCCCTCACAACATGATAGAAGCTATCCAAGGGATAGCATGCAAAAGAAAAGTGTCGTCAATGGGGGACCTAAGTCATGTAGACTGGAGAGTGCCGGCTGTGGAATCCTCTAGGAATAGGGGATGCTGGAATCCTTGCAAAAGGTATTTCTCAAGCAACCAGCTGATGAGCCCGCTTTATGGCAAAGCGATACTGAACCTGCTGCCTACAAGTGGAGAGACCCACTGAAGTTATGATAACAAAAAACCTTGGGTCCAATGATCAGTGTAACGTGTGTGGTTCAGTGGATCAGAACCAAGCTGTACTAGAACAGTGATTCTGTTAAGGATGACTGATCAGGGGTAGGAAATCTGAGAGGTGCAGAAGAACTATGAACAACAATAAAAAGGATCATTGAACTAGTAGCAAAATCTTTGTCAGTCATGCTAGCAAAAAGAATGAAGCGACCTCTATGTTTCATCAACAAAGTAGGGAAAAAAAGTAAGAATGTAAGAGCAAGCTAAATTGTCTTCAGAAGCTACAAAGAGACACACAAGAAGGAGGGTAAGCAATAATTACCAGGAGAAAAAAAGGGAGATAGGAAGGGCAGTTAAGTGTGCAAAGACTCACACAGAAGCATATATTATCCCGACATTAATGGCAGAGGACAAAACTTAAATTAAAGGCGACGTAGGTTAGCCCAGTGGCTCAGGTGGCAAGGGCTGTATATTGCCATGTGGAAGGTCTCTGGTTTAGTCCCTGAGTTGGGTCTCCCACTCCCCAGATTGTGTGAGGATGCTGCAGAGACAGCGTTCACTGCCCCCTGGGGGAAGGACTCATTGTCATGAAGGGTGGCCGGATTCCCAGGCCCATGATTTCAGGGTTCTAGCAGGAGCCCTGATGTCTGTCACTGCAATGACCTAACCAGGTATGTTGAGAGGGACAGTCACAAATGAAAGCTCCTGGTGCCATAATCCCAGCCCTGGTTCCGATTGTGCCAACAGTACAAAGGAGCAGGGAAAACTGCAGGGTAACAGCAAAAAATCACAAGGGAGGATGCGTTTAGTAAAGAGGAGAACCAGAAGAAAGCAGATATGTGTCTATTAACAGTGGAAGGAGAGACTGAGGGACCAAAAGCAAAATGTAAGGATAGAAGGGACCATTTTCTCAGGAGGATGAATTCAAGGTCCTGGCACCATTGAAATTAAACAAAGTAGTGGGACATACGGTAATTGGGTACATCCTGAATACAAATGGAGCGAAAGCAGATACTGACTGTACCTGTTATACTTCTATTCAAATTATTACTTGAAAGAGGAGAGGTTCTAGGAGAACATCTGATGTAGTCTTGCAGCACAAGGGTGGAAATAAAGAAGCAGAGAACTACAGGGAAAAGGAAAGGAATGGTAACACTAATGAAGGACTGAATAGTGTTTTGAAACCAATGGGTTACAGGATGCTAGGGACCCGGGGAACATTGTTTCCCAAGAGGAAGATACTGCCACACAAACCTGATTAGATTCTCGGATTAGGGAAACAAAGTATTAGATCAGGAGATGCAGTAGATCTGGCCTTCGGTTTCTCCCCCTATTTATAAGTAATATTGTGGAAGATTTAGAAAGGAAGATGTACCTTATGTGGATGAATTGAAAATCAAGCGAGTAGACATACCATTGGGGATAGATATGATGAAACAGGGCTTTAAAAATTGGAGAAATGGTCAAATGTTTGGCAACTGTGCTTTAATAAAAAAAAAAAAAAAATGCAAAATCTGCATTTGGAGAGCAGAAATTCAAAGGTCATATATCATTTTGGTGGGGAACAACTGTTACCTGAAATGGTCTCCTCCCAGCACAGCTTAGAAATCTTACTCCCTGGGAATTTTATCCGAATACCATCAGAATGCTCCCAGACAACAAACCAAAAGCGCAAAAACAAGTGTGTGTATCTTTATTCTATATAATCATGAAGACTAAGACCAAAAGAGCTTTCAGAACCCAGCTCTTAGTGAGGTGACAGCAGATACAACATAGACAGTCAGTGTGATCTCTTCTTCCGGTCTTGATTCCAGATGCTGGCAGTGTTGTTGTCCTTCCTCTGTTCCCTTTCCTTTGTTTTTTTTTTCTCCTTATTTTCAGCTTTTTGCCCTTGGGAGCCTGTTTTTGTTCCATTTTGACATTGCATTCATTTGTACCCTGCTTTGATTGACTGTATTCTAATTACTGATTAACTTCTGTACTTCCTTTTGGAAAATATGATACCACTTAAAGTGATAGATGGTAGTTTAGTGTACTGTACTTTGGAATTTAGATGGGCAGGCATGGTATGGGATTTTGTGGGAACTGCTGCTTACAGTTCCTCCTTCGCTAGGATCAGACTAGAACACACCAAGCTAAGTAGTTCCATCAACTTGGAATTTTATCCCTCTGGTCATTAGGAAATAAACTATATCAGATTTCAAAAGTGCTTAAAGACATGGTGTTCTCCCAAGTGATTGATGTTTAGCTTTATTACTTTTTTAGGTTCTTTTTTCTGTTTTCAGCAGTCACCGTCTATTTTGTATTTTCTTTACAAGTTTTATGGTTTTAAGTTCTTATAGATTTTTCCAAATTTTGTTTTTTAATAGTGCTTGTTTAATATTAGTTCTAATTTGATTTTGTTTTGTGTAATTTTTTTATATTGTAAACTGCTTTGATGGCATTGTAACGATTGATGGTCAAATTTAATAAATAATATTAATGACTTTATTATTTATATAGCCCCCAATCCATTATGGTCCTGAGCCTGGTGGGGGCATACAGAGAGGACCCTGGACCCCCATGACCCCCCTGCAGGATTCCTGCATGGGGGAAAAGTACAGGCTTTCCAAGGCCCTTACGGGTTGATTTTCAAAGTGCTGTTCGCGCAAAAATGGCCACGTACACACGTATGCAGGCCTCACGCGAGCAACATGCATTTTAAGAAGCTGCTAAGTACGTGCATACATATCCGTGCGTGCGTCAAAAAGAAAGGGGTGGAAAAGGGGTAGAGCATGGGCGTTCTGGGGCAAGGCCAAGATTTACGCATTTTAAAAAAGCTCACCATGGCGCGCATTGCCTTGTTATATGCCTTGCATTTTAAGGCGTTTAGCATAGCGTGAGGGTTCAGGGTCAAGTGGGGAACTTGCAGGATGAAGTAGCAGAGGGGTCTTGAAGACCTCGATATGAACTGAGCAAACTGGTGGACTACTTGGAAAAACAGTTTTTTCCCTCGTATGAGCGTGTTTCAAATTCTGCCTGCATACGCGTGCAAAAGCCGCTAAAGCCCTAGTCAAAATATGCGCAAGAGGGGTACTTTAAATGATATGCGTGCGCTTGCGAGCACAATTTAAAATTGCAGCGTCTCCCCGCTGGCGCACTGATACGCGCATGTATGGGCATAAGCGCATTCCTTTTAAAGTTACCCTGTAAATGTTTTGTACTCACAGGGGCTCTTCTTGCACACTAGCTAAGCATGCCAAAAAGACCACGTCCCCACCAGCTCGTTTGTTCAACAAAAAAAAAAATCTTTACTGACTGATGGCAGAGAAAACACAAAGCCCCAAAATAGATACACTTCTGAGTAGTGTACCACACTGTAGCTCAATTTGGGAAAAAGAAAGTCACAAAAAATAAACACAGTCTCATTCACCACTCCAAACGTCTTCCCCCAAAAGGTCATCTGTTCAGGACAGGTACCCCTTTCCACCTGTTTGTTAGCTGCAATGTTTTCTCCAAGGTCCTTCTCTCTCCTGTGATTCTCGGGCTGATTTTAGCTGAAGCAGTCTCTGACACCAGGCTGCCCTTCCTCTGGCACCTCCCAGTCCACCAGTCCACCAACTCTGCAGGGAAATCCTCTTCTCCTTTGGGTTCCCACTTCACTTTGGCAACTTTCCCAGGCAGATTGAACTTCCTCTGTCACCTCCTAGTATACTCGTCCATAGCTCTTTAAGACCTTCTTTACACGCCAATCTGCTGAACTTCCAGGAACTTCTCTCATCAAATCCTTCTCGTCAACTCCCATGGGCCACCTGTGCTTAAAATCCCCTCCTCACTCCCCAGCCATGTGAAGGGATAAAGCTTCTTAGGGGCTCTCCTGCTCCCTCAGCCCTACGCTAAATCTGATTCTTGATTCCTACTATGTCACATGGGCACAGGAGATTTGTTAAACCACAGACCCCCTCCCAGTGGGGAATGGTACACTACACTAACACATCTACAATACACTGACCAGTAGGCAAGCACAAATGGGCAGGCTGGGTGGTCCAAGTGGTCCTTATCTGCCAGCATGAAATATGTTTCCTTCGCTTTTTTTTTTTTTACCAATTTCCTTTTTGGGTACAACAAATTTTCCTATTTAAATTTCCCTCACTTTGCCTCTCTCCTTCTCTCCCTTTATTCCCGTCACACACCCTTCTCACACACTACACGCTATTTATTGCATTTTATTCCTTGTGCATCTCTCACACTTGCCTCTCTTGTGCTTCCTCTCATAATCTCTGCCTTTTGCACTTATGCAGTCTCACTTCCTGTCCTTATCTCCCCTCCCAGCATGTTATGCCCCTTTTGTTCATTACAAAAAGAAAGTAGCTATGATCTAGAGGTAGGTAGATATGATATATATATATGATATAGATCTATTTATTACAGACGATGCTGTGCAACACATAAACCTAATAGTATGGGTAGAGTAGTAGGAACATTGTGTGTATTTTTGTTAGTCTTCATGAATAAAATGTATTTATCCTTTTTTTTTGTGTCTCTTTTGGTTTCTGTATACATCTAAAGGCCCAGCCCATGCACAGTGAGCTCGTAAAGAAGATTTTAGGTAACAAGGCTACCTTTAGCCCCATAGTTACTCTGGAACCCAGGAGGAGGAAATTCCATAAACCCATCACCATGACGATTCCAGTCCCCAAAGCTTCCAGTGATGGGATGACGCTTGGGTTTGGGGGTGACGCGCCTACTTTAAGATTGCTGTGCAGCATTACAGGTAAGCTGGATGTGGCAGGACATCAAAAACAATATGAAGCAAACCGCAGACTACAATACATGAGAGGGAAAAAACATTAGATGTGAAAAACGCTTTACTTTTTCTAACAGCTGGCGACAAAATTCAGTGTATCAGCAGGTTCATAGTGACGTGCATCTGCGCTATATCTCTGCGCCTTGCATAGATATGGTCACGAAGCATAAAATAATCAACTTAGAAGCAAAGACGGTAACTTTAATACCAGCGCGCGGGCACATGTTGTACGAACATATGCTGGCTCGCATTCAGAGATGCAGCCGTTTTATAACATTTGCGCATATATGCACACACGAAATAAAATAGGCTGAACGTGCGTACCTGTGCGCACAATTTTATATGGACACGCACTGCAAAGTCTGCCTCCACCACGTAAGTGAGGGGACTTTCATAGAAGCGCACGCCAACGCAATTACCAATTAAATTACTTCGTTCCCAGTTCATCCAGGTAAGAGATAGGACTTCCTCAGCCCCTATTTAAATAGCCTTCCTTTTCCCCTCTTAACCCTGTTTTCATGCATATATTTTTTTGTTTTAGGACTTACACTCCATCCATAGCAGAAGTAAAGTTACGCAATAGGGGATCCCGGCGTGCGCTTGTGCGCAGAAGTTTGAACACGCTAGTTTCATTCATAAACCCAGGAACGCCCTCGCCCCTCCCAGACCATGCCAATGCCTCGCCCCATTTTTGGACTTTTTCATTTGTGTGCATACCTGGGCGGCTTTTAAAATCCGCTTGGCGCATGCCGGCCCAACATATTTGCATATCTCCTGGTTTTGGCGCACGTCAGGCTTTTAAAATCCACCTATGTGAGAAAAAAAACATAAGAAAAACCGTAATAGAAATCTAAATAATAAACCATTTAGAAGTTCTTCCTCTAACTAGGACAAGCCAGATAAAAATGAAAGGAAGCTATTATGAAATCATACATCAGTAAAAGTCTATGCTCAGAATTTATTTAAAAGCTAATATAAATAAGCAAGTTTTTACTTGTTCCTGAAACTGAAGATCAGTAACTAAACGGGCCTGTCTAGGTAAGGAATTCCACGCGTGTGGCAGCATAAGAGAAGGCCCACGTGCAGAGTTCTGGAATAGTTAATCCTGGGAGCTACTCCAGGATTTAATGTGGATCTGTTTCTATTTCTCTTCACACTTAATACTGGAGTTGACGTCAAATCTCCATGCACATATACTCAGCTTAGTGGTAGTCACTTGGAAAGCTGCTCATCCAAGAGTGAAACTGTCTCCCTACCTCAGATAATTACCCCATGATTAATATGAAACTCGCGCATCTCCTTCTGTTGTAAATGCAAGCAGCAGTACTGATTCTGTTGATTAAGATAACCTTGAATGGCCTGCTCCTGAACCTGCAAGATGGAAACACGGAGATAGAGCTATAAAGTATTCTGTGGGACACCATATTCTTTTATTCCCTTCCTCCTTAGAAAGATTTTTATGCATATATCAGACACATGGTTTCAAATACAGAAAAATGGTTAAAACAGCACATTTTAAACTCACAGACAGTAATATCTTGCTGATATATTCACTCTTCCTTCATAAGCATCCATATACCAAATTACTACATTTCTCACCTGCTACTTGGACAGGCAATGTGAGGTCAGACTGTTTGGGGCTTTTTTTTTGGGGGGGGGGGGGGGGTATTTATTTTTTTCCCTCTGCTGTTTTCATCCTGCTTTTTTATTTATTTATTTATTTTTAACTTCCATCTTAATCAGAACCAGCCTCCGCTGGGCTATGGTTCAATAAGCCTTCAATTCCAATTACCTGGGATAGATTTCATAAACTCCATCCCATGTAGTGTAGCCATTACAGCAACAGTCCTGTTCTGAGGATCATAGACTGACTCCTGTCACCATTGTGCAATGGCTAGGATAAACAACCCCCTCCAATACCCCCTTATGGCTGTGAATGCTGCCTCCGCAGTGTCCTCAGCCCAGTCCCCGCAGACCCAGGGAACAGATGCCATGTTCAGGATTTGAAGCTAGGTCTTGTGAATGGCAGTAGGTAGCACTGCCACTGAAATACTGGGCCAATCTAAGGTCTTTCAAAAGGTAAAGGGCTTTTTTGAACCGTGGGGATGTGTCATTCAGTAAATATTGCTTTATGGGAATTAAATTGTAGGGTAGAGGCAGTGGTAGTAAACTGGGAAGAATCACATGGTTTCAAAACAGAGGCATAGTCTTGGGTGGTCCTTGGGGGGGCCCAGTACCTATTCACTTTTGGTTCAGGCTTCCACTCCCAGCAGCAGGGTCATGTTCTATCTGAGTCAGGAATTGAGAGAGTCTGGAGGCATTGGAATCACTGCCAGTCCATGATTCCCTATGCCTTTAAGTAGGCTAACTTGAATGGGAAACACCACTGCCCTTGGGCTAGACATGTAGAAGTTTGAGACCATCAAAATCTTTGTTTACTTTTGGCAGGTAATTATTTTTATCCTCCCTCCTCTCAGCCCTTTCAAAGTTCAGGAATGCCTGGTCTGGGTGTAAGTCCATGTATGTAATTTCTCTTCAGTAGCCTGAGAAATGAACACTAAAATAGTTACCTTAACTACATAGGGAAAGGGAGAAACAGCAGAGATGGGCGGGAAGACTGAAGAGACAGGAGGTAGGAGTGTTGCCAGAAATTAAAAGGGTTATTAATTATGCACCACTGCCATGAAGATCCACACTGGATGGGATGGGGAGGCTGACCTCGGTTCTCACTCATTCTAACCATGGCCTCCAAAACTTAAGAGTTCTGGCTACACCCCTGATTTGTAAAGAGCAGCAAAGTTTTGGGGATATTGAATAGGAAAAATCAAACACTGCTACAATCCCTTATCTTTTATCTATAGATATTTCTAGAATTTGGCTAATTAGAATTTAGAATTTTAGAGTATCCAGTTTTAGTTAAAGTACATTTCAGATAACTCACTGAAAGGTGACCAATTCATTTGCTAGAAAGGAGAGTATCCTTATTATATATGTGAAATACATCTATGTAACTGTTATTACACAGAAAACTACATAAGAGTAAGTTGTGTGCAGAGAAAAAAGTGGCTTAATTAGCAATAACATCAATCATAAAGTGTTTTTTAATTTTGTACCTTAGTTTCCCCAAAGGGTTTTCTGGTTTAGAGAAAAACTGGGCAAAGTCTATTGAAGAGGTTATGGGGACAATTTTAAAAGCTAATTCCATGGGTAACACCATATTTGTATTTATATTCCGCTTTATATAATACAGAGAATCAAGGTGGACTCCAAACAGAATAACATGTAACAATCAATGCAAGCAACATAGAAATGGCTTTTTAAAAAATTGGCTTCCCGATATGCAAGAAAACTTGCACATGCTCTGTCTGTTCTGGCTTAAGTTGACCCAGACTGAGTGGAGCTGTTCCCAGGGTGCAGTTAGGGAGGGGTTTGGACTTACACATACACTTTTACAATTTCAAAAGAATGGGTGCAAATATTCACCTAAATTTTCCTCACACATAATAAGCAGGCATATAACGTACGTGGATAAATTTGGTGGGATAATTTTCAAAGAGGACTTATGCACTCAAGTCTTCTTTGAAAATTGATGGAGCTTACCTCATGTGCATTTGCCATCTAATTTAGGTGGGTTGTGATACAATTAACTACTATGAGGGTAATTTTGTAACATTTACATCTAAGTCAGCCGGAAAATGCATGCATAAGTTACACCAATTTTCAAAGCAGACTTAAACATTTAAGACCGCTTTAAAATTTATTCCACTAGATTTACCTACAAATTTTACATTGCGTAAAAGCTCAACATTAATTTGCCATGAAAATCTATCCGAAAGTAAGCATGTTAAGACCAAACCTTTCTCTCACCTCTGTCCCCAGGAACGCTGTCACTCAGTCCGGATATGTGAACATGACATACATGCATCGGGTGGGCACTGTTGTAAAAGGCCATATTTGTGCATAAAACACTGTTTTACCTGTAGAAGTCCCATTTGAAAATTTGCCCCCTAAGTATAGTCTAAATCAATTTTAAGTGTAGTCTTCTGGGAAATTCATCAGATAGACAATTTTGTTTGGTTTCATATTGTTCAGACCCCACAGAATCATCTTGAGCAATCAGGGGGCAATGATCAAACTACCTGGATAGGTTACAGATTCACAGATGCTTTATTCAGATCTGCAAGCTCATTTTCAAAGGGAAACGCCTGGTGGAGTTTCCCTTTGAAAATCTGGGCTAGCACACACATCTCTACACCTGCATTGAAACAGGCACAAAATAGGCACTCAAAAGTATATGTGGAGGTTTCAAACTGAAATCCCTCCCCCAGCATAATCCCACCTATTTTTTAATGCAGGTAGACATGCATGCTCTGCTTCATAGCCTGTATATTTTAATCCACAGTGGGTTGATGGGGAGGGAGGTAATCTTCAAACCATACTTTTGCTCAGCTAAACACATAGCTAATGTAAAAACATTTGATTATTTCCCATGCCATGTTCTTTATGGCATTTGTAGGGTGAATTTCCATAAGGCCCACGTGGTTCTAAATTATATGGGCACCTTTAGTACACATGCTTCACAACATTTTTCAAAGGAAGGCACCCTGACTTGCTTGCCTTTGAAAACTGGCAGCTGCAAAATGCAAGTGCTAAAAGAGCTCACTTCCTTTGCATCTGTTGTTTGCGCAATGACCAAGCAGGAACAAAACCACCTGCAGGAGCAGTTTTACCTCCCTGACCTGAATGCATTCACAGGAATGCCTCTTTTTAATGAATCTAAAGGAATGAACACTGTGGCACCCACTTGGAATCTGAGCCACATTTAAGGGTAGAGGCACAGTTTTCAACCAGGCCTTTTGAAAATTTCCCTCGCAGCAAAAAATTCATATTCTTAAACAGGGACATCCACTCACTCTAGTGCTAAGAGATAATAACTACAAGCGAGAAAAAATTACAGCTACTGTAGATTAACCACCAGTGGAAGGGCCTGCATGTCTCACAAAAACATTGGTTGCTGGTTCTTGTTTCTGGCTGAAATCTTTCCTCTCATTGCCCGTACAAGGAGATTCTCAGGAGGGGGCTCACTATCTCCTGTTTGTAATATTTGCAGTCCCTGGATGACTGCAGCATAGAATGAGGGTGAGTGGGAATCTCCCCACAGAGTTTATAGTGCTCTGTAGAGCAAGTGCAGTCAATACATTATAAGAAATGTATACACAATATTTGTGAAGAGAGATGAGTTCATTGTTAACCACACAGGTCCAGTTCTGATCTGGAGCTGAGATCCGTGGTTTTCAGCAGGCATTGAATTATTTTATGGGTCATTCCATCCTTTGTACTGTACATTGTTCTAATTCTTGTAGAGGGATGTAATCCATTGCATACTCCCATATCCCTTGCCCTTTCTATCTCTTAGTCAGCCATATTTCACCTCTAGCTCCTGGGGGCAGTGGAAGCACGTAAATTAGATGCTTTCTCTAAATAAAACAATGCATATACCAAAATCATTGATTGCTTTGATGACTCTGTATGCACTCTAAAATTATATTGCCCTCTCTCATGGATTAGTCCAGTACACTACAAATCGAAGGTCCTGTCTGCTAAAGGACTTTCCTCATTCTTTGCCTATAGCAAATTCATTTATATATAAGGCCCAAATCTGTGCCATTACAGGTTTTGATACCTCTTATTATAGTGGTATAGGTCCTGTTGGAAACTGGATTTTATGCAAACAGTTATACCATTTATTGGATTGACATAAGAATTAGTTTAACATGTTATACGTGTTTTTCAGACCATATAAGTCTCTTTTCCAGACATAAACAGACCCTTTGGATAATTCTTATGTTAATCCAATTAAAGCCATAGTAGCTATTTGCATAAAATCCAGTTGTTTTTTTTTTCCCCAGAATCAATGCTACTACGGGAGCTCTGCACTAAATAAAGTCCTAGTACTTGGCCAAACAATGCAAACATTCTATGCATGAATGAAATAATTTGGGCCGGGCTGGTGGTTGAGTGGCAAGTGCCACCATGTGGAAGCCCTTGGGTTCAGTTCTCCAGGCCAACTAGTCTTGGAGGTGCTGCGGAAGCAGCGTTCCCAGCCCTTGGAAGTGAGGGAACCCCAGCCAATGTTTAATGGCGGTGCCGAGCGATCAGACACTTAAGGAGCAGGGTGGCAGGGTGCCAGAGGCGAATCCTGGCAAATGAATCCCAGCCAAGGGACTGAGTGGCTAGATGAGCTGGAGGAGGAGAGAGATATAAGTTAGGGAGGAAAACAGAGAGTTGCTCCTGAAGGCTTACGGCCCCATAGCCCAATGGAGGTGAAAGGAGCAAGAGGAAACTGCAAGGCCAAGAATAAATAGTTTAAATAATAAAACAGATTAAATAAAAAGATCATTCTCTTAATAATGTATTTACTTATTTATTTCAGGAGGCACAACCCCCGCCCAGTGGGAAGACATCACTGGAACTACACCGTTAACCTTTGTCAACGATTGCGTTTCCTTTACTACTAATGTATCGGCCAGGTATATTTTCAGACTCTTGCAATATTCTTCGTGTCTATTGTCATTCTTTCTGAGAAAAAGTGCATATTTTTCCTTGAGGAATTATTTGTAAATGTGACCCAGTTACTGCTGAGGGGGCAATTTTCAAACTGCCCGCAGTGCTGCAGAATCCCTGTGTACTTTTTACCCAAAGGAAAATTATGGGTGGGCTTATTCTTGGAAAATCCACCCAAGGAAAAAAAAAAGGACCCAAAGAGATCTGCATCTCTTCTCCTGCGGATACTTTATCTGACCTAAATTAGTGTTAACGTGCGCAATTTTGAGAATCCAAAGTTATGCCTGTAGATTTTTCCTCTGACCTAATCCCGCCCCGGAAACTCCTCCGATTCAAAGTGGGTAAATGTACACACATTTTTATATCTGTGGAAATCCCTTTTGAAAATTGCACTTTGGATTCGAATAGATGTTTTGAAAATATGTTTTATTATATTTAAGTAACTGTAGGCAAAAGACTGAGATTCCATGGAGAAGGAGAGGAACATTTACTTTTTTTTGCTTTAAATGTGGCTGTAACTATGAAACATGATATTTTGGTATTTATTGTAAGGAGCAAATGTGTGCACTGTGCAGTATTTTAGTCCGGTCGGATGAGGCAGAAGAAGACCAGGTATTCTTCTGAAAACAAAGCCAATTTTAATCCATGTGAAAATAGCTTTTCGGATGTAACCCTGTCCTCTTTGCGCTCCTTTCCACTTTTTTTGTGGTATTCTGGTATCTATGCAAACACAGAACATTTCTGAAACTGTGCACTTTCTTCAATACTTGGTGCAAAGCTGCAGTAATATTTGCACGTCCCCTGTGGCAGCTGTATATGGTGACCTTTGGTTAGCCAAGGAAGGTTGTTAGAAGGCTTTTAGGGCCTCTGTTCATAATTTTAGGGCAACTTTGTCCATTCAGATCCGCAAAGAGATGCCTCATCCTGTGGTGTGCCTATTAGGCCAGGTATCCCCTTTAACACCTTGCCTTCAGATGTGGGACTTTAAGGGATAGATTTCATTAATTCACCTAACAACAAAAATATGGGCCAGATTTTAAAAGCCCTGTGCGCGTAAATCCGGCGCGCGCAGGGCACTCGCACGCTGGCGCGCCTATTTTGCATAGGCTGCCAGGACACACATAAGTCCCAGGGTTTCGTAAAGGGGCGGGAGGGGGCATGTCCGGGGTCAGGGGACGGTTCATGGCGGGTCCGTGGCGTGGCGCCGGCCCGGGGACATGGCTGAGGCCTCTGGACCAGCCCCCGGATCGGGTGATGGCACGCCAGCAGCCTGCTGGCGCACGCAGATTTACACCTGCCTCTGGTAGGCGTAAATCTGCCCACAAAGGTAGGGGGGGTTTAGATAGGGCTGGGGGTAGGTTAGGGAGGGGAAGGGAGGGGAAGGTGAGGGGAGGCGGAAGGAAAGTTCCTTCCGAGGCCGCTCTGATTTCGGAGCGGCCTCAGAGGGAACAGGCAGCGCGCGCTGGGCTTGGCGTGCGCAGGTTGCACAAATGTGCACCCCCTTGCGCGCGCCGACCCCAGATTGTATAAGATACACGCGGCTACGTGCGTATCTTATAAAATCCAGCGTACTTTTGTTCAGCCCTGCTGAAAACTGTGCCCTGCCCCCATGCATATTAAGCCCAATTGAGAAAGGGCAATTCTCAGACAGCCCTGTTTACCCAAGAAAATTTCTATTATCATGCAGAAATGGCTTTGCAAATTGCCATCCCCAGGTCTGCAAACGAAAAGGTGGACACCTGCTCCTGAGAGCTCTGTATAGTTATCATACAGATGATGCTTGCCAGGTGGATACTGCAATATCTACAGAGCCATGAAATATTTCAAAGCAAAATAATTTTTTCAAATCAAATCCTTTACATGTAGTATCAAAGCTACTTAACCATTTTTGATTCATTAATTTGAGTGCAGCACCAGAGCTGTCTCACTAGATTTTGCTGCATTGCAGATACAATAGCACAGGTAGAGTACCAGCTGTACCACACAGTAGGCACACTATGCTAAATTAACTCTTCGATATCCTCTTCCGAAAGTAGTAATTGGAAAATATATCATAAATTGTGCTCACACTTAGAGGGTAAATTTAAAACAACTCTTCACAACTGCATACATATGCGCATATAGCTGCATAGAGATCTACAACAGTATTTTATAACCTGCATATATCACATACACGCATATCAAATATGTGTATGTATGCTTACATGTGAATATATGCAATGCATTAAAAGCGAGTATTTCTATGCATTGAACGTACATATTTTTCCTACTAATTTAAAAAATCTATGCACATATTTTATGCTCAAAAATAAATTAGGACTTGCGTAAAACCCGATTTATGCATGCAAGTTGGTATATTTTAAAACATGCACAGGAGAAATAGGAAGGAGCAAGATAAACTAGCCATGCTCTGTCACTCCCTGAATTTTTTCCTCATTATTAGTTTCTTCAATATAATTATGCATCTGAAGAGAAAAGAGAAGGTTAAGACTTTTCCTTCTGAGTCTGTTGTGTGCTGCGGCAGGCCCGCAATGGGCTTTCTCACCTCCAGCATCCGGTTCCTTGACCTGGCCTGTCCTCATTAGCGGTGGTGGGCAGCCGCCTGTGCTCCCGCATCCCCGCTGCCTCCTCGGGTGCTCCCAGTTGCTCTGCGTACCCCTCCAGCTCCCGGGGGTCTCTCCACGTGTGCCGTAGGGAGACGCCGCTATCCAGCATCCTGCCTCCTCCTAGGCGTGCACCCCATTGGCCTTTAACATAGAAACATAGAAATGACGGCAGAAGAAGACCAAACGGCCCATCCAGTCTGCCCAGCAAGCTTCACACATTTTTTTCTCATACTTATCTGTTTCTCTTAGCTCTTTGGTTCTATTTCCCTTCCACTCCCGCCATTAATGTAGAGAGCAGTGATGGAGCTGCATCCGAGTGAAATATCAAGCTTGATTAGTTAGGGGTAGTAGGGGTAGTAACCGCCGCAATAAGCAAGCTACACCCATGCTTATTTGTTTTACCCAGACTATGTTATTCAGCCCTTATTGGTTGTTTTTCTTCTCCCCTGCCGTTGAAGCAGAGAGCTATGCTGGATATGCGTGAACTATTAGTTTTACTTCTCCCCTGCCGTTGAAGCAGGGAGCTATGCTGGATATGCATGAAGTATCAGTTTTACTTCTCCCCTGCCATTGAAGCACAGTGGGAAACTAACGTGTGGCCCCAGATGATAACATCATCGGGCCCCGCTATTTAAGGCAAGGCCTGCTACTCACACCTTGCCTTGGCAATAAGTCTCCATGCTAGTCGTGTGCTCCATGGCTCGTTCCTGGTTCCTGTTCCTGACTTCGTTCCTGTTCCTGACTCCATTCCTGGTTCCTACCTAGCCTCTGCCTTGGACTGATTACTGGCTTTGACCCTTGCTTCCTTGGACTACGCTCAGGACTGATTACTGGCTTTGACCCTTGCTTCGTTGGACTTTGCTCAGGACTAATTACTGGCTTTGGCCCTTGCTTCATTGGAGTACGCTCAGGACTGACTACTGGCTTTGACCCTTGCTTCGTTGTACCTTGCCTAGCACTGCCACCTGCCCTGACTTCAGCCTGTTCCTGACATCGCCTCTGATATCTCTTCGGACTTGGTCTTGTTAGGCTTCGGCCTTCTACTGCCCGGGCGTCATCTATCCTAGCACTCTGGTCCATTATTGCCGCCCGGGCCTCAGGACTTCCGCCTCATCCGGACCTGTCTAGGTCCCTCCGATACCTCTGCTGGTATCTGGCTGCCTACTTTGAACATCCACTGGGATTCATCTGACGGAGGCCTGCCTAAGACCAGCCAGCCCCGGCACCCAAAGGTTCAACTTGTGGGGAACGAGGGCTGGTATTGGCGAAGCTCCAGTCAGCCTCCTTCTCCCGGTCTTCTCCGCCTCCTGATGGTGGGACCCTGTGGGGCTTGTCCTATGGGTAGCATCAACTGCACCTCGGGCTAAGGGTCCACCACCAGCACAACAGAGTCCATACCTTCTGGAGGGCAGTGGGTCATCGACGAGTTTGTGGCTCTTCTGGAAGTATCAAGGATGGGTCTCTTTATTGGGGCTATCAGAGGAGAATCAGCCCCAGCTTATTAAAAGATTTTTCTCAGCCCCCTTGTGCACAATTCACAACTTGCTGAGCGAAGCTCCACTCCCGATGCCTCAGAGTCATGGACTGATGATGTCATCGAGGATGCTGAGATGGAAGGATCTTTGGGAGGTTGTTTAGTCGACACTGGATTTTCTCCTTCTGTGAGGAGGCCCTTTGGTGTCGCAGCATCAGGACTGATGGGTCTTGCTTCAGTTTTTGGAGGTGAGCCCCACTCTGAAGATCACCTTGCTGCTGGGGGCAGTCTGTTTCTCAAGAAGCCAGCAATTGTCACCATGGATTGCTTTTGGGACCTATTGGTCAGGTTTGGAGCAGCTTTCTTTGACTCTTCATTGAAGATCAAGTCCATTTCCAGCAGGCTTGATTCCTTGGTTTCTGACCATGCATTTCAGCAACAGGAACTGACTGGGAAGATTGTAGCTTTGGAAAGTAATGTGAAATCTTTGAAAGCTGTGCATGCTTCTGTTATCCAAGAATTTGTAATTCTCAATAGAAGAGTGGAATTCATAGAAAATAGACTGAGACATTTGAATGTATGCTTTCTTAATTTTCTTAGGGTAGTGGGTGAGATGCCATATCTCTTAGAAACGTCTATTTTGTCTTAATCTCTTCTGCCTTTCAATAAGGTTTATTTTTGCCATCTGGATTAAAGAGTCAGTCTCCCATAGCTAATTTTTTAGAGTCCTCTACTTATGAAATAGCTGAAAGAACAACATTATTAGTGTCTCTTCTGTCTGAACGTGATTTACATTTATTGATGAAGAGCTGTTTCAGGAACATGAATGTTCCTTTTATGGATCAATGCATTAGAATTTTTCCTGATTTATCAAGAGCTACATAATGTAATAATGCTAGAAGTGGCCGGGATCGCTGAGAACAGCAATCCTGGCACAGAGAAGAGGAACCACTTTTGGAGGTAGGGTGGATGGGAGGATGTCAGCCACAGTGGGGGAGGGGGGAACTGGGGGGAAAAACAGCAAATTTAAATTTTCTTTTAGCTGGGAAGGAGGGGGGAGGCCTGGGCCGATGGTGATATTTTTAGGAACTTTTAGTTTTCCAGATTTAAAGGTTCTCAGCAGCTTTCTCAGACCACGGAGCGTGGAGGGTGGTAGATACATGTGGTGGTGGTGGTGGGGTGGACATTGGGCCGAGAGACTCAAAATTTGGTTTTTTTTTTAAGATGTGCTACTTACCTGAAGTTCTCTGAAGATATCCAGGTTAGTAGCGAGTTATCTGGCCACACGAGGCCAGATAACTTTAGGACTAACCTGCTATGTTCAATCAATGGCTGGTTAGGGTTAAAGTTATCTGGCTATATGTAGCCAGAACATTATTTACTTATTTATTTATAAAATTTATATACCACGTATCAATTACTAAGTGGTTTACAATACAAATATTCATATTAATACAAAGAAAAATAAAACATAAACATCTTAATACAAACATATACAATAAAACAGAGAATAAAACAAAAAATAAACCTCATTGCTGCCTGGACACCAGTGACTACTAAAAATCTACTTTTTAAGAAATACAATCAGAGAATGCTACAGTCATGCCTCAGTGAGGGTTCATTTTCCAAAGTATAATCCAAATAGGAATTTAAATTCTCCTTTATCTGGAGAAATCTAAATTGTAAACCTATATTGCTAAGGAGTGTCAAAAGCCTTATTAAAATAGAATGTTTTGATCAGTTTTCTAAATTTTGTAAGCAAGGTTTCTTTTTTACTCTCTAGAGGTAATAGGTTCCATAAAGTGGGACCCTGTATCATGAAAAGCTGCTCATGTGATTTATCAAGGCAAATCAATCAAAAAGAAGAAACATCTAAAAGTAACTGGTTCCCTGACCTTAGTGATCTCATGGGCTGATATAATTTTAAAACTGCATTAGAAACAGTGGAAACAAGCTGATTAATCCCTAAAGATGAAAAATACAACCCTGAGCTTAATTCTCCAGATTATAGACAGCCAGTAGTATCACAATAAAATTGAGGTGATTTGTTATCTTAATGGGAACCCAGCGATTATCCTGACTGCTGAGTTTTGCACATATTGAAGAGCTCATATCGTGGATTGCGGTAAACCAAGAAGCAGAATATTACAGTAATCAATGGGTGTCATGATTACTGAATGCATAATTGTTTTTAAATCATGCTCTTTAAGATACGGACATATCCTACCTATTAAGTGAATTTTAAAAAATGAATTATGAACCAATTAATTTACATGAGAACGCAAAGACAAAGTAATATCCATCAAAACTCCTAAACTTCAAGCTTGTTTCACAATGGGAACTCCCATTAATAATAACGTTAGTTGGAACGTTTTGGTTAGGATTCCTAGGTAAATAAAGAATTTATGTTTTTTTCATATTTAAGGTTCACTTATTTTCTATTAGCCATTGATTGAGAGCCATAATGGTAGTTTTTACTTTCTCTAATGCCATCGAAAAAGAACCTGAATGTCATCCGCAAAAATGCGGTAATTTACATCAAGGCCAGAGAAGTTTACAAATCGGGGCATTGTAAACATTGACTAAAAATGCGGATAGTGCCAATCCTTGTGGCACCCCAGTTTTGACTTCAAATAACAAAGACTCAATATTGGTGTAAACTACTTTCTGATGGCGTCCTTTTAAGAAGGAAGTAAATAAATTGAACACTGTGGGCCTTATTTTCTAAGGCTATCGCAGGCTTGCTAGTGAAGGTAGTGCACGCCTGCGCTACCTAAATCGGGGTGGAGTCGGCCCTGGAAGAGGAGGAGTCGGGGCGTCACCGGGGCCGATTCTGCAACGACGGCGTGGACAGCGAAAAGGTAAGGAGCCTTTTTGCTGCCTATTTCGCGCCCATAACTACACCTTCTATGGTGTAGTTATTGGGCGCGATGCCGGCAGTGATCGCACTGCGGAGGTGTGATCGCTGCGGGCTAGTGCAAGACCGCCCCCCGTTTCAGCCCTCATTATCGCATTTTTCTAAAGTACCGCAGGCCTGCGATACTATAGAAAATGAGGCCCTGTGTTAGCTATTCCAATATCCTTAAGCTTCAGTAACAAAATGTCTTGATCAACAGTATCAAAAGCTGCTGATAAGTCAAGGAGCACTAAGAAAAATTCAGAAACATTATCAAAATCCCTGAGAAATGTATCAAAAATAGAGAGCAACAGAACTTCTGTACTTTGTCCAGCACAGAACCCATAATGATGTAGGTCAAGAATAGCTTGGTTGTCTGAAAAGGACTAAAATTGTTTAAGCACTATTTTTTCTAATATTTTGGAAATAAAGGCCAAATTAAAAATGGGCCAATAATTATTCATGTCTGCAGGATCAAGATTAACTTTTTTAAAGACTGGTTTTATAGTGGCCACCTTCAAAGATTCAGGGACATAAGCTTGGCACAAAGATAAATTAACTAATTTAGAAACAAAAGCTGCATAATCTGCCCTAATACATTTCAAGATCTTTAACAACTGTTGATGAAGGGAACAGCCGGGGAGTAAAAGCAAAGCACCGAAAAAGCAAAAATTAAAAATTGACAAAAAAAAAGTTGAATTAAGCAAATAAAGAATAAAATACGGGAGCTATTAAGTAGACAACGACAGAGTGGTTGCCCTAGAGATAGCGACTGCATAAGACCGTGCATCAGGGGGTTCCTTTGATCAACGGTTGTTAAAGATCTTTTTATACAAGGGAACAAGGTTAGTAGTTGTGTAGCTAATACATTTCAAAGCAGCATTTGAACATCTTAACATTGGACAATAGTTGGTATTAAGTTTGCCAATGATTTCAGTAATTTCACTAGCTGAAGCTTCATCAAATGTTTCCCATACAATAGGATTGTCATCAGGTTTATTGACACTCAAATTATTTGAAAATTGCAAGTTTAATCTTTTGATCTTGTTAATAAAAAAGTTCCAATCTCATTTGCATCGAAGCACGTAGTTGAACATATATTAACATCTCAAGGAGAGATCAATGATTTCATAAATTTGAACAACTCCTTTTTTCTGTATCTACTCGAATTCTATATTCATCAAGTTTAATCAAGAATTTTTCACAATCTAAGGAGGATTTAGATTTTTTCCAGTGTCGCACATATTGGACGTTTATCCTGTTGAATATACTGGACAAGTTATCCAGCTAACTGTAGCTGGATAACTTGTTCTCTCAACAGCCTACTGAATATTGGCCACCTGAATTTAGCTGGATAAGTCTCTAAGGCCTGGATTCATTATTCTTCGCAGAATGATGAATCCTGCGAAAACGGGGGCAGGGGTGAAGGGGGGGTGGGCCTGCGAAAGCCCGCAGCCTTCGCACCATGGCGGTGCGATTTCGGTGACTGTGGTGTGCTGACTGCTGGCTTTCGCATCGAATAGCGCCACCATGAAAGGTGGTGCTATTCGGCGTGCTACTGCCGACGATAACGTTAGTAACATTATTGCCGACAGAGAAGCCACCGCCGTCTCCGCCCCTCCCCACCACAACTCCACCCCTCCCTGCCCCCGATTCCACCCCAATCTAATTTGCATGCTATCGCATGCGATAAGCCTTTGAAAAATAACCCGCTAAATATGCCAGTTTTACCATTTAGAGGAAAACTTTTCATTTATCTATCTAAAAGGCTTTTGAATATTGACCTCAATATTTTAAACAGAATTTTTTTTTTTAAATCAATGCTTTGCTATACCTACATATACATAAAAAGTAAATGGCAGCAGTGAACATCCATTCAGTAAGGAGGCGCCATGGTATGAATGAAGAAAAATACTTACAGAATAAGATTTCCTTTTGTTATATCTAAAACAGGGCTTCCCAAACCTGTACTGGGGATCTCACAGTCAGCTGGGCTTTCAAGAGAGCCACAATGAATAGGCACAAGATTGTTTGAATATACTGTGTTTCCAATTCAACTGGCTGTGGGGTTCCCAGAGCAGGTTTGGGAAGCCTTTGATACAAACATGGCTGCCATGCTGTTCTGATTTATCAAAGATTTTTCTCATAAGCAAAGAAAGGTAGAGAAAATCAATAAATGGATGTGATACAGCACTAGGTTTTGCTAATGGGATTGCATGTCATTTCAGAGTTAGGGCATAATATGAACCCGGTAAAAGTTGAGTTAGCATACACACACGTACTGTATTAACCTCACACGGTTCTTAGAAAAGGTAATTTTCAGAGACATCTCTGTGAATAAAAGAGGGCTTTACCCATGGGAATGGCTTGTTATAAAATTACCTGTCCGGTATGTGCCAAAGTTTACCCAGACTGAGTGGAGGTGTTCTCAGGGTTGAAATTGAGGAAGGGTTTGCACTTATGTACATACTTTTGTGCTTTTCAAAAATATGCACATGCAATTTTCCCAGAATTTCCTGCACACAAATTAGCAGGTATTATTGTGTGCTGGTAGTTTTGGTGGGGTAAGTTTCAGGGCATATAGAAACATAGAAATGATGGCAGAAGAAGACCAAACGGCCCATCCAGTCTGCCCAGCAAGTTTCGCACTTTTTTTTTTCTCATACTTATCTGTTACTCTTGGCTCTTAGTAACCTTTTGGTTCTATTTCCCTTCCACCTCCCACCATTAATGTAGAGAGCAGTGTTGGAACTGCATCTAAGTGAAATATCTAGCTTAATTAGTTAGGGGTAGTAACCGCCGCAATAAGCAAGCTACACCCATGCTTATTTGTTTACCCAGACTATGTAATTCAGTCCTTGTTGGTTGTTGTCTGTATATAGATCCACTTTTCTTCATTCTCCCTGCTGTTGAAGCAGAGATTTATGCTGGATATGCATTGAAAGTGAAGTATCAGAC
This sequence comes from Rhinatrema bivittatum, assembly GCF_901001135.1. NCBI lineage: Eukaryota > Metazoa > Chordata > Amphibia > Gymnophiona > Rhinatrematidae > Rhinatrema > Rhinatrema bivittatum. The sequence continues at coordinate 291,604,944 of NC_042615.1, forward strand.
TTTCTCCCCTGCCATTGAAGCAGAGAGCTATGCTAAATATGCATTGAAAGTGAAGTATCATATGCGTATTGCTTTGAAAATCAGTGTAACACATTCATGCATTTACCAGCTCTCTTATACAGGCTGTAACAAAGTTATCCCCAAAATGTTCGGAATTCAAATTCCTCAATATCAGCTAAACTTTGTGTTTTAAGGCTTCACATTCCTAATCATTTGTAATAAGATTTTATGAACCTAGAAAAAATAATGAAATATAGACTAATTGCAAGCCGTATTGAGAGCCAGCACCAGCTCTCATACAGATGGTCTAGAACCCCAAATTCACCAGGTCAACATAGAAACATAGAAATGACGGCAGAAAAAGACCAATCGGCAAATCCAGTCTGCCCAGCAAGCTTCCACACTTATTTTCCCATATTTAACTGTTTCACCAACCACCAACTTCAGGGCTCTTGTTGGTAACTGTTTGATTCAAATTTCCTGCTATCCCCTGTCATTGGCCCCCAAGATCCCCACAACTGCAATCTTAGGGGTACATTTTAAAAAAGAACGCGCGTGCGTACTTTTGTTCGCGCAACCGGCGCGAAAAAAAGTAAGCCGGATTTTAAAAGATACGCGTGTAGCCACTCATATCTTTTAAAATCCGGGGTCGGCGCGCACAAGGCTGCACAAAATCCGGCAGGATTTACACGCGCAGGGCTTTTAAAATCTACGCCTTAGTGTTGCAGTATTGCATTAATTTAGTAAGAAGTGAGTAATTGTAGCACTAGCCCTGAAAGCACTGTCTAATGGTGCTTTCCTTGCCAGTCTGTGAAAGCATTAAAACATTAAAGCAATGTTTCTTAAGCCAATCCTGGAGTACCCCCAACTATTCTGGTTTTCTGTATATCCACAATGAATATGAACAAAGTAAATTTGCATGCACCGCCTCTATTGTTTGCACATCTGTCTCATTTATATTCAGTATGGCTTACCTGAAAACTAAACTGGCCAGGACCAGCTTGAGAAATACTGCATTAAAATACTTCTGCTGTCAGAAACATAAGAATGCTATTTTTGCCATTCTGGGTCAGACCAAAGATTCAGCAAACCAAGCATCCTGTGACAGTGACAATCCAGGTCACAAGTACCTGGCAGTATCCCAAAGAATTGATTTAATCCTTTTTATTAATATCCTGGGTTATTAATGGTTTATGGATTTTTTTTTCCAGGCATGTATCCAAATCCTTTTTAAACCCAGCTACACTAACTGCTTTCACCATCTCCTCCGGCAGCAAATCCCTCACTTTAATTGTGCACTGTGTTCAAAAATACTTTTCCTGATTTGCTTTACATATGCAATCAATTAGCTATGGAGTATCCCCTAGTCCCAGTACTATCTGAAAGGGCAAATAACCATTCCTGTTCCACCCCAATCAAGATTTTATAGACCTCTGTTATATATCCTCTCAGCTGTATCTTCTCCAGGCTGAAAAGCCCTTACTTATTTAGCCTTTCCTCAAAGGGGAGCTTTTCCATCCTCTTTATCATTTTGGTCAATTCACTGTAAATTCTCTACTTTCGCTATATCTTATTTGAGACAGGATAACCAGAACTGCACGCAGTTCTCAAAAGTGTGGTCGCACCATGGATCGAGAGGGAGGCATTATGATATCCTCTGTTTTTATATTGTCTTTATTGATGGTTGCTTCGCACTGGGCTGAGGATTTCAAAATATTGTCCACAGTGATTCCAAGAAGCTTTCCTTGGGTGGTGATGCCTAATCTGGAGTGCAGCATTATCAGGAAAGCTGCCCCACGCCTGCCTTGCTGATAGGCAAACTGAGTTCCGCCTCATCCCTGCACTCTCCAGCTCCATCCTCTCTCTCTCTTCCTCTCTCTCTGAACTTGAGCCCCACCCTGGAAGAGAAACATTGCTGGAAATGGATGGTGCGTTTACCCTCTCCCATCCGCCTACCTGTCTTGGAAGAGAATGCATGAGTGGACACAGCTCAATCTACCCTCCCTCCCCTCGAGGCCCCTCACTCTCCGGTTTCTGTCATCCAAACAGGAAGAGGAGGAGGAGGATGGTAACCTTTCAGTGCCTCTGGTGCATTGTTCCTCCTACTTCTTCCACTGCCGGGGCCGGATGTTGTGCTTTGAACCATGCAGGGGTTCTCAAAGCTTGCCATTTAGACCCCAGCAGAGGAAGAGTGAGGGGGGGGGGGGGGTCCTGGAGAACAGGACGAGAGTGACCCAGGGATTGTGGGTGCAGGGAAGAGAATGAATAAACTAGGGAGAATGAATAAACTAGGGAGAGTGAATAAACTATGGAGAATAAACTAGGGAGAATGAATAAACTAGGGAGAATGAATAAACTAGGGAGAATAAATAAACTAGAGAGAATGAATAAACTAGGGAGAGTGAATAAATTAGGGAGAATAAACTAGGGAGAGTGAATAAACTAGGGAGATTAAATAAACGAGGGAGAATAAACTAGGGAGAATGAATAAACTAGGGAGAATAAACTAGGGAGAGTGAATAAACTAGGGAGAATAAACTAGGGAGAATAAATAAACGAGGGAGAATAAACTAGGGAGAATGAATAAACTAGGGAGAATAAACTAGGGAGAATAAATAAACTAGGGAGAATGAATAAACTAGGGAGAATAAATAAACGAGGGAGAATAAACGAGGGAGAATAAACTAGGGAGAATAAACTAGGGGGAAGTGAATAAACTAGGGGGAAGTGAATGAACCAGGGGAAGAGGAGGAATAAATGAGTAAACCGGGGATAGGGGACAGTGAACCAGTGTAAGTGAGGGGTTTGGGAGGGGGAGTGATCCAAGGTGACTGAAGGGTTCATGGTGGGGGAGGGACCCAGGGTGAGTAAGGGAATTGTGTGGGAGAGAAAGTGAAAGAGGAAGAGTGATTGGGGTGGGGGGGGGGGAAGAGTGAGTGAACCAGGGGAAGTGGGGGGAGTGAGTGAATAAACTGAGGATGGGGGAGCTAAAGAAGGTAAGTGAGGAGTTCATAAGGTGGGAGGAGGGAGTAAACCAGGGTAAATGAGGGTTTGTGGGGATGGGGTAGTGAACTAGGGGAGTGAGTGGTTTTTGGGGGGTAAACCTGGGTGAAGTCTTCATGAGGGAACCAGGGGGAGGGAGGGGGAAACAAAGTGATCATGGGGAGGGGTAGGGAACCAGGTTGAATGAGGGGATTGGGTGGGAGAGGAAGTGAAAGAGGGAGAATGAGAGGATCAAAGGGGCTTTAGAAGGGATGATAAGGGAAAAGGAGATAAGATGTGATTCTACTGCCACATATTCCAAACATATGCACATCCTACCATCACAGTATTTCCTAGAGATGTGAATCGTGTCCTCGATCGTCTTAACGATCGATTTCGGCTGGGAGGGGGAGGGAATCGTATCGTCGCAGTTTGGGTGTTTAGAGTATCGTGAAAATCATTAAAATCGTGAACCGGCACACTAAAACCCCCTAAAACCCACCCTGACCCTTTAAATTAAATCCCCCACCCTCCCGAACCCCCCCCCAAATGCCTTAAATTACCTGGGGGTCCAGCGGCGGTCCGGAACAGCCTCCTGCAATTGAATCGTGTTGTCTTCAGCCGGCACCATTCTGCGCCGCCATTTTGCAAAATGGCGGCGGCCATAGACCAACACGATTCGACTGCAGGAGGTCGTTCCGGACCCCCGCTGGACGTTTGGCAAGTCTTGTGGGGGTCAGGAGGCCCCCCCAAGCTGGCCAAAAGTCCCTGGGGGTCCAGCGGGGGTCCGGGAGCGATCTCCTGCCGCGAATCGTTTTCCGTACGGAAAATGGCGCCGGCAGGAGATCGACTGCAGGAGGTCGTTCAGCGGGGGTTCCAGACTTTGATCACCTTACTCATCGCTTCCTTTTCCAAATCATTTATAAATATGTTAAAAAGCACAGGTCCCAGTACAAATCCCTGGGACAGTGCACCATTTTCCTTTCTCTTTTGAAAGAAATAATCAATCCTACACTCTTTTTCCTGTTGTTAGCCAGGTACCAATCCACAGTAGGATATTGCCTCCTATCCTGTGACTTTTTAATTTCCTGATGAGCCTCTCATGAGGAGCTTTGTTAAATGCCTTTTGAAAATTCAGATACACTATGACAACCAACTCACCCCTGTCCATATTCTACTGGTGTGTATTAATAGTGCTCACTGGGGCCCTGTCGTAGAGCTCAGGCATCTTTATTTTATGCAGACATTATTTTTTTGTAGCAATAAACCAGGCAAATGAGCCCTCCAGTGATGTATACAATAGTATCTCATCGAGCTTCACTAGTACTAGTACAGGATTTCCAAAACATCCATTTGGTAGCTTTAATAAAATGACTTCCATATGGGAATCCCAGCATAGCACTTTTATTTATTTTATTTTATTTTTTACAGTTTTTACACCTTAAATGTGATGGTGGGTGTTTAAAATAATTTATAATCCTCTTTCCTATTTTTGATTTTATGTGAAGGGCCTTAAACCCACATGAAAAGCTTTTAGCACCTTTTGCTAGGTGCAGCGACACACCGTTCCGGCTCTTTCCTAGACCTCCAATAAAAGCGCCATTATACAGTGCTGCCAGGGCTAGTGCTACAGCATATGCAAATAGATGACGTGAGGCATTACGTTCTGCTGCTTGTGGCAGGAGAAAATCTGCAAAATCTTTAGAAAAATGAGAATGATTTTAGCATTTTGTACTCCCAGTGTTTCCTTGAGACGTCTGAAACATCCACTGACAGTCTGCTTGCTTTTAATTAAGAAATAAAATGGGTCTCAGACAGCTATCATACGTCAGGGGGGTAATTTTAAGGCTGCCCGCATCAGTGCAAAATCTGCTGGTCATTTTTAGCCTCGGACTTTGCACTAATTTTCAACTTGAAAGTTACACGTGCACTTTCACTTTGAAAATTAATCTAGAACAACTGCTTGCACACGTTTATACCAGCTAATTTGTCTGGATAGATTTTTTGGGGGGAGGGGTGTTTCAGGAAAACTTCTATGCATCCTTTTGAAAATGCAAAAGCATGCGCATAAGTCCAAAACCCTCCCTGGACCTACACACAAGAATGTTTCTTAATACCGCAGGTAAAAGTAGGTGCCCACAGGCTTCTATGCATATCAGGTGCACAATTTTCAGAAAGCTGAGTTCTGTGAGCAAATTTCTATTCCCCCCCTTGCAGATGGCTGTTAAAATTACTTCCTAGAAGGTTAATTTTCAGAGGCTTAGTGGGGATCTACATGGGTAAAAGCGGGATTGATACCTGTGCAATAGCTGAATATGTCTAAGAGAATTGTCGTCTGTCTAAAAGCACATGCACAGTTTCACAACATCTGCACTATTAGCTGCAGCAAAAATAAATAAGTAAAAGCATTCTGAGGAGCATAATTTGGTCAGGGGAGAAAACTGTATATGTGCGTACAGCGTACTTTACAACCTTATTGAGATGACTGGAAGTACACGCATTCTCTTTACCCAGATAACAACCAAATCTTCAAATTATGTGGGCACTTTCTATTTGCATATAGGTTAGTTTGTGCAGGCTGAAAAGTGCATTAGCACTGTTTTTTGTTAGGGACCTTAATGAAATTATACCCTTTTGCTGGTGAAGACAGCTGATTTACCGAGGCTTTCATCACCAGGGTCTGTGGTCGAAGCAAAGAATGAGTGAAAGCCATGTGGTTGAATCATGGTGAATTGGTGGCACTGGAGGAGGGAGGTAGGACTGGTGAAGTCCCATGTCCGATATGCCCCCCGGGGAGTTTCCGTTTCAGTATTGGCTTGCAGACCTCTGTAATGATAATGATGGATAGTACCTCTGTGTTACATATGTTTTAGCACGCTGCCGGAAATGCTGCACTAGCATGACCTGTCTGACCCACTCTAATTTTTTCCCTACATTTTCTTCCTCAGATTCTGGTTGATAGATTGTCGACAGATCCAGGAGTCTGTTACTTTTGCCAGCCAAGTATACAGGGAGATCATTTGTGTGCCCTACATGGCCAAATTCGTCGTCTTTGCCAAATCCCATGACCCCATTGAAGCCCGGTTGCGATGCTTCTGCATGACAGACGATAAGGTGGACAAGACGCTAGAGCAACAGGAAAACTTTGCTGAAGTTGCCAGGAGCAGGGATGTTGAGGTACGATACGCGCCATGCTGACGTGGACAACAAAATGAGGTGTCTGTATATTTAAAATCAAATCAAGTAGCATCTGAAAACTGCAGTTGCTGCCCCCTCTCTGGAAATGCATGGAAATAAAAGTTAACAAATAAAAATCAAAAATACATATTGTGATATTTTTTACTGGACCAACTTAGTACATTTCTTGACTAGCTTTCAGGAAGTAGTACTCCCTTCCTCAGGACTGACACGGCAGCCACAGTGAACATATGTCAATGTTTCCTTACCTTTTCAAGCCCAAGGCAAACCTACAGTAACCAAAATGTTCTGTGCCACAACAACCTCCACTGAGCGGCAGTGGAGTTGGGGAAGCATTATCAGCCCCACCGGTCTCTCTTCCAAATTTTACAACAAAGGGGCAGATGCAATACAGTGGGCTCACATGAGCGCACTGTTTAACCCGCTGTCGGACGCGGGTTAAATAGGAGCTAATCCACCCCCTAATGCAATAGGGGGATTAGCGCCTATTTAACGTGCGTCTGACGCGGAGTGAATGGGATAGCGCTCATCACATGCAAATGCAAGTGAATGAGGCTATTACTCATTCACTCCAAACGCAAAAAGATAAATGTGCGTCTCAGACACACATTTATCGCTCAGATATTAACGCCTGCCTGGCAGACAGGCAGGTTATGAAAACCGAGGCCGAGTTTTCCGGCATCAGTCTTCATAACCAGCAGCCACGGAGGGTCGCGTTAGCAAGGAGGCGCTAAGGTCGCACAAGCGACCCTAGCGGCTCCTTCCTAGCATGACCCCCTAATTTACATATTGCATGGCGCCTCCCTTGCAGGCGCCATGTGTGCGTTAAGAAAGCGGGCGCTGAAAAGTCAGCACCCACTTTCCGCGAAGATTATTGCATCGGCCCCAAAGGGAGAGAGGGGGTGGAGATACACATGAACTCATCACAATGGGCCAGTTCCCTCTCTACACCAGTGCATCAGAACGGGGAAGTTAGTATATGGTGCGAGCAACCGGCTCATTTAGTTTCCTTGGCTGCCTCATGTGGCTGCCAGAATTTGCTCCCAACACTCAGAATGAATCACATCCAGTGCTCAGTGCACAATCTCTCCCCAACTAACTCAGCCTGGGGATAAGAAGGAGCCTAGAAGGGCTCAAAGGAGGAACTCAGGAGGGGGAAGATGAGAAGGTGCTGTGTGAGCTGGGGTATCTGCCCTGCCTGCTGCCCATTAATTACCACATTCCAGGGCCTGTGCTGTATCTAGGAAGAAGAGACATACATGATTACACGTTCTCCTATAGGTTTAAGAGCCACAAGGAACAGAATCCAGGAGCTGGTCTGGATCTAAGCATCAGGCAGTGGGGACTTATCTGTGCACACCTGATCAGGCCAGAAGTCACACTGATTGGGAAACACTGCTATATGTTATGTTATGTATACCCCTTCCTCAAACAGAAATTTGACCCGAAGTGATGATTGGATCGGATGATATAAACATGATCTCTCAAGTCTGCCAGTACAATTTAAAGCTGCAACTAAAAACAAAAATTAATAGTATCCCTGGGAGAGAGTGACAAGAAATAGCTGTACTTCATGGGATCTGCCAGGTACTTATGACTTGGATTGGCCACTGTCAGAGACAGGACACTGGGCTCAATGGACCTTGGTCTGACCCAGTATGGCAATTCTTATTTTCTTATGTATTAGCTGCCTGCCTGCTTTATTTAGATATTAATTTGATAGCTGAACACACACTACTCTGTAAATATCCGTGGCACATCTGACCTCCGGCGGATATAAGTCAAATCAAAGATGTCTATGGAAAATTAATTTCAGAAATGAAATAAATATATCCACAAAGTCAAGTGGCTACAACATTCAGAAGATAGTTAATCATAATACAATATTGTTGTATTAATAACTTCAGTCTTTCAAGCAATTTTAAAGCTCTTATGCTGTTTTAAGCCATTAGTATCTTTTGGCTGACAAACCTTCTCAAAAGTGTGGGGTGGCAGCCTATTTGCCCAAGCCCTAGTGCCATATTGATGCGGGAGGTCTGGATAAGGTTACCACAAAACTGTATATCAGTCGGGAGAGGATGAGATAGTCTCATTTTTATTCACTGACTTGCAATTCCAGTCTCAGAAGAAACAGAAATTGCAATAGATGGATAAAAAAAGGATTGTCTGAGTCTCTACCTACTAACAGAGAACTGCAGTGTAACCCAGACATGTAATTAAATTTATCTTGGAGCTCGTAGAGAGGAAGGGTTTTCCTCAACTCTTCCCTCTCCCACCCCACCCCTAATGCCCAATCTTCTGCAAGCCTAGATACTGCCCTGACAATCTTGTAAGCAGGGCTTCCCCAAAGTTGCTTTGGGAACCCTCAGTCAGTCAAGTTAGTCTTCAGGATCGCCATGAGATACATCTGCATAAACTTGGAGGCTCAGTATTTGCAAATTTATTTCATGCATCCTCATTGTGGATATTCTGAAGACCTGACTGGCTGTTGGAATCCCCGGGACAGGTTTTGCAAGCTCCGCTATAAGGGACACAAGCCATGGCTCTATTCAGATCCCGGTATGTACGTGCACCCATTTGTCATCAAGTGAGAATTGCTCCTTACTTCCGTCTCCCAGGAAAGTCCCCTTTTCTGCAGAGTTCCCATTTCCAGCTGACGTGGGCTGTTAATGCCTGAGCATCAAACCTGGATGCCCTACATGGCAGTACATAGCATTACCGCCGGCCACTAGTGCAGCCTAAAACTCCTTCCATAGAAACGGCCAGCCAGGGCCTGAACCACCAAGTATTTTTCCCAACCATCAGGCTCGTGGTCTTGAGAGCAGGGGTGGCCAACTCTAGTCCTCAAGAGCTGCAAGCAGACCTGGTTTTCAGGGTATCCACAATGAATATGCCCAAGACAGATTTGAATACAATGGAGGCAGTGCATGCAAATCCCCCTCATGCATATTCATTGTGGATACCCTGAAAACCCGGCCTATTTGTGGCTCTTGAGGTCTGGAGTTGGTCACACCTGGTCCAGAGGAAGAATTCTGGCCCTGGGTTTCACTTAGAAGATAAACCATCTCTTTTTTTTTTCTGAGAACTCTTAAAATATATTTGTTTGAGATTTTTTTTGACAAAGAAAATATGTAGATTGCAAGCTAAAGGTTGTATACCAGAGATATTTCTCAGAAAATTCCAGATTGTCATGCAAGAGAACAGAAGCACTGTTTTCCTTTTTCTCTTCATATTAGCAGCTTAAGAAAATGACAGCAAAAATAAATCCATAAAGAGATGTTTATTATTATTTTTAATTTATCATAGGTGCTGGAAGGAAAACCCATCTATGTAGATTGCTTTGGCAATCTGGTACCATTAACCAAGAGTGGTCAGCATCACATATTCAGTTTTTTTGCCTTCAAAGAAAACAGGCTCCCACTGTTTGTCAAGGTAATGTTGTCACTTGCAGTGTTTTCTTTCCCTTTTGTTTTGTTTTTTTTGGTAGAGATGGGGGTGGGCTCATGAATTTCCTCCTGCTTCTAGAGCTTCCAGCTGGGTTGGAACAGGGGCACCACAAAACTGCATTCACAACTATCTGGGGATTTTTCCACCCTATTTTCTATCCCCTCCCAAGCCACCTGACCCAACCATTGCAGTGGCAGTCGTTGACCGGGGACATGCACCGGGACTCCTTTTGGAATCCATGGGCCCTGAATCCAGCCACTTGACATCAGCATTGCCTGGTGACTGTGACTTCCTCCATGGCAATCTCTAGCTCCCGCTGACCTGGGGAGCAAAAGACCTGACCCAGAAATCGAATTCAAGTCCTCCATATTGAATTGCCAGTGAGCCACTGGGCCAGACCATTTGCTGTATTTTCTGAGGGTTCACAACATTGCAAGATTGTTTTTTCTAGTTTCAAAACTCGTCAAAAATCAGGAAAAAAAAAGAAATGTCTGTTGGCCGGAAAACAAATTGGATTTTCAGAAGGTGTTTGACAAAGTCCCACATGAGAGGCTTCTAGGGGATGTGATGTCCTTTTATGGATTGCAAGTTGCTTAAAAGACAGAAAACAGAGAGTAGGATTAAATGGTCTGTTTTCACAGTGGAAAAAGTAAACAGTGGAGTGCCTCAGGGATCTGTACTTGGCCTGTGCTTTTTAATATATATATAAATGATCTGGAAAGGGGTACAACGAGTGAGGTGATCAAATTTGCGGATGATACAAAATTATGCAGAGTAGTTAAATCTCAAGCGGATTGTGATAAATTGCAGGAGGATCTTGTGAGACTGGAAGATTGGGCTTCCAAATGGCAGATGAAATTGAATGTGGAAAACTGCAAAGTGAAGCATATAGGGAAAAATAACCCATGCTGTAGTTACACAATGTTAGGTTCTATCTTAGGAGTTACCACCCAGGAAAGAGATGCCTAGATCTCTTTCCTGGGTGGTAAGGCATCTCTTTCCTGGGTGGTAAGAAATCATCGGCTCAGTGTGCTGTGGCAATCAAAAAAGCAAACAGAATATTAGAAATTATTCAGAAGGGAATGGAAAATAAAATGAAGGATGTCCTAATGCTTGTGTATCTCTCCATGGTGAGACCACACCTTGAATGCTGTGTGCAGTTCTGGTCACTGCATCTCAAAAAGGAAATAGTTATACTGGAGAAAGTGCAGAGAAGGGCGACCAAAATGATAAAGGGGCATGGAACAGCTGCCCTTTGAGGAAAGGCTAAAGAAGTTAGGGCTGTTCAGCTTAGAGAAGAGACAACTGAGAGGGGTATGATAGACGTCTACAAAATCATGAAATGACTTGAACAAGTTAATGTAAGTCAGTTATTTACTCTCTCAGATAATAGAAGGACTAGGGGGCACTCCATGAAGTTACAAGTAGCTCATTTAAAACAAATCGAGGAAAATTCTTTTTCACTCAGTGCATAGTTAAGCTCTGGAATTCATTGCCAGAGGATGAGGTTACAGCAGTTATTGTAACTGGGTTTAAAAAAAGGTTTGGATAAGTTCCTAGAGGATAAATCCATAAACTGCTATGACAGTAATTAATAGGTAATAGTAGCTTGTGATCTATCTAATGTTTGGATACTTGCCAGGTGCTTGTGACTTGGATTGGCCACTGTTAGAAACAGGATACTGGGCTTGATGGACTTTTGGTCTGACCCAGTATGGCATATCTTATGTTCTTATGTTATGTTGAATATGAAAGGAAGACAAAAAACAAGCTTTATATGCTGTCTCTTGAATAAAGATATATTAAAAAAAAAATAGAGGAACATGCTTTAACTAGCCATATGTTGGCTTGAGATCTGCAGTTATATAATGACACTGTGGACAAAAAGACAGGATGTAGAAACTTAGGAAAAAACAAAAAATCTTATGAGTTTCCTTGCCAAAATTCAGCCATAATCTTTTTATGAAAGTTGTTATACAGTGCCTTCCAGTAAATTGTAAAGGATGTGCACAAGACTTGTGAGGCTGTGCAAGAATGTCACCTTTGTCTCTAGGTCCTCTAAGAAACTTGCCACTCACAACTTTCTAGCGAATCTAAGATCATGCTGGAGAGCACTCACGTTATCCCACTCTTCCTTCTTCTTAATCACACTGATAATTTATGAGCAATTTTACTTCTCTGCTGCCCAGCCCCCTCTTGTTTCTTTCTGCCATGGACAGTTTGGTAAAATATATTGAAGATTACTTGAATGCATTATCGTCTACAGTGGCAGATGAAAACGTAAATTCGCAAGTAGGTTTGCAAATGCACAGGGCATTTTCGGTGAGGATTTCTTGTAGTATGAGTTGATCTCCGGCTGTGCAAGTAGCAGGTACAGAATCCCAGGATGCTGAAGATCAGAGCCAGCCTTTCAGACTGTGTCACTCTTACGTGTCACCAGCAGAGGTCCCAAGCACACCAGACATAAACAGTGGAACAGACGTTCATATGAGGCGGGACCAGGACTCTAAATATAATTTTCGAAATAATACTAACCCCTTCTATACGTGTGGGTGGATTTCTGGAGAGATTTTGTAAGACAAAACTGTGACTACTTGTTACTAATTGCAACTGTTATTTTGCTACAGTTTTGTAATCTCAGGAAAGTAAAAGCCATCCTGGTAGGCAGATTTTACAGCTCTATTCATGAAAACTTAATCTCCCTAAACAGCTTTAATGAATGCCTCTGAATATTCTTTCTCAATGGGTGAAATATGGATTAAGGCTCTTTATCGTCGTTAGGTACGGGACACCACTCAGGAACCTTGTGGGCGGCTGTCTTTTATGAAAGAGCCAAAATCTACACGAGGCCTGGTGCATCACGCCATTTGCAACCTAAATATCATGTTGCCAGTTTACACAAAGGTAATATACTGCAGCGTTGCAGCTTGTCAAATGAATCTTTGTCTTCCTCTGATAGATTCTTTCCATTGCAGTTGCTATTTGCTAAATCATTTGCAATGGGAAAAACAATGTACTTACTGTACTGGTAAATGCTGAGATTGGAGAGGGGCTGGAGAAGTGACTCAGGGCTTGAAGAGTGCAATGATAGGAAGTGGCTCTCAGGAACATGGTGTTCTGCCTAGAATTCTCATTTTTCAGACTTCTTATGTTGTATCTCACCCTTCTTAGTTCTGATTGCAGTACTAGAGAATGGTGAGCTAAGAGAGAGAGAGATGCTCAGTTATTATGCATCCTTATAACCAGGCCTGGACTTGTCCATAGGCACACTAGGCCTTTGCCTAGGGTAGCAAAATCTGAAAGTAGCAGGCTGACGGAGGTTTTGCTGCTTTTCAGCTGTGCTGAATCTCATTCAGCAGAAAACAACCCTCTGATTCCTGACCCTGTCCTTCCCTTCCTAGGTAGCATGCAGGGGGGGTAAACCTGGAGCAGGCATAGCGGACCAGAGAAGAGCTACTGTATTCCCCCCCCCCCCCCCCGTGCATCCCCTCCCCTCCTGTCATTCAGGGACAAAAGGGGGAGGTGGTGAGCCCTAGAGATGACAGAGCAAAGGCGGATCATTTGAGGGAGCTTAGGAGGTGAGGGACTTGGCTGGGGGCGAGTCTATGTGTGTGAGAGAAAGAGAGAGAGGAACGGGGAAGAGGGGCAGTGTAGTGTATGTGTGAGAGATAAGGGATTGAGGCTGGGAGTGTGTGTGTTTATGATTGGGTGGGAGGTTAGGGAAGTGAAGCAAGGGGGGAGCAGGAATGGAGCACAGTAGGGACACCCTTCCTTCTCTGCAATTCAGACCCTCCCCCTTTGATCTCAGATTCTATCCCCCAGGTCCTGGAGCCTTTCTTTACTTCCTGATTCTGGAACTCCTCCAACCTCTGATCCTAGATCCTACCCCCTCTGATCCCCCTCTTACTCCCTCCTCCTCCCTTCCATCACATATCTTCCCCATCCCAGACTCCTGATCTACTCTCTATTATGCCCTCCTCCTTCTCAATCTTCTCCATTTCTTGTCATCCCCTGCCCCCCCCCTAGTCCTCTCAACTTCTCCTCATCCCTTTTCCAGCCCTTCTCCCTCTCCTCCCCCAATCTCCAATCATTCCTTTCCTTTCTTCATCCCTGGTCCCCCCCACGCTCTCCTCCTCTCCCCATCCCAGTGATCTCAAGAATCACTTGAGATTGCCTTTCCCTCACTCAGTAAAAGGAGCATTAAATTATACAGACAATAGCTAGTTTGGAAAACGACTTTATTTTTGTAATGTAAAATAAAAATGTTAGTCAGTGTGATTCAGAATTTTCTAAGTCCTGCTGCAGAATCTGTGAGGCTGTACCTTAGACCTTTGGATCCCTGCTGTCTAAACTTAGGGTGGGGGTTGAAATAGCAGCAATGATGCCTAGAGATGCCACTGTTTGTAACCTATAAATCACACAGGGCAAAAAGAAGATTTTATTGTTTGAAGGGTAATGTCCTTTAGCTAGAATGTCAGTATGAATGTCCAGTCTCTTGAATGGGCTCACACAGTACTGTTACTGGCCACTGTAGCACTATTGTCTGCTATCCTTGAGCCTACTGGCTTTTGCATTTCAGCTATTTGCCCTTGCATCTGTCTACCTAGCCCTCTGAAAACCGTTTGATTGCACCTTTGATGCACTTGAAGCTATTTCCTTGTCCGCTGAACATGCTGAACGAACTGCTGCCCTTGTCCTGTTCTTTCTGTTTTTCTAAACATTCGATGCTCTCTGGCTTCTCTCTCTTTTTTTTTTTTTTTTCTCCCTTTGCATGATACCCTGGGGCTGAAAGGAATCAGAGTCAGATCAAGAGCACGACGATGAGGTAATTCTGCTCTGCTAATACCACTTACTCATGAGCCTGCTGCTGCTCACTTCTCTTCACACGCAGTCAGGCTGACCTTCAGATTTCTCTGTGTTAAAATAGGCCACGTGCTAACCACTACTCCAGTGTGTCCACAGCAAACGCAAACAATAAGAGCATGTCCAGAAAAGCAAACAGCAGATAGGGTGCTGCGGGAAACACTGAAATGTAATTTCTTAGTTATGTATTTACCAATAGGAAATGACATTTTTTTTTTTGCTCCATATGAATTATGTGCATGCTACATTCTCAGCATGTGCCAATTAAAGGCAACAATTATGGGCAGCAGTTGTGTATTTTCTCCCTCAGTATTATCTGGTTCTTTGTTCCTTGAGCACTGCGTTGCACGAGGAAATTGGTGAACAGCAGAACCTACCTGTAATGCCCATGTATTGGTTACCTAGGAGTCTGTTATATCTTTTTATTGTTCTTTTTATGAGGGTAAAAAAAAAGTAAAATGGGAGATATTCACTGGGGGGAAAAAATCCTATCTTATTTTAGGAACAGCGCCATTTATTCCATAAAAGCTTTTGTGGACTTGTTTTTACTGTTCTTACACACTCATTAGTTTCTTGAGGGTGGTCACTGGAAAAAAGCAGACTTCTTCAAAATAGATTTGTGAAATCATTTTTCAGGAAACATTCAGAAAAATCTGAAGTTGATTTTGTCCAATCATTGGATTTACATTTTGGAATTCCAGAAAATCCGAAGTTTTCTGATCTACTTTGGATTTTTCAGATTTCTTTCTAATTTTATCCAAATCCGCCAAGAAACACTTTATGGATTTCCATAGCGGATCTGGACAAAAACTGTAAATTCCATTGAACTCAAACCAACTTCAAATGTGCCCAGATCCAACTTGAATGTGAATTGTTTGCACATCCACAGGTTGCGTCCCCTGGGCCTTGAACATGGTTTGTGTTTGAAAAACGTAATCCACTTCAGCTGATTCAACTGCAAGGAGGAGGGAGTGGCATTTAACCCATAATAATGAAAAATTATTTTGTTGATCCATATTTATTATGCACAGGTTCTACTTAGGTTATAAAACCCATGTATGAGGGGGGGGGGGTTGATTTTCAAACTGTCCAAATCGGGATACAATCCTGTAGAGGCACACAATTTGATTTCATAGTTTTAAATATTAAGCTTTGTTTCATATATATACAGTATATACTGTATATGCACGCATGCATACATAATACAAACAATATTGTTCTGGATCATTTATTTAAAAGATTTTGTTTGACCAGCATGATGACAGTGCACTAATGGTAAACCTGCATTTTGGGGGTGCTTCTCAAACAGCCCACAGAGCTGAAAAGTCCACAGGTACTTTTTACCCAAAGACCTCGTGGCTGGTTATTTCAAAATGTGCCTGCGGGACCTGGGCTACGAAAAGAGCCCACAGGCTTTGCACCTGCCTTCCGTGCTGGCAAAACTTTCATGTGGCAGATCGCTCACATTGTTTCAGTCACCCACCCTCACCCTGGCCCTGGGAGTGCCTCACTCCTGTCCCACTGTGGAAGCCCGCACCTACCTTTTAGCCAGGCAGAAGAGGGGAGTTTACCCGAGTGAATCACTATCTTGCTTCACTCATCCCCCATTCTATTTTGCTACCCCACCAATGCAAAAACCTGAAGCCAGGTTTATTTGTAGGACAGTACAAGTGTCTTCTGCCCATTGGATTTGTCTGTGAAAAGGTTTCCTCCCCCTTTAAAAAAAAAAAAAAAAAAGCAGCTGGTCTCATTAAAATGTTTATGAAACTGGTTAATGAGAGCAAAATGTGTTATTGATTTGTGTGCTATAAGAAGACTCACTGCATATATCCTAAAAGGCTGTACTCCACCCCAAGTTACGGATACACTGCATACCTGTTACCGGATACCCTTCATAACCCGACTATATGGCAGGGTTGAGTTCATGTTTCTGTTGCTTTTAGCTGTATGCTAACCATACATGCCACTGAGAAGCATTTATCTGGGATTAGGCTAGATTCAAATGAAGTACCCTCAAGGCTGGACACTCAGATCTCAGAGCTTCCAAATTTATCTCCATGTCCTGGCTTATAAAAACTCCCACTGTCAAGCACTGCACAAATATATATATACCAAAGACTTTTTTTTTAATCATAAAAAGAGAACAATATGAGCATTTTGAAGGTGGGGCACTCAGTCAGATTAGTGTTGCCTTTTTTAAAAAGAAATTTTACCAAGTGTAAGAAAATTCAATAGAAACTTCAACTGCAAGCTTGTATTTGTGGCTGAACTGCATCATTTTTCAAAGTGAACTACTAATTTCCAGGTGCAGACGTTCTGGTGTCAGAGGTGGGCCTGCAGAAAACTTATTGCTTTTATTGCACCATTGTAAGAATTATGAGCACCTAGTGGGTAAAAAACATGAATAAATAAATGTTATCCAGAGATGACAATGGGCATGAGTTTTCAAGACCCCACATATTCAGATAGAAGCAGAAGCAGTAAGAGGAAAATAAAGCATAATGGGATAAATAATAAGTAAAGTTGGAGTGTAGGGTAGAGGACATTGGTTACGAACTTGAGCAATTAACCGTGCCCTTAGTGTTGAGATGCAGGGTATGGCTGGTCTGCAGACCTTCATGGTGAATAGCATGAGGCTGAAATGCATGTCCTCTGTAAAACACAGGCTTTGTTGGTAACAATTTATTCATATGTATTCTTTCTTGTAGGCCGATGTGATGTCAGAAAAACGTAAGACTCTCCTTATTATTCAGCTTGTATGGAATTCAGCTAAGTATAGAGATGAGCATGAGAGAGACTGCAAGCTAAATGCCATCATTTCTTAAGACTACTAACAGTCATAGTATAATATAATGATAAATGCCAATAATAAAAATATGCATACTTACAGTGACCGCACTGTTTCAGTTGAGTAATTTGCAGCTAAACCTGTCAGCTAATTGTGGTTCTAAAAATGCTTAGACTAGTCACCCCTCTCACTTTCCTTGGCACCCCCAATGTTCCTGCTCTACGCTGTTGTGCTTGTTTAGATGCCCATTCCACATTTCTGTTTTCTCTCTCTTTGTTGACATAACCTTTGCCATCCCATTTTTATCCAAAAAAGGGTCAGTATCGCTTTTGAAGAACCGCACCCGTAAATTGTCTGTCTAGCGGATTATTGATCTGCTCGCATTAGACGCGTATTTCCAAAAGGGATACTGTCCACAATGTCTAAGTGCCCTGCCATCATTACCATGGTGAAGTCTGAATATGCCTACATGTAGCAGATTTCCAGTAGAGTCAATTGCATTCTATCACTTAGTAGAAAATGTATTTGTAGGAATTATTTGAGTCGTAAACATTTAAACCTTTTCTTCCCCCCAAGCGAAATTTTCACACTTTTCAGTGACTTTCAGGACCCTTCATGAGCACTTTTCCCCATCACAGGTTTCTGCTTGAAGAAACTACAGTCTCTTTTCTTTAATTTTTTTATTTTTGCAAAAATATGCACTTTAGGTACATTGCAGACCACTAGAAAGTCTCAGATTTCTATGGGCACTCACTCGGAGGGAAAGTAGCGGAAAACTCCAGGGGATGTATACGGAGCTTCACAGAAATCTGCGACTTGTTAAGTCTTCTACCCTGGTGACAAAACAGCCTTGTAAGCATTGTGAACGTACCGTGGTATTTCCCGGATTTCACACAGCCCTCTGGGCTGAGCCTTCAGAGGTCTTCTCCTGTTCTGTGTCAGCTGAAAAAAAAACACTTGACAAATCAGGCCCTGTGACAGCAAAGGGCAGACATTGTTTCACGTTTGCCCAGCTGATACAAGCACTATGCCATAAAAATCAGTTGAAAGTCCAAGAACTTAATGCAGTGTTGTTTCTTCCACAATATAAACTGCAAGAAATTTTAACTACCATTAACCACATTCAGAGAGCATTTCAAAATATATTACAATTCTTTTTTTTTTAAATTTAATGCAGATTTGTATTATATAGTTTTGTTTCCCCCCCTAATCTGGTTTTGTAGTCATTTCTAAATTAGAGCCCCATTTACTAAGCATTTTCCCCATAGACACAGAATGGGAGAAAAGCCATAGTAAGACCAGGTCCTTAATTTGCTAGGTTTACAGTCAACTAGAAACAAAAAAAGAAATTTGTATCATAATGCCAGAGATCCTAGTTCCAAAGCCATTATTCTTAACTAGGATGTATTTTAATTTGGCAAAGGTGTTTTCTTTATGCCAATACTGGTTTAGTCTGGTAGTTTGGGGAAATGGATCATTTTTCACTCTAAACACGTCTTCAGAAAAATGGGACTTTAAGAAGCCAAATGCACCTACAGAATTGGACAAAATAATATGTTTTGCTTTTGAAAAAAGTATCTCTGAAATGGAAAATGCTTTAAAAAGCCTCACTATGTGCTGTGCTATATTCTATAGTATGCAGCACATTCCGTATTGAATTTTTTCCGCACTGTAATTAAATTAATTGATGAATTCCGAGTGGCTCATTTTCTGGTTGAACACCAGTTGCCATGAATTAGCATGAAGCAGTCGACTGCACAGTGCACTGTATATGAAATCCAACGTGATGAGAATATATTCCTTAGGCACATGCAGAGAATCCTTTTAGGTCAGCTCGCCTAAATTCCGCCCTGCACACGTTGTGCCAATTTTCAAAGCAAATTTACGCCCATAAGTTCACTTTGAGAATTGCCCGAAAGAAGACAATGCAAACTAACCCGCACGACATCACCCCTGCTGTCTGCAGCACGTAACCTGCAAGGGTTAATTTATCTGCCTACTTTCTTAAATCAAAAGTGTGCACATTAATTCCTGCACCACTGCCCCCTCGCTCCCCCCACCCCCACCCCTAGAATGACTATTTTTGGTGCGGAGAGAAGAATGGGGGAAATCTGGTTATGTGCATACATGGATGCACATGAACCTGTGTTTGAAAATTACCCCCGCCCATGGAAGGCACCTTCCAAAGCGATTCACCCGTGTAACCTGCTGTCCGAAAATACCCTGCCCTTATGGCACCTTAAATGTCTGTGCATTGGTTCTGCAGCTTCCCTGCTGTCAGCCACGTTGACAGGGAGGTGTTCATGGGGTGGTGTCTTTTGGTGGAGGGAGGAGAAGTAGGCGTATAGACAACATTTTCAGATCTGGGCATGTGCTTTTTTTTCATGACAGCTCCTGTCCACAGGGAAAGCAGATGCAAGTGACCAGAGCTGCTTTCTGCTAGTGGCATGTTTCAGAGTGGAAGTCTGCACATACTTCCCCTTTGAAAATTGGAGCAAAGACTGCAGGTAAAAAGAACCCATGGACCTTGTATCAGTGAGGTTCGTTAGAAACTGGCCCTTATAAATGCAAAAATTGTAACAAATTTAATTAGTATGTAAAAATGACTTGTTCTTTGGGGCCTGGATGTTTCAAAGTACCATTAGTTATTATTTTGCCAATGGGGAAAAAAATCTTTGCACCTGTTAATAAGGTGTAACAGTGCTGTCGTACAGTAAGCAGATCCTGTAATGTTCTAAGGAAATATTTCTTTCCAGGGAGGGTGGCAGAACAGCCTCCTTTTTAACATGCTGGAGACAAGGACATTATCTGAATTCAAGAAATCACGGGATGAACACAGGGGATCTCTGAGGGACTGATAGGAAATGTAAAGCCAAATAGCTCGTGTGGATAGGACAGTCTATATAGGCCATAAGGTCTTTTTTTTTTTTTTTGCCATCGTTTCTAATTGACCATTATTTCTCTGACAGTCCCCGCCAGTCTGGTGAACTGCTTTAAGATCTATTTTGCATTGAATGCTGCATATAACTAGTACTTTGTACTTGGAATTATAAAAAGGGATAAACTATGGAGCATGCATAGTTATATGCATGCTGCATATAACTAGTACTTTGTACTTGGAATTATAAAAAGGGATAAAAAAAATACTTCACCATGGTATGTTGCATAATGATTTCATGTAATCTTAATTTATTTATAACCATGCCTTTTAGTGCCTTGACATAAAGTTGCGTCCCCATTGTTTGCTACACCTTTGCTTTGCATGGAAATAACTTGGCTTGCATATGCTATACTGTGTGTGTGTGCGTGTGTGTGTGTGCGTGTTCAGTTTGAATGTCTCTGATTCTTTGGTTGCTGTACATTACATTTTTAATCTTTTAAATTCATCTTTACGTTGATTCACAATTAATTCTTAATTTTCTTTTCTTATTTTTCCCTTTCTTGTCTATTCATTATTTGTCCAGATAACGAGGATGGCTCCAAGGAAAGGACCATACCTCTTAAAAGCAAGAAATTGTGTCATTGTTTAGTTGTGAAATTCCTTTAGGTGAAATGCCGGTTTGCAGCTGATTTTTTATAGATTACTATGGAACTCCACACATGATTGTAAATCTTTTGATTTTGTTTATTAAGAGAAATACCCATACTACAGTTATTAGTTGTGGCTCTGAAAGTTTGCTACCACTGGCTTTCTCTTAGAGGAAATCAACCTCCAGTCAGTTTTAGTCTGTTGTAAAACTTTATTTTCTTTTTTTTTTTCCCCCCTTTGGACATTGATCTATAACATCTGAACAATCTTGAGATGCTTATCTGTGTGATTCCGCTATGTTCCCACTTTGTTTCTGTTTGTTGATTATTTATTACTGTTTCTGTTTGTTGAATATTTGTTCCTGTATCTGTTGATTGTTACGTCTTTATTTACTTGTTTCCCTGGGTATTTGGTTTGTTATTGCTTTGGTGTTGTATGTGTGAATGTGCTCAAGTGTGAAATCTAAGCAAGTTATTTCCTGCCCATTTTCCTTTCCAGTTTTATTTTCCTTTAGCTTTGCTTCGCTCTTGTGTCCCAAGACCCTCTGGATGCACCAGCCATTCCCAGCCCATTGTGTTGACTTCCTTTCTACTTCAAACAAAGACTCTTGTGTCGTTTCAGTCCTGATTACATTTTCCAATCTCTATTTTTGATTTCCATTTTACTTTAATGTTTTTCATTCACCTCAAAGATGATGAAGAGACAGAATCTACAGAAACATCTATCCTGAAAAGCCACTTGGTTAATGAAGACCCCATATTAGCAAGTCCTGATTTGCTTTCGGAAGTGACTGAGATGAAGCAAGAATTAATCAAAATGACTGCAATCTTGACCACTGATTCTACTGAGAAGACAAGACCCATCAAAGTGAAGGATCTTGTGAAAGGAGCAGAAGAAGAACCAGGAGAACCATTTGAAATTGTCGGAAGGGTGAAGGAGGACTTAGAAAAAGTCAATGAGATTCTGAGAAGTGGAACATATGCAAGAGAAGAGCCAGAGCCCAAGAGAATCCATTCGGATAAACCATGCATTGAAGAAGAAGAGTGGATTGTTGTAAGTGACGAGGAGGTTGAAGAAGCCAGACAGAGAACACTTTCGGAAGTCAGTGAACCTCTGTGTGTGGAAATTAGGATTGACAAAGGCCCAAAGGAGGAAGTGTCAAAAGACATGACAGGAATAGTGAACTACCTTTCAGAGGATCTGAATACCTATTTGCCACTTCATGAAGTTTCTAAGACATTCGAAGAAGATTTTATCCAAGAAAGATTTGAAGCTGTTGTTATCAGCAGGGGATCTGAAAAGAAACCACAAGACTCCAGTTTAACTGAGATACAGACTTTACAAGAACAGAGCAAAGCAGTTTTTGAAATTAAAAAACCTGTTAGAAGGAAATTAAAAGAGAGAGAACAACAAAAGGAAGAATGGTTTCAAGGCAATGAAGATCAAGCTAGTCTTACCAAGTTTAGTTCAGAAGAGTCATTAGATGAAGAATCACATTTAATTCTAGCACCTGCTTCAGATGTTTCTTCTGTGTCACCTGTCATAGAAGAGACTCCCATTGGCTCAATAAAAGAGAAAGTTAAGGCTCTTCAAAAGCGAGTAGAAGAGGAGCAAAAAATGTTTACCAAAAAACCTATTAAACACCAGGTAAAGGGATTCGTTGGTGAGGAGTCTGCCAAAAAACCATTACAGTTACATCAGCCACCTATTTCCCCCTCTACTAAAACAGAACGACTGGAAGAGACTATGTCAGTTCGAGAGCTGATGAAAGCATTCCAATCAGGACAGGATCCATCCAAGGAAAAATCAGGACTTTTTGAACACAAGTCCGTAAAAGGTACAAAACAAAAGCAGCTCTCTGAAGAAAATAAGTCAGCAGCAGAGTCTGAATTGACTCCTGTCAGAAAGGTCACCAGAAAGGAGGAAGCTCAAGCAGAAGTAGTTTATTCAGAAAGTGAAACAAGGCAGGTACTTTCACATAGAAAAGCAGACATAACAGACAGACAGACAGACCAAGAGTGCCAACAATTTCAGGTATATGGGGATTTAGAGCCAACAGAAGAGGTACAGGTTTCTGATGAGCTTAGGAAAAAAGGTATAGAAATTGTTTGTTCCATATCACCCCCTGTAGATGAACACACAGATCACAGCCATAAAGCAAAAGAATCTTTCTATCCTGTATTTGATGAAGAATGCACAAAGGAGGTTCCAATCATGAAGAGAAGAATGACTGATGAGCATAGAGATTCCGACCTCCAGATTAGCCCTGACAGAAAAACATCAACAGACTTTTCTGATGTCATTAAAGAAGAACTTGAGGACAATGACAAATATCAACAGTTCCGAAAGATTTCAGATACCGAAGCAGCACAATTTCAATTAGAACAAATATTAACAAGCCCTTTCAACATTGCCTTCCCTACAGAATGTGTAAAAGATGGATTTTTTCCTGCTCTGTCTCTGCAAAGTGGGGCTTTTGATGGCAGTTCTGATAGCCTGAAGCATGAAGGTGTTGCAGATTCTCCTAGTGGTAGTCTCTTGCTTGATGGAACACCTCAGGTCAGCTCTGAAGAGAGTTATAAGCATGAAGGATTGGCAGAGACTCCAGAAACAAGTCCTGAAAGCCTTTCTTTCTCACCAAAGAAACCTGACCAGAAAACTGAACCTCCTGACAATGACTCCAAAACTAGCTCAGTGCACAGGGAAACAGAGCCACATTCACCAGGAGCACCTTCACCAGTTAGTGGTGTGAAAAATATTGCTGTACTTAAGGACTCCAACATCTGCAAGCCTTCTGCTGATGATTTGTCGGAGGAGGTGGGCGTGCATCTCATTAAAGGTGAATCTGCATCCCTAGCGCATGATAGTGATGCCCAGTATTGTGATACACCACTACAAGACAAAACAGCTGAGGTGTGCTCTATTAAAACTACTTCTAGTGATTCAGGTCCAGTTACTTCTGAACAATATGATGCAGATATAAGTATTTCTACAAGCCCTAAGGAAAAGGCAGATGAACTGTTGATTAGTAAATCAATCTCTGTCACAAAAGATGTTAGTAGTGAGACTAATATTTTTACCAAAGATCTCTCGGAATCAGCAGAAAACAATGTCTCTTTAAAAACAGATGAACATTTAGAATATGAATTTCCAGTGGCTATTAAAAGTCCACAGGGATTAGAACTTTCACTTCCTAGTCTTGACATTGAAAGTAGCAGTCCAGTAGCAGATGAATCAATTGCTATCAGTCATAAAGATTCTTTGGAAGCAAGTCCAGTGATAGAAGATAACTCCTCACACAAAACCCCAGATTCCATTGAACCAAGCCCTACAAAAGAGTCACCTTGTCGTGACTCCCTTGAAAACAGTCCTGTGGAGCAAATGGCAAAGACTAAAATATTCATGGAGCAAGTTGCCCAGATTAGCTCTGTCAAAGCAGATCTTTCATCAGAACTGGTCTCTATACGTTCTAGAATTCTTCGAGATCCTGATGGAAGTGCTGAGGATGACAGCTTAGAACAAATATCTCTCATGGAAAGTTCAGGAAAGAGTCCTCTATCCCCTGAAACCCCTAGCTCTGAAGAAATTAGTTATGAAATCACACCCAAAACATCAGATACACAGTCACTAGCTAAACCAAGCATAATTCCTGAAGTTACTGAAGAACCGGAGGATGATGATTCAGAAAGTGAGCCAAGGAAGAGATTTACACCTGAGGAAGAGATGTTTAAGATGGTAACAAAAATAAAAATGTTTGATGAACTTGAACAAGAAGCAAAGCAGAAAAGGGAATATAAAAAAGAATCAAAGCAAGAAGAATCTGTACTTGTGCCAGACGCAAGCAGTGCACAGGAAGCTGAATCGGAGGAGGAAAAAGTAAAAGTTTTGCATGTCGAAGATGTACAAATTGTAGTCATGTCTGTTGAAAGTCGAAAAAGTTCTTCCTCTTCAGAAAGCGAACCTGAGTTAACTCAGCTAAAGAAAGAAGCTGACTCTGGTCTCTTGATGGAGCCCGTAATCCGGGTACAACCTCCATCCCCTCTCCCACCCAGTATAGATTCTAGTTCAAGCCCTGAAGAAATGGCATTTCAACCTATTGTTTCCAGGCAACATACTTCTGGATTGCAAAAGGAAAAATTAGAATCTGATGAGCCACTAGATGAGACGGAAGGAAAACTACTTATAAAAGGTATAAAGCATAAAACGTCTGCTGAGGGACCAGATGTTCATCACGCTGACACTGACATAACAGAATTGGATGAAACAGAGCTTTATAGTACAAATGAAAGTGATATAGTAAGCCCTAATGGCCCATTGACACACTTAAGTGAGGGATTCCACCATGTGATTAGTGATACTAATAGAATGACAGATACACAGGCTATACACCATGATGTCCTATCACAAAAAGATACTGATGATTCAGAGATGTTTATGTATAAAAGTTTTACTGTTATTGAAACTAAATCTCACAAAGTAGATGGCCCCCATATACATTATGACTCCCAATATACTGAATCAGAATTTAATGGGGTGGACAAAACAGTTCAGGAACTGGAATCTGATATGGTTTCTAGTCCATTTTTGGATGGTGATCATACGGAAATTGATAAGGCAGTCAGAATATTCAAAAAAGCTGATTATAGTGAACATTCTACAGAAGAATGCTCAGCTTTTATCATTGACAAAGATACATTTGACACAACACATGCTATGGTTGTAAACTATACTGACACTGATGGTGTAAGTGAAGTTCCACAGATAACAAGTCCCTATGAAAATGTCCCTTCAGAACATTTTTTTCCTGATACTGACAATAGAGCTGAAATTAATGAAGAACAGATATCTTCCCCAGTATTCACTCCACTGCTTGAGGATACATTACTGGCAAGTCCTATTAGCACACAGGCTTCATGTAAAGAGAAATTATTTGAAGATGATAGTGAATTATCAGTATATTCAGAAATAGGATCAGAACAAGTAGATGTTTTTGGAATCATGCAGTTAGATACAGAAAAATCCTCCACAACTTCTTGGCCTTCAGATATCAAGGGACTTGACAGGTCTGCTGAAAAGGACATGTTGTCAAGGGATAGTGAAGAGGAGCCAATCAGTAAATTGATTATTACAAAATCAGAAACAGACATTGACTCATGGAGTGCAGTACGAGAAGATGATGCAGCTTTTGCAGCTCGAGTGAAAGAAGAAGAGCAAAAGATATTTGGTTTGATGGTAGACAGACAATCCCAGGGTACAACACCAGATACTACCCCAGCACGAACACCCACAGAGGAGGGGACACCCACAAATGAACAAAATCCTTTTCTATTTCATGAAGGGAAGCTTTTTGAAATGACCCGAAGTGGAGCTATTGATATGACCAAGAGGACCTATGCAGATGAAAGCTTTCACTTTTTCCAGATTGGAGAAGAATGTACAGAATTAACAGAAGAAGTATCATCTGCAGAAATCAAAGAAGAGATTACAGAGGCTGAAGTTCCCAAAACCACAAGCTCATCTCAAACATTTGGTCCTTCAGAATTATGTGAGACAACCACTGAAATGCATGGATCAGATGAGGGTGTGGTAGCATTGACTGAACTTGATCAGCAAAGGACTACAGAAAAAGCAGAGGAAACAAAAACCACAAGTGTTAGTTCAGAAGTCACAAAACCAGAACAGAAATCTAGAATACCAATTAAAATGGGCATTTCAGCTTCACCTGTATCACCAAAGAAAGAAACCACTGGGCAAGAAAGTTCAGATATATATTCTTTCTCCATAACTGATACTGGGGATGTATTTGACACCACTCAGGTACCTTGCCCTTCATCTCCTGAGCAGTTGCTAACAGATGTTCAGTTAGATTTTTCCACAGTTGCTAGATCTGTGTTTCCTGAACAAGATGAGGAGTCTCCAGACTCTTCACCAGAGGAACAGAGATCTGTGATTGAAATCCCTACTGCCATCATGGAGAATGTGCCTCACATAGAAAGTAAATCCAAAATTCCTGTAAGAGCTAGTGCTTCTCTTTCAACAGTACCTCAGTCATATTTAGAAGAAGATGGGTGTGCACTATCAGATGGCATTCTTGATGAAGATGAGCAAAAACCAAAGTCTAAAATTCCTGTCAAAGCAACTTTCCAACGAGCTGAGCAACATTTTACATTCACAGAGACGTCAGTCTGTTTATCAGAGTCCTTCAGAGCCCCCGAAGTAGCATGCAAACTACCTTTAAAACAAGATCATCGAAGCAAGTCTGAATCAGATGCAAGTTCTTCCTCAGACTCCAAAACAAAGCACTCAGGAAAAACTAGAAGTTGTACTGAGGTAGAAATGGAGACCAGAGAACAGTCCAGTCAGGTACTGCTCGAAACAGAATCAGATGAGGTGACTAAACCAAAGATATTTTCTTCAAGATTGCCAGTTAAGATGAAAAGCTCTTCATCTTCCCATAGCTCTACCAGTCCCACAAAAGACAAAGAACAATTTTTTGAACTTTATAAAAATTCAATTGATTTCTTTGAAGAGATTAGTGATGAAGCATCAAAGTTAGTGGATAGAATTACACAGTCCGAAAAAGAACAAGAGCTAGTTTCTGATGATGAAAGTAGTGCCCTAGAAGTTTCAGTTATTGAAAATGTGCCACCTGTTGAAACACAGCAGTCAGTTCCTGAAGACATCTTTGACACAAGGCCTATTTGGGATGAGTCTATTGAGACTCAGATAGAGCGTATTCCTGATGATAATGTCCATGACCATGATGAAGGTATTTGTCATCTATGGGGAATCCCTGTGCTATGCATGTCATAGATTTTACATATGTAGTGATTTGTGTTTCATTTTATTTAAGCTTTTTTGTGAACGTTAATGTGTTTGTGCAAGCTGTGTTTGTTTGTTGTTGTTTTTGTTTTTGTTTTTTTGCTTTTTTGTGTCTCTGAATTTTCTTGTCTATAAAACAATCTCAAGATTGTATATTGTGAATGCTTGTGGAAAGCATTGACAATAAAAACACATGAGCCTTTGCTTTTGGCTCACCTGGCTTTTAAGGGCTGCAGGAGTTCTGAATTATGGTTTTCCTTGGATTTATTACTGTAGTGCATTACTTTATCCAGTGATGCTTCAATAAATTAGTGATCTGCACAGAATTGTTAATATTGACAATTGTGCATTGCCAAGCCATTGTTCTTTTCAATATCACAGAACAGTCCTGTTATTTTAAACTTTTAAATTTGTTGACACACTATTTTATAGATTTGCCACAGATTTGCTAAAGAGTTTCCTACTAGTAAATGATGACTTGTTGGCTTTATATGGAGCTTTTCTTTAAAGGGAAATTGTCATGACACTTAAATAAGATTTGTTTAATAATGTGCTTCTATATCTGTAATAATGTTCATTGTTGAAGGGAATAGTTCAATCAGACTAAATATATTTCCCATTCTTCAAGATTTTGATGTTACTTCAATACTTGATTACTTGAATATGTAATCAGGGTGACATAGTCAGTAATATTATTTACTAGTTATGACATAATCACATCTCGTTTCAACCAAAGCCCAACTTTTTACTGTTTTTTCTACTGTGATGCCTATCCACAGCTCCATTAAAGGAATAAAAGCAAGAATTAAAAAAAAAAAGTAAATACTGTTGTTTCGAAGGGTTGAGGTAGAACACTGGGCCTTATTCAATAAAAATTCTTCCATAAGTATAGAATGGAGAATAGTCTTTTTGAATAAGACCCATAATGTATTTTGGTGATGACATTCCAATCAAGCGAAATGGCTACCTCCATGTAAAGTTGACTAGATAATAAAATATAAAATCTTGAAAACTAAAATTTTAATTTTACTGTTTAATCATGTTATTGCCATAAACTACATACATTAAAAACTTCTAAAATATTAGAGGTTATGACATGCAATCTATGGGCAATTTGTGAATGACCAGAGAGTTTTAGAGAAAATTCTATTGTGTAACATGGGGGCCTATGTCAACAAATTTCCTGAGAGAGCTTCAACTTTTTAGCAGTCTATACTATAAATATAATTACCTCCAGAGCAGAAGACAAGAATAGGGGAAAACTTTACAATCAAGTGTTGTAAACAAGAGGAAAAGATGAATTATTATTTAAAACAACAAATATTGTTTGTAGCAAAAAAGCAGTAACAATAGGAATGTGTGTCATTATAAACCATGGTACAACCACTGCACACATTCATAAGTTTTCAAGAGAAACTGAGGAACTGCAGTAACCATTTCTCTTGTTTTTCATATTCTGCTATGATGATATCATCATGTCCTATTCATAACTGAATTTTACTGCTCTGAAGCAGATATAAAATGGCTATTTAGTATTTATTTTAAGATATGATGTATCAAGTCAAAATCAACTTAAAAGAATACAGAATTGACGTAGTTGATTCATCCAATAAAATTCGTCCAGTATGTTAACAGTTATGATTGCTTGTCCACATTATTTTAGAATATTCTAGGAATTCAAAAACATGGTAAACAAGGACTGAAAATTTAGTACAGAGAGCATAATCTAATGTACTGTGAATGCATTCTTCTAATTTTCTGTATAAATCATTGATTTACTAGACCGCTCTACATAGCGTGGTTGTTTAACAAAATATCTTTTAAAATTCTTTTTATAGCTGAAAAAGCCAAAAATAGCTATTTACCCAGAAAAGAAGAAAATGTCCTTTTTGTATGTGTGCATGAGAGTTTCCCTTTAAAAAAAAAAAAAAGTACTAATTCTTCCAGCACCGAAAATAAATGCCTAGAACACCACTGGAACTAAAAAAAAACAAAACGTAATCTGTGTTTCCATAATAAGCTTTCAAAGCACTTGCACAAAGGCAGCAAATCTGTAACAGTGGCAAAGATGAAAGCTCAGACTCCCCAGGCCCCTGACAAGCAGGTTGAGGGTTCCCCCCACCTCACCCCTCATTCCATGTTACAGTGGTGACTTGTGTTACCTACAGCACTCTGCCAGGATAACACAAGTTGTCAGATCCAGCATTTCCAGAGTTCTTTCCATGGGAACCATGGCTCTGCTTGACAGTGCTGTCGGCATACTGTGGTAAGCCGGCTCGAAAAAACCTGGGCAGCCACTGTAACACTCTGAAATAAAGTAGGAAGCCAATAGGTTTTCGAAAGGGGTTCTTTTACTTTTCCCATGCCTCTTCTAAATTCTTGGTTAATCTAATCTGGTCCTAAGCATTTACTTAAAGCAACAGGAAATTGGTATTCAAATTTACCCTCAAGCATTTAGATATATAGTATTATAGCAGGCACAATATGCTGCAGTTTCTATTATATCTGAAGTCAATGATAAATACGCATATCTTAAAAATTCTAATAACGAAAAGTCTGTCCCTGTGGAGAACCCGATTATGTACACTTTTAGTGGTAGCACTGCTGAACTTGACCTTTCTTGAAGATGATTACAGAGGTATGGGAACAGACGGCTTTCATTTCTGAAACCAGCTTTATTCTTTTCTTTTTTCTGGCTTTA
This sequence comes from Rhinatrema bivittatum, assembly GCF_901001135.1. NCBI lineage: Eukaryota > Metazoa > Chordata > Amphibia > Gymnophiona > Rhinatrematidae > Rhinatrema > Rhinatrema bivittatum. Next base: position 291,635,274 of record NC_042615.1, read on the forward strand.
GATTTGCCTTGACGCAGCCCTTTGCTCATGAAAAGCTCCCAGGGTAGCTCATGTTTTCTGAGCTGTATGACCGCCGCAAAAGTGGTATTGCTTTACTCTCAGGGCATTGCACTCTTTTATCAGCCTTGCTTCTGTATTTTATGGACAATCTGTGGCTGTTTTGTTTTGACCGTCTTTAGATCCACAGGAAGACCAAGAAAAGACAGAGGAGAGGCTGGCTCACATTGCTGATCATCTTGGCTTCAGCTGGACAGGTATAATATAATGCAAAATATATTTCTGAACTGTGTTCTCTCTCTAAATGAATCTTGAACGTATTGGGGGCTAATGACATTTAGTGGGTGACTTTTTGAAGAGAATGAGAAAGACGTTGAATGACAAGCTGTCGTAGTTTTGATCAGACCTCTTCTAACAAGCAAAGCTATTTTTAATTATGTCTGGGTTGGAGACTTTCTGCCTCTGCCTTCTGTCAAAGTGTACAAACCATTTGCGGTGTGCTATATGCTTCACAACAGGTATCTGGCATTGTCTGCTGTGGCGAGAGAAAGAGACTATAGAGATTAAGATACAGCAACTTCAGAAAGCAGAGGAGGAGGTAGAACCTATAAGTTCTGTAGTGACATCTGAGAGTTTAGATTGTGATTCAGTAATTCAACTAAGTCCTAAAAGGTAGGTGCGAAGTTGTGCAGAATGGACATTAGCACATTTGTGTGCTGCTATAGCTTTGCAATTCATATGTACAGCTGGTTTGTTTTCTATTTCAGGTTAGTATGGAAAGCTATGTGGTGGTTTCATGAAGCAATTGATCATTCCTTTCCCTAGCCCTACCTTTTCTTACTAGTTTGCTTTGTAGGATGTAGTTCTGAGCTGTAGAATTTCCTATTGTAGGTGAGGTGGAGTAGAAAATGAAGTTTCTTCATGTGCTAAAGCAGGAATGTGTGCTGTGGATACTATCTCCTCCTTGATGAGAACAAATCAAACAAGATGCAGTGGCTAGGGAAAGTCTACATCCCCTTCCAAAATGTTTCTCTTTTAATGTTTTATAGTCTGGAAGTAAAATGTACATTCAGTGTATCCACACATCCTATCCCACAACAGCCAAGTGAAAAATATATTCCAGAATTTGTAAGAAAATGATGTAGAAATTAAAAAAAAATGGAATTGCTTAGATGGGTGTCTCCACTCCATTGAACGTCTGAAATAATCCTAAATACTTAAAGCTCTGGTGTAATCCACCACCTTCAAAAGTAAATTGTCCCCATATGTGTTCAGTTTTACTGATTCATATGATAGGATAAATTCAGTTTTTGATGGATCTCTCTGTTGAATAGTACATTTCAAACAAAGACCCAACCATGAGCACCAAGGAACTGCCAAAAGAACTCAAGGACAAAGTTTTAGAAAGGCACAGATCTAGGAATGACTATAAAAGAATTACAAAGTCCACAAATATACATCAGAGCATGGTTAAAATGATTATTAAGCAGTGGAAGATGCATAGTGCTACTAAGATCCTGCCTAGGTCAGGCCATCCCATCAAACTGGATGACCAAGCAAGAAGCAGATTGATCGGGGAGGCAACCAAGAACTGATAGCAGCATTGAAAGAGCTACAAGTTTTCCGTGTCTAAGACTAGTTAATGTATTAATGTAGCAACAGTATTCCAAGTACTGCACAAATATGGCCTGTATTGTAAGGCGGCAAGAAGGTCCTCCTTGAATGCCATTTGAAGTATGCAAAGAAGCATTTGGGCAAATCAGTGGCAAAAACTTTTGTGATTTGACAAAACTAAAATAGAACTATTTTTGCCTAAATTCAAAGGGTTCCATGTGCGCAGACCCAACACAGTGCATCACCCAGAGAATATCATCTCAACTGTGAAGCATGATGGTGGCAGCATCAAGTTATGGGGATGTTTCTCATCGGAAGGGACTGAGGCACTTGTTAGGATAAAAGGGACAATGGAAAAAAACTTGCAGTGCCATAGAACAGTAGAGGTGGTTCTGATTTAGCTAAAGGCCAAAGAAGTAGGAGGAAACTCATATAAAAAATATAAAAATATAAACTCATATAAAAAATAGAAGTATAAATATAAAAGAATGGGAGATTTGTATTTTTCTTGCAGTTTTTTTCCTCATTCATTCCTATGGAGTAGGACTGTTTTATTTACTTTGAGTAAATTTAAATGAGGCAGTTTAGTGAATAAAATGAAGACAAAGATTTTGAGATTCTTGTCTTTAGCAAAGTTGACATCACTAGAGTGGGATGTTCATTTAGCTTCATCCACCCAAATGAAGATACAGGTAGTATCTGGCAAGCAAGTGCATATCATGAAACAGATTTAGAGGGTCTTGCATATTGTAATAAAACAGCATATTATGTGATTCCAAGTCAAAAAACACATGTAAAAGGGGGTTTATGCAATTTATCTGGCTTTTGAAGTGCAGCTTACAAACATAGCATATGAACTCTCGAGGAGGAGGGAGGTTACCTAGGATGTCATTTTTATTTGAAAAACTTAATAAATAACTTATGCACATGAAATTTTCTAAGTTCTGATTTGATGTTATTCAAACTAAGTGCATGGTTCGGAGAAATGTATCCTTGAAGGATACTAATGAAACAGGAGAGTTTGGGCATCCCAACAGAGAGGTTCCATTAAAAGCAAACATAGTCCATGTGCCTATATGTAAAAAATCACCGAAGCTAATGATTTCCAAATTACCCCTAACAACTGAAAAGCAGGTTGATAATACAAACAAAAAACACACTTTGAAATGTCTGTATGCCAATGCCAGAAGTCTAAGAAATAAGATGGGAGAGTTAGAGTGTATAGCAGCAAATGATGAGATTGACATAATTGGCATCACAGAGACTTGGTAGAAGGAGGATAACCAATGGGACAGTGCTATATCAGGGTACAAATTATATCTCAATGATAGGGAGGATCAACTTGGTGGGGGTGTGGCACTTTATGTCCGGGAGGGTATAGAGTCCAACAGGATAAAGATCATACAAAAGACTAAATGCTCAGTAGAATCTATATGGGTAGAAATCCCATGTGTGTTGGGTAAGAGTATAATGATAGGAGTATACTACCGTCCACCTGGACAAAATGGTCAGACAGATGATGAAATGTTTAGAGAAATCAGGGAAGCTAACCAATTTGGCAATGCAATAATAATGGGAGATTTCAATTACCCCAATATTGACTGGGTAAATGTAACATCAGGATTTGCTAGAGATATAAAGTTCCTAGATGTAATAAATGACTGCTTCATGGAGCAATTGGTACAGGAACCAACAAGAGAGGGAGCTATTCTAGATTTAATTCTTAGTGGAACACAGGATTTGGTGAGAGAGGTAATGGTGGTGGGGACACTTGGCAACAGTGATCATAACATGATCAAATTTAAACTAATAACTGGAAGGGGGACAATAAGTAAATCTGCAGCTCAAACACTAAACTTTCAAAAGGGAAACTTTGATAAAATGAGGAAAATAGTTAGAAAAAAACTGAAAAGTGCAGCTGCAAAGGTTAAAAGTGTTCAACAGGCATGGACATTGTTTAGAAATACAATCCTAGAGGCACAGTCCATATGTATTCCACACATTAAGAAAGGTGGAAGGAAGGCAAAACGATTACCGTCATGGTTAAAAGGTGAGGTGAAAGAGGCTATTTTAGCCAAAAAACATCCTTCAAAAATTGGAAGAAGGATCCATCTGAAGAAAATAGGATAAAACATAAGCATTGTCAAGTTAAATGTAAAACATTGATAAGGCAGGTGAAGAGAGAATTTGAATTGAAGTTGGCCATAGAGGCAAAAAACTCATAATAAAATTTTTTTTTAAATATATCCGAAGCAAGAAACCTGTGAGGGAGTCGTTTGGACCATTAGATGACAGAGGGGTTAAAGGGGCTCTTAGGGAAGATAAGGCCATTGCAGAAAGACTAAATACATTCTTTGCTTCCGTGTTTACTAATGAGGATGTTGGGGAGATACCAGTTCTGGAGATGGTTTTCAGGGGTGATGAGTCAGATGAACTGAACGAAATTACTGTGAATCTGGAAGATGTAGTAGGCCAGATTGACAAACTAAAGAGTAGCAAATCACCTGGATGGATGGTATGCATGCTAGGGTACTGAAGGAACTCAAAAATGAAATTTCTGATCTATTAGTTAAAATTTGTAACCTATCATTAAAATCATCCATTGTACCTGAAGACTGGACGGTGGCCAATGTAACCCCAATATTTAAAAAAGGCTCCAGGGGCAATCCGGGTAACTATAGACCAGTGAGCCTGACTTCAGTGCCGGGAAAAATAATGGAAACTATTCTCAAGATCAAAATCGTAGAGCATATAGAAAGACATGGTTTAATGTAACACAGTGAACATGGATTTAGCCAAGGGAAGTCTTACCTAACAAATCTGCTTCATTTTTTTGAAGGGGTTAATAAACATGTGGATAAAGGTGAACCGGTAGATGTAGTGTATTTGGATTTTCAGAAGGTGTTTGACAAAGACCCTCATGAGAGGCTTCTAAGAAAATTAAAAGGTCATGGGATAGGAGGTGATGTCCTTTCGTGGATTACAAACTGGTTAAAAGACAGGAAACAGAGAGTAGGATTAAATGGTCAATTTTCCCAGTGGAAAAGGGAAAACAGTGGAGTGCCTCAGGGATCTGTACTTGGATCAGTGCTTTTCAATATATATATAAATGATCTGGAAAGGAATACGATGAGTGAGGTTATCAAATTTGCGGATGATACAAAATTATTCAGAGTAGTTAAATCACAAGTGGATTGTGATATATTACAAGAGGACCTTGCAAGACTGGAAGATTGGGCATCCAAATGACAGATGAAATTTAATGTGGACAAGTGCAAGGTGTTGCATATAGGGAAAAATAACCCTTGCTGTAGTTACACGATGTTAGGTTCCATATTAGGAGCTACCACTCAGGAAAAAGATCTAGGCATCATAGTGGATAATATTTTAAAATCGTCGGCTCAGTGTGCTGCAGCAGTCAAAAAAGCAAACAGAATGTTAAAAATTATTAGGAAGGGAATGGTTAATAAAACGGAAAATGTCATAATGCCTCTATATCGCTCCATGGTGAGACCGCACCTGGAATACTGCATACAATTCTGGTTGCCACATCTTAAAAAAGATATAGTTGCGATGGAGAAGGTACAGAGAAAGGCAACCAAAATGATAAAGGGGGGATGGAACAGCTCCCCTATGAGGAAAGGCTGAAGAGGTTAGGGCTGTTCAGCTTGGAGAAGAGACAGCTGAGGGGGGATATGATAGAGGTTTTTAAGATCATGAGAGGTCTTGAACGGGTAGATGTGAATCGGTTATTTACACTTTCGAATAATAGAAGGACTAGGGGGCATTCCATGAAGTTAGCAAGTAGCACATTTAAGACTAAATGGAGAAAATTCTTTTTCACAACGCACAATAAAGCTCTGGAATTTGTTGCCAGAGGATGTGGTTAGTGCAGTTAGTATAGCTGGTTTCAAAAAAGGTTTGGATAAGTTCTTGGAGGAGAAGTTCTTTAACGGCTATTAATCAAATTTACTTAGGGGTAGATTTTCAAACAAGGCGCGTTGGCGTACTTTTGTTGGCGCTCCAGGCGCAAACAAAAGTACGCGGGATTTTAGTAGATACGCGCGGAGCCGCGCGTATCTGCTAAAAACCTGGATCGGCGCGCGCAAGGCTATTGATTTTGTATAGCCAGCGCGCGCCGAGCCGCGCAGCCTACCCCCGTTCCCTCCAAGGCCACTCCGAAATCGGAGCGGCCTTGGAGGGAATCCTCTAACGCCCTCCCCTCACCTTCCCCTCCCTTCCTCTACCTAACCCACCCGCCCGGCCCTGTCTACACCCCCCCCTTACCTTTCTCCGGGGATTTACGCCTCCCGGAGGGAGAAGTAAATCCCCGCGCGCCAGCGGGCCTGTTGCGCGCCGGGACGCGACCTGGGGGCGGGTACGGAGGGCACGGCCACGCCCCCGGACCGCCCCGGGCCGTAGCCACGCCCCCGTACCTGCCCCCAAAACGCTGCCGACACGCCCCCTAAACGCCGCGGCAACCGGGCCCGCCCCCGACACGTCCCCCTCGGAGAACCCCGGGACTTACGCGAGTCCCGGGGCTCTGCGCGCGCCGGTAGGCCTATGTAAAATAGGCTCACCGGCGCGCAGGGCCCTGCTCGCCTAAATCCGCCCGGTTTTGGGCGGATGTAGGCGAGCAGGGCTCTGAAAATCCGCCCCTTAGGGAATAGCCACTGCTATTAATTGCATCAGTGGCATGGGATCTTCTTAGTGTTTGGGTAATTGCCAGGTTCTTGTGGCCTGGTTTGGCCTCTGTTGGAAACAGGATGCTGGGCTTGATGGACCCTTGGTCTGACCCAGCATGGCAATTTTTTATGTTCATATGTTCTTATATTTACTACCCAGCAACTTATTTTTTTTTGTTTTATTACTTACTGCTCCCCTGGAGCAGAAGTAGTTTGCGCGCGCCGGCCAGTTGCCGCGTGCGCTTCTCTGGGACAGCAGCCTATGGCCGCTGTCCTGGCCAGCCTCCGTCCTACCCTGCCCCGCCCCTCTCCATGCAGGCCACACCCCCGGCCTGCCCCTTTTTTAGGACCTGCCACTTGTGCGCATATTGGGCTTTACGCGCCTTGCCGGGCCTTTTAGAAAATAAGGCAGCTCAAACAAGGCCCAGCCATACGCCTAAAGCCCGATTTTTGAATGCACAGGCCTTTTTAATTCTTGCCTTATATATACAAGCTACTTTATATGCAAAGTAGCTCATTACCATATTTCATTAGGTTAAATGACGTGTTGTATTTAAAATACCAAGCTGTGAGGGAGTATACAGAAAACTCCCTTAGACCACCTTAAGGGACTGGGCACAGCAATATCACCCAGTTCTCACCAAAATATACGGGGCCTAGATGCATTAAGTGGGTCCCGAGGAACAGACATTGGCCCACCATATGAGAAGATCTGCTATGTTTAAGATTTGAGAGAGACATTACATTAAGACCTGCTATGTTTAAGATTGCTACTTGCTGAAGTCAAGATGAGCTGCCTACATTGTTTTGTGTGTACAGTCTCTTTTGTTATTTGTGAGAGGCCTGAGCTTCAAGGTGAGCTGCCTGATTTCTTGGTTTTGTTGTGCACTTTCCTCTGTTTCACTGTAAATAAGCTGAACTTAAGGAACAGCCAGAGTCTGCCTCCTTTTTCCTCTGGCTGCTCTCAACATATGATGGTAGCAGTGGGGTATCTTGCCTAAGTGGGAAGCACTGACAAGCTCACAGCCACAGCAAGAGAAGAAGAAGAAGAAAAAACTGCAGAGGTTTTTTTTTCTTTTTCCTGAGACCTCCAGTTCTACTCACCCAACTGTTGTATAACAGGACACTTGTATATTCAGAGGTCAAGCAGTGAGTAAGGACTGGACTGGTCAGCAGGATTTTTTGTTTATACCCCCTCTCCTATCCACGGAGAGGTATATAGTTTGGAGGCAGCTTAGTAAGCAGGAGAGATGAAACAGGTGATCCAATTCCTTTCAACAGGGCAGCAACAATTACAAATCGCCTGTAAATGCAAATTGATCGGCAGCAGACATTGCAAGAGCAGGTGGTGTGGCCAGTAAACAGTGCTAAAGCAGATAGCCCAAGCTGTGCAAATGGCTATAACCAGTCTATCTTCAGTGTCACTGACACTTCTTAAGATGACTCTTTGAAAAGACCAGATGGATTCTTGAAAGGTTTTGAGTGCATAGTATTACTGGCAGGTTGGCCAAAGGATAGGTGGGCTACCTATAAAGGGAATCTACTCACTGGGGTTAGTCAAGATGCCTACAAAACAGCTAATCTGGAAGGGAGGGCCACCTACCAGGAATTCAAGGTGGCCATTCTTGAGTGAGCAGGACTCACCCCGTAACTAACAGTGGTTTTAGCAGGGAATTCTTCAGGCTGGTGAAAACCCTAGGAATCTCTTCCACAGACTAAAAGTTGTCACTTGGAAGTGGTTGCTCCCAGAAGGGAACACCAGGGTGGAGGTAGCCAAAATGGTTCTACTGGAACAATTCTAGGATAGCCTAGACTGGCTGATGCAACAGTGGGTTTGTCGACACCCAAACCTTACGCTAGAAAAGGTTCTGAAAGTGGTGGAGGACTATTACCAGGCCCAGATCATGCCTGAGGCACCATGGTTCCCAGAGAACCACCTGACCAAGGGAGAAGATGACAGAATTCTAAGAACCAGAGGCCCCGACAACCAGTATTGCAGACCTGGCTGGACTTTACACCTCAAGCGAAAACCTCAGCCAGACCACCATGTTTCAACTGTGGAGGGAAGGGGCTATTTTGCCTGAGATTGTCCTTGCAAGGGAGAGCAGCCATGAACTTTACACCTCAAGCGAAAACCTCAGCCAGACCACCATGTTTCAACTGTGGAGGAAGGGGCTATTTTGCCTGAGATTGTCCTTGCAAGGGAGAGCAGCCAATGGACATTAATGCTATGACCCCACACTTTTGTAACTTTGTGGATGTCTCCAGCCAGAGAGTTTCTACTTTTGTGATCTCTGTTGAGCTACATGGCTTTCCAATGCAAGCATTAGTGGACTCTGGATGTGTGAAAATGCTAGTTCGGAGAGACTCAGTGAAGCAAATCCAAATTGACTAATACAAAGTGATGATCCTGGCATGCATTCACCAGGATCATTAACAATATCCAACAAACCAGGTGCAACTGAAGATCCCGGACAGCCAAGATATGATTGAGGTAAGCATACACCCTTGGCTACCCTACTCTGTGATCATAGGACGGGACTGTCCAAACATCAAATGTCTCTGCAACCAACTTACAAGTTTGTCCAGCCATAACCATGAAGAGTTGGATTTTCCAGAATTCTTCCCATTGGATATCACTGATATTTTTCATAAAGACTCTTAAGACTCCTAATTCTCGGACACAACACTGACAGGACAAATACACCTATGCTGCTAATTTAGAGATAGCAGGAGAGGGGGTTCGAAATCGGAGGAAGAACAGCCACCCACCCAAAATGTCTTACCCTGGCCCCTTGGAGTGAGAAAATGGGGGTGACCTGGGGAGCTTTAGTAGGGCTCAGAGGGAGGATGAATAATTTAAGTGGACAGAAAGTTCCTGGAGCTCAGCTTACAGACTCGGTTTCTCCCTATTTTGTGATGAAAGGGGATTTTCTTTACCCAGTCAGAAAGGAAAGTGTGGAAGGGAAAGTAATAGAACAACTCCTAGTTTGCAAACCCTATTGTCAGAAGGTCATGCAGTTAGGACACAGCCAACTTCTAGGGAGTCATCTTGGAGAAGAAAAGACATGGGAAAAGATACTGGCACAATTCTATTGGCTATGCCTTCATAAACAGGTTCAGTAGTTTTGCCAGTCCTGTCCTACCTGCCATCTCACAAAGTCTGCTAGAGTATGGGCGGCACTTTTCATACTTCTTCCACAAAACTATATACGGGAAGGAAGCCAAATGGCTAAATGACATAATCCACACACACATACCACAGCATAACACGAGATCTGCAAATAAAGCACTACTTGGAATTCCCACAGTTGCAGCTGCCAAACTCACTACAGTTCAGGAAAGAGCATTCTCACTGGCAGGCCCGACCCTCTGGAATACACTCCCCGAAAACATAAGACTCCAGAGTAATATGAAAGTTTTCAAAAAACTGCTCAAAACCTGGCTATTCCAACAAACCTATAAAGACGGTTTTGGATAAGCTGAATGATCATTTACCTCCCAATACACGCTCAATCCACAGTCCGTTTAACTAGTCTAGCTACCATTGTATATAGTAAATCAATGCTCATTAAATGATCTGCTAACTGTTCTATTGTTCTTATTAATACTTCCACACTATGTAAACTCCCAATACAGCATACCTGTATATTACTGTATTGATCACAAATTGTTATCACAAACTGTAATTTTCTTTATGTTCGTTCAGTGCACATGTTTTACGTTTTATGTAATGTTTGTTTCAATTGTAAACCATTGTGAAGGCCAGCTCCAAACAATGGTATATAAAAACAAATAAATAAAATAAAATAAATAAATACCAATGCTTATCAAAGAGATCCCTTTTGAATGAGTGAGCATGGATCTTGTGGGGCCACTAGAGAGATCGACTTGAGGAAATAAATACATTCTTGTCATACTAGACTGTGCCACCAGATATCTAGAAGCAGTGCCACTATGGAATATGAAGACCCTGTCAGTGGTGACTGCCCTAATGAAGGTTTTTTTCATGATTTATGCTGCCCAAGGAGATCCTGACAGATTAGGGTACCCCTTTAATCTCCAAGATCATGAAACAACTCCGCATCTTGCTCAAGATAAATACTCTACAGACTACGGTGTATCATCTGCAAACCAATGGTCTAGTCAAGTGCTTCAGTCAAATGCAAATGCTGAGGAAATTTGTGGATGAAGATGGCAAGAACTGGGACACATTGCTACCATATATGCTGTTCGCAATTCTCAAAGTACCACACAGCTCGATAGAGTTTTCCCCATTTGAGTTGCTCTACGGGAGGAGCCCAAAAGGAATCTTGGACTTAGCTCATGAGAACTGGAAAGACAAAGTGAACCCTGACAGAACCTCGTTAACTATGTGCTCCAAGTGCAGGATCACTTTAAAAAGGCTGGGAAGAGGCCCACCTATGTCTGGAAAAGGCTCAGTGTTCCCAAGTCCGAGCTTGCAGTCATCCCTCAGGCCAACAAGTATTCCAGCCAGGCCTTGTCCTCCTCCTATCTTTGGAATGCAAGCTGATAGCCCATTTAAAAGGATCCTTTGAAGTTTTGGAGAAAGCAGGGCACAGAGATTAGAAAATAGCTCAACCAGATAAATGAAATAAAGCCCTCAAATTTACCACATAAACCTCCTGAAGAAGTGCAGTGAGGTACAAGAAAGGAGAATTTGGCCCAGAGGTCGGACCTGAAGTGGATCGAGATCATGTCCCTTTCGGAGAACAACTGTCCACTACACAGACAGCTAATAGAGAAAAACAAGGAGATCTTCTTGAACCTGCCCAATCATACCCTCCTGGTGGAAAATGAAATCATTACATCTCATGACGTGGTATGGCAATGATCCTATCAGACTCCCGAGACCAGGAACCACATCATTGAGATCAAAGTGAAGGAGATGCTCCAACTCGGGGTAATAGAGGACTCTAACAGTAATTGGTCCTCACCCATAGTATTGGTGCCCAAGCCATATGGGAGCATAATGTTCCGTGTCGACTTTAAAAAGGTCAAGGAATTCTCAAAACTCGACACTTATCTGATGCTTGAGCATCTGGGATTGGCCCAGTTCATCTCTACCCTCGAGTTTACCAAAGGGTATTGGAAGGTGCCTCTCATGTCCTCAATGAAAAAGAAGACTGTGTTCTCGATGCCCGGTGGACATTTCCAGTTCACTGTACTCCATTTTGGCCTTAATGGTGCCCCCACAACATTTCAACGATTGGCCAGCCCATATCAAGGATATGCAGTTGCCTACTTGGATGACATTGTGGTCTAAAGCCCAGATTGTAAGACACATCTCAGCCAACTGCAGGCTGTCCTAACCAGTTTGAAGAAAACAAGACTAAAGGCTAACCCAAAGAAGTACTTGCGTGGGGACAAGAAGTCCAATATTTTGACTACACTCTGGGGAAGGGCAAGGTCCATTCACAGTCCCAGAATATGGAGACAATCACCAGGTGCCAGTTCCACAAACAAAAGTGAAAGTGAGCGCTTTCCTAAGCCTTACGAGATACTACAGAAGGTTTATCCCCAATTACTCAGAAATGGCGGAGCCTTTCACAAGGCTCTTGATAAAGAAAGCACCAGAGAAGATACAGTGGTCAGAGGAAGCAGAGAAGACCTTTAGAGCCAAGAAAGAGGCAATATACTCCGAACCAGTCCTGGTAAGCCTGAACTTCACCGAACCCTTTATGGTGCAGACTGATGCCTCTGAAGTTGGCTTGGGAGCCATCTTAGTTCAAGAGAGGGATGGTCAAGAACATCCAGTGACATACATTAGTCGGAAGTTGATACTACAAAAAAGGTGATATTCAACAGTAGAAAAAGAGGTCTTGGCAGTCAAATGGGCCTTAGAGACCTTACGTTATTTCTTGCTGGGACGGCAGTTCACACTAATAACAGACCACTAACCACTTCTATGGATGAATAGAGACAAGAAGTCCAGCGCAAGGGCTATGAGATGGTTCCTGGCCCTACAACTATTCAACTATAAAATCTGACATAGGACAGGAAGAGAGAATACCAATGCATGGATAGAAATCCCTTGTGTGTTTGAGAAGACTATAGTGATAGGAGTATACTACTGTCCACCTGGTCAAGATGGTGAGATGGACAGTGAAATGCTAAGAAAAATTAGGGAAGCTAACCAAATTGGTAGAGCAGTAATGGAGATTTCAATTACTCCAATATTGACTGGGTAAATGTTTCATCGGGACATGCTAGAGAGATAAAGTTCCTGGATGGAATAAAGTTTTATGGAGCAATTGGTTCAGGAACCGACAAGAGAGGGGGCAATTTTGGATCTAATTCTTAGTGGAGCACAGGATTTGGTGAAAGAAGAAAAGGTGGTGGGGCTGCTTGGCAATAGTGATCAACATATGATCAAATTTGAATTAATGACTGGAAGGGGGACAGTAAGTAAATCCCTTTCAAAAGGGAAACTTTGATAGAATGAGAAAAATAGTTAGAAAAACACTGAAAGGAGCAGCTACAAAGGTAAAAAGTGTGCAAGAGGCATGGTCATTGTTAAAAAATACCAACCTAGAAGCACAATCCAGATGTATTCCACACGTTAAGAAAGGTGAAAGGAAGGCAAAACGTTTACAGGCATGGTTAAAAGGGGAGGTGAAAGAAGCTATTTTAGCCAAAAGATCTTCATTCAAAAATTGGAAGAAGGATCCAACAGAAGAAAATAAGATAAAGCATAAGCGTTGGCAAGTTAAGACAGGCTAAGAAAGAATTTGAAAAGAAGTTGGCCGTAGAGGCAAAAACTCGCAATAAAAACTTTTTAAAATATATCCAAAGCAGAAAGCCTGTGAGGAAGTCAGTTGGACCGTTAGATGATCGAGGGGTTAAAGGGGCACTTAGAGAAGATAAGACCATCGTGGAAAGATTAAATGATTTCTCTGCTTCGGTGTTTACTGAAGAGAATGTTGGGGAGATACCTGTACCGGAGAAGGTTTTCATGAGTAATGATTCAGATGAATTGAACCAAATCACAGTGAACCTAGAAGATGTGGTAGGCCTGATTGACAAACTGAAGAGTAGTAAATCACCTGGACCGGATGGTATACACCCCAGGGTTCTGAAGGAACTAAAAAATGAGATTTCAGACCTATTAGTAAAAATTTGTAACCCTATCATTGAAATCATCCATTGTACCTGAAGACTGGAGGGTGGCTAATGTAACCCCAATATTTAAAAAGGGCTCTGGGGCAATCCAGGAAACTACAGACCAGTAAGCCTGATTTCAGTGCCAGGAAAAATAGTGGAAAGTGTTCTAAATATCAAAATCACAGAACATATAGAAAGACATGGTTTAATGGAACAAAATCAGCATGGCTTTACCCAAGGCAAGTCTTGCCTCAAAAATCTGCTTCACTTTTTTTAAGGAGTTAATAAACATGTAGATAAAGGTGAACCAGTAGATGTAGTTGAGGCGCCCTATTGAATCCGACCGCTCGACCAGTCAGGAGGCTTCCTGTTTCTTCGTAGGAGCTGGGAGAGAGGCCCGTGCAGCCGGTGCTAGAACCCATCGGGGTAAGGCCATTAACTCTCGCCCTACCTCCTTGGGTCCCCGCACCGGCCACGTGGGAGCTTCTTAGCCGCCTTGCTCCAGCCCTCCTCGCCATATCGACGCGATCCAGGCCCCCTCCTTCTGACCCGGCAGGCCTGAACGTCCGATGCCGCGTCCACCCCTCGGAGTCGCGCCGGTGACATCACGGGAGAGCGACCGATCTACACTTAAAGGGCCGACCCGCTCCCAGGTGCCGCGCGCCGAAGGAGCGCGACAAAGGGGTATGCCCCTTTGTGCGCCCCTTCGTGCAAACCTGTGCCTGTGGGGTCCCCCAACACATCTCAGTGGTGACTATCCAACCATATCCCACCGAACCCTACGCCGCAGACGCAGACCTACCACAGTCAAGGGCTCGCCCTGTCTAATCCACCCAGATCCCACCGAAAGACTGGCTGGACTCACTACAGGTCTACCCTTTTTCATAAATTGTAACTATTTTTCTACTACTTACTTACTCTGCTGATAATCTTGCTGATAATCTTGCTGATAATACTGCTGATAATACTGCTGATAATACTACTGATAATACTACTGATATCTGCTATCTCCTACCCCTGTGTTCACTCCTCCTCCTCTCCCATCAGCACTTTAGTTGTCACGCCTACTGCTTACTATCATTAGCATTCCTTGTGCACCCGAACTAAATCTCTCACTTGGCTCACCCCTATCTCTCCCCCCCAGTAACTTCTCCTCATCTACGTCTAGATACTACCATGGAAGCATTCTCCATCCCATGCATTCACTTTCCACTCTCCAGACACCGTCCCCTCAACATACATTATCCCCCCCACTCCGCAAATCCCTAATCCCCATTCTAATCTCCCCTCTGACTCAAATTCTCGGCCTTACCACTCTCTCCATAATTTTTTTCAATGCTCAATCCCTATCCAAAAAAACACCCATTCTTAATGACCTCCTCATCGACTGCAAGCCTGACATCTGCGCAGTTACAGAGACATGGCTTAAAGAATCAGATACCGTCCTCATTAACCAACTCCCCACCTCCTCCTACAAATTCTTCTCCATCAACAGACCCAAAAAAAGAGGAGGAGGCCTCTTGCTAGTGGCCAAGAAATATCTAAAGCTCAAACCCATTCCCATAGCCACTCCTCCCAGGCTAGAAATAAGCCTCTTCAGGTCAACCACCCTGCAAATCTGTTTGATATATGCCCCTCCCACATGCCTAGAAGCTAATCCTTCTCCCCTAATAGAATTCATTGTTGATTGGATAAAACCCGACATCCCCACCTTCATCCTTGGAGACTTTAACCTCCATGTTGACTCTCTTCCTCAATCTGCGTAATGCGAATCCTTATTACAATCTCTACACGCTTTAGGTTTCCAACAAATCATAACATCCCACACACACAAAGCCGGACACATTTTAGATCTAATGTTTGTCAATTCGGCTGTCCATGCCACTAACCAACCCTCCTCCACCCCTATACCATGGTCCGACCACTTTCTGATAGAAGGCCTCTTCTCTATCAACACACCTCCCCCTAACAACAACAACAACAATAAGACCATAACATTCAGAAAACCCTGCCCTAGTGCCGACCTAGCGGATGCTCTAGCCACATCACTATCCAATTTAAATTGCTCAGATCCAGATTCAGCTCTAGCGTCCTGGAATAACATTATAGGAGACTTTGCCAATAAACTCTGTCCAGTCTCCAAAAAAGTTATAAGGAACTCCTCAAAATCCACCAACCCATGGTACACTCCAGAAGTGAGAACCCTAAAAACCACTGTTAGGCAAAAAGAGAGACAATGGCGCAGAGACCAGACCCCTCAGAACTCCGCCATTTACAAATCAGCTCTGCACAACTACAGACTCTCCACCCAAAAACATAAATGAGATTATTACGCAAAAAAATTCCATGACTACAGATTCAACCCCAAAATACTCTTTTCCTACGTCTCAGGTCTTACCACTCCTATCCCTCCTACTACACCTGACTATGATGCCTTCATCCATTCTGAATGTTATCTCTTTAAGAGATTCCCCCCTTCTTCGAACTGTCTCTCACCCACCCTGCCTGGTCCCTCCTCCCCCACCCAACCCTCAATGCCCGCTCTTGACTTTGCCTCCACCATAGAAATCCAAACCATATTCAAAAAGCTCAAACCCTCCTCCCATCCTGAAGACCTCATACCCTCCAAAGCACTACTAGCTATACCCAACGCAATAGTCAAAGCCATAACCGATATCATCAACTGCTCGATTGCGCATGGATCGGTCCCAGATGCACTCAAGCACGCAGTAGTCAGACCCCTCCTCAAGAAACCCTCACTTGACCCTAAAGATCCCGCTAATTTCCGCCCAATCTCCAACCTCGCCTTCATTGCCAAGCTATTGGAAAGAGTTGTCAACTCCCAACTCATGAACTATCTGGAAGACCATCTGATCCTCCACCCATCCCAATTTGGTTTCCGGAAACACTTCAACACTGAATCCCTACTACTCTCCCTCTCAGACCATCTCCTCCAGGGCATGGGTCAAGGCCACAGCTACCTCCTTGCCCTCCTCGACATTTCATCAGCCTTTGACACTATTAGTCACCATCATCTACTAACACGCCTGGAGCACATTGGCATCTCAGACCTGGCTCTCACCTGGTTCAAATCCTTCCTCTCAAACAGAAAGTTCTTTGTTAAAATCGGGAACTCCACGTCCACCCCACAGCCCTTCCATCAGGGAGTACCCCAAGGCTCATCTCTCTCCTCCACCCTCTTCAACATTTACATCACCCCCCTCTGCCAACTCCTCACTGATCTCAATCTTAAGTTCTACCTTTACGCTGATGATGTTCAGATCATCATCCCTATCCAGAACTCCATTTCCAACGCCCTAGAACATTGGGAGAAATGCCTCACAGCCATTAACTCCCTGCTTACTAACCTCCATCTCACCCTCAATACGAACAAAACTGAACTTCTTCTCATCTCCCCTCACGCATCTTCCTCCTCTCCGCCAGCTGATACTACCAAACTCCACCTCCTTTCAACACAACCATCTGTGAGGGACCTTGGAGTTCTCTTGACCACCAACTAAGCATGAAGAACTACATAAATTCCATTCTCAAAACCTGCTTTTTCAAACTTAATGTGCTTAAAAAACTCAGACCCCTTCTACACACCCAAGACTTCCGTACAGTTATCCAGGCCACCATCTCGTCCAAATTAGACTACTGTAATGCTCTATTCCTAGGACTCCCGTACTCTTCCATTAAACCACTACAAATGTTACAACATGCGACAGCGAGACTCATCGCAAACTCCCGTAAATATGACCACATCAACCCCATCCTTAGAGACCTGCATTGGCTCCCCATAGCCTCTCATATTGTCTACAAAACCCTTACCATAATGCATAAAGCAATTAACACCCACAACTCCAACTGGCTAGATTTCCCTTTCACAATCCACCAGTCCAATCGACCCATTAGAACGACCAAAAAAGGCACCCTAGTTGTGCCTTCCCTGAAAACAGCCCATCTCTCCTCTACACGTGACCGTGCATTCTCCATAGCAGGTCCAACTCATTGGAACACACTGCCACCTGACCTATGCCTCGAACCATGTATGAACAACTTCAAAAAGAAATTGAAAACATGGTTGTTCAAGCAAGCTTACCCAGAATAAAAGACAAGCTTACCCAGAATAAAAAGCTACCACACCGTTTCCCAAAAATAGACAACTTTGCGTCTACTCTCTCTCTCCTCATACTGAGGAATCATATTTTGTTATCCTCTCTTATCTCATATTGAGGAACCATGTTATTGTTATTATTTCTATTCTTTTATACTTCTTGTTACCTCCCCTCCCAGTTTTGATTTCCCTGTTAAATGTAATTTCCTAGCTTAACCCATTTGATGTAAACCGGCATGATGTCCACAACTAATGCCGGTATATAAAAATGTTTAAAATAAATAAATAAATAGTGTATTTGGATTTTCAGAAAATCCTCATGAGAGGCTTCTAGTAAAAGTAAAAAGTCATGGGATTGGTGGCGATGTCCTTTCATGGATTACAAACTGGCTAAAAGACAGGAAACAGAGAGTAGGATTAAATGGATAATTTTCTCAGTGGAAGGGAGTGGACAGTGGAGTGCCTCAGGGATCTGTATTGGGACCCGAACTTTTCAATATATTTATTAATGATCTGGAAAGAAATACGAGTGAGGCAATCAAATTTGTAGATGATACAAAATTGTTCAGAGTAGTTAAATCACAAGCAGATTGTGATAAATTGCAAGAAGATCTTATGAGACTGGAAAATTGGGCATCAAAATGGCAGATGAAATTTAATGTGGATAAGTGCAAGGTGATGCATATAAGGAAAAATAACCCATGCTATAGTTTCACAATGTTAGGGTCCATATTAGGAGCTACCACTCAAGAAAGAAATCTAGGCGTCATAGTGGATAACACATTGAAATCATCGGTTCAGTGTGCTGCAGCAGTCAAAAAAGCAAACAGAATGTTGGGAATTATTAGAAAGTGAATGGCAAATAAAACAGAAAATGTCATAATGCCTCTGTATTGCTCCATGCTGAGACAGTACCTTGAATACCTGATCGCCGTATCTCAAAACAGATATAATTGCGATGGAGAAGGTACAGAGAAGGGCGACCAAAATGATAAAGGGGATGGAACAGCTCCCCTATGAGGAAGGACTAAAGAGGCTAGGAATTTTCAGCTTGGAGAAGAAACGGCTGAGGGGGGATATTATAGAGGTGTACAAAATCATGAGAGGTCTAGAACGGGTAAATGTGAATCTGTTATTTACTCTTTCAGATAACAGAAAGACTGGGGGCACTCCATGAAGTTAGCATGTGGCACTTTTATAACTAATCGGAGAAAGTTCTTTTTCACTCAATGCACAATTAAACTCTGGAATTTGTTGCCAGGGAATGTGGTTAGTGCAGTTAGTATAGCTGTGTTTAAAAAAGGATTGGATAAGTTCTTGTAGGAGAAGTCCATTACCTGCTATTAGTTAAGTTGAGTTAGAAAATAGCCACTGCTATTATTAGCAACGGTAACATGGAATAGACTTAGTTTTTGGGTACTTGCCAAGTTCTTATGGCCTGGATTGGGCAATGTTGGAAACAGGATGCTGGGCTTGATGGACCCTTGGTCTGACCCAGTATGGCATGCTCTTATGTTTTTATGTTCTCATATTCTCTGTCAAGAGAGATATGCTTTGTACAGAAAGATGCTTATCCCAGCAAGGCTGAGCTGAGGAAGAGGGTATGTGAGGGAGTATACAGAAAACTTCCTCAGACAACTTTAAGAGTCCAGGCACAGCAGTTTCACCTAGTTCATCTTAAGGTTAAGACTCACAGGGAATCCTGGGTGACGGGAGGAACCTTTCAACAGGGCCTAGAAGCATTAAGCGGGCCCTGAGGAAAGACAGAGATCCACCATATGAGAAGAACTGCTACTTTTAAAGTTTGAGAGTGACATTAAGTTAAGACCTGCTATGTTTAAGATTGGGACTTCCCTGAAGCCAAGGTGAGCTGCCTACTTTGTTTGGTTTTTTTTGCTTTAACTGCCCCTTTTGATATTTGTGAGAGACCTAAACTTCAAGGTGAGCTGTCTGATTTGTTGGTTTTGCTGCACACTTCCCTCTATTTCACTGTAAATAAACGGCACTTAAGGAACATCAAGAGTCGGTCTCCTTTTACCTCTGGCTGTTCTCCAGCCACTACCACTCAAGTTATCACATAAGTGTTATTGCTGCGTTAGGCATTTATTGTGCGTTAAACAGCATTTACTGCATGGTAAACACTGTTTAATGTGTGATAAACATTTAAAGGTGAATTTTAAAAGCTTGATATATAATTTAATTAGGAGAAACATGAATATGTCGGGCTCGCGCACGCCGAGTGGATTTTAAAAACTCCTGGATATGCACATAGATGACGTAGCATGCACTTCTCATATGTTTTCAGAAAGGAGTGGGGCATGGGCGTGAAACTGAGATGTGCCCGTAAATACTACGTGATCCAGCGCACGCAGATGCCCCCTGATGCGTTACTTTACTTCTGTTAAGGATGCTGTGTAAGTTCTAAAATAAAGATAAATAAGCAGATCAGTGGAGTTTTAAGGGTCAGGCATAACTGGGGGGGGAATGAAGGCTATTAAACCAGGGAGATTTGTAAAACCTATCTCTTTACTGGGTGAACTGGAGATGAACTTGTAATACTGGTCTCAGAGTGATGAACGTGTGCATATATGCATCCACGCGCCAGTTTTAAATTTACTGTCCCTATGCAGCTTAGTAAATGACCCTCTAGGTTTGTACCTAAGGCAATGGAGTGTCTTGCCTAGGGATGTGAATCTTTTTTTTACGATTTAAAATATTGTCTGATATTTTTTTAAATCGTCAATAATCGTTAAGAGTGCGATACAATAGAAATTCCCCCGATTTATCATGAAGAAATCGTTAATCGGGTTAGTGTCCACTAACGGGAGTTATTTGGGGGGAGGGCAGGCAAACCGGCACACCAAAACAACCCCTAAACCCACCCCGACCCTTTAAAACTAATCCCTTACCTTTCCCCACCCTCCCAAACACCCCCCCCCCCAAAAAAAAAACTTTTTACATGTACCTGGTGGTCCAGTGGAAGCCCAAGGACTGATCTCCCATCTCGGGCCATCGGCTGCCACTAATAAAAATGGCGCCAATTGCCCAATAAAAAAAACCCCACCCTGACCCTTTAAAACTGACCCCTTAGCTTCCCCCACCCTCCCGAACCCCCCAAAACATTTTACAAATACCTGGTGATCTAGCGGAAGTCCCAGGAGTGATCTCCCAGTATCGGGCCGTTGGATGCGCTAATAAAAATGGCGCCGATGGCCCTTTGCCCTTACCATATGACAGGGTATCCATGCCATTGGCCAGCCCCTGTCACATGGTAGGAGCACTGGATGGCCAGCGCCATCTTTAAATTCCAGAGTTTAATTGTGCATTGAGTAAAAAAGAACTTTCTCAGATTAGTTTTAAATGTGCCACATGCTAACTTCATGGAATGCCCCTAGTCTTTCTATTATCCGAAAGAGTAAATAACTGATTCACATCTACCCATTCTAGACCTCTCATGATTTTAAACATCTATATCATATCCCCCCTCAACCGTCTCTTCTCCAAACTGAAAAGTCCTAACCTCTTTAGGCTTTCCTCATAGGGGAGCTGTTCCATTCCCCTTATCATTTTGGTAGCCCTTCTCTGTACTTTCTCCATCGCAATTATATCTTTTTTGAGATGCGGCGACCAGAATTGTACACAGTATTCAAGGTGCGGTCTCACCATGGAGCGATACAGAGGCATTATGATATTTTCCATTTTATTCAGCAATCCCTTTCTAATAATTCCCAACATTGTGTTTGCTTTTTTGACTGCCGCAGCACACTGAACTGACGATTTCAATGTATTATCCACTATGACGCCTAGATCTCTTTCTTGGGTTGTAGCACCTAATATGGAACCTAACATTGGGTAACTATAGCATGGGTTATTTTTCCCTATATGCATCACTTTGCACTTATCCACATTAAATTTCATCTGCCATTTTGATGTCCAATTTTCTAGTCTCACAAGGTCTTCCTGCAATTTATCACAATCTGCTTGTGATTTAACTACTCTGAACAATTTTGTGTCATTTGCAAATTTGATTATCTAACTCGTATTTCTTTCCAGATCATTTATAAATATATTGAAAAGTAAGGGTCCCAATACAGATCCCTGAGGCACTCCACTGCCCACTCCCTTCCACTGAGAAAATTGTCCATTTAATCCTACTCTCTGTTTCCTGTCTTTTAGCCAGTTTGCAATCCATGAAAGGACATCGCCATCTGTCCCATGACTTTTTACTTTTCCTAGAAGCCTCTCATGAGGAACTTTGTCAAACGCCTTCTGAAAATCCAAATATACTACATCTACCCGGTTCACATGTTTATTAACTTCTTCAAAAAGTGAAGCAGATTTGTGAGGCAAGACTTACCTTGGGTAAAGCCATGCTGACTTTGTTCCATTAAACCATGTCTTTCTATATGTTCTGTGATTTTGATGTTTAGAACACTTTCCACTATTTTTCCTGGCACTGAAGTCAGGCTAACCGGTCTGTAGTTTCCCGGATCGCCCCTGGAGCCCTTTTTAAATATTGGGGTTACATTTGCTATCCTCCAGTCTTCTATTGGGCGCATAAGGAAAGTGGCCTAAATTAATTAGATGCTCAAACACTTTTCCCAGTGGGAGACATATTTTTAAAGTCAGTAACTTGTAAAATTCTGCCAAGAGCCCAACAGGTCCAGGAGCCTTCATCAATTTAGCAAGTTCAAGCTTTCCAATTGTGACAACAAAGGTTTAGAAAGTTTTGCCAAATGAAGATATTCTCTGATATTATCCTTCTCTTTGGGTATATCTGTATATACCCGTTGATAATATTTACAGAAGATATCTGCAATCTCCTTTCCAGAATTAACAACCCTGTTGGCATTACCTCTTATGGCCAGACTATATTTGGGTCCCCCCATGTTTTAGTAACATTTGCCAAGGTTTTACCAATTTTATTCCCATGTTGGAAAAATTTACTTTTATAATACATTTGGCCTTTCCGCACTCTGATGAAGAAGTGTATTTAGATTATTTTGTGTAGCTAAAAACAATGTTTTGTTCTGGCCAGTTGGGAACTTTCCATCATTGCTTGTCTAAGTGCAGTTGTTTCTCTAAAGCCAATATCACAGCTTTGTCTTTCTTCCTATATTTGGCTATATAAGATATAATGTCCCATTTCCCAAAACAAAACTGGGGAGTCCTAGTGCACCCCATTATGCAATAAGAAATCATCCCATTTCTTTTGTAAATATTCTATAATTTAGATCTGTATAAAGATACTTGGGAAATTGCCAAACCTTAGTTGAATCTAGAGGCTGGTGCCCTTCCAGATCCAGCCATATCAGCACGTGATCTGATATCATTAAGGAACTGATTTGGGTATCGACAATCCTAGAAAAATCTTCCCACCATGTTAATAAGTAGTCAATATGAGATTGTGTATTATGCGCTTGTAATATGTGAGTGAATTCTTTCTCACTAGGATGGAGAGTTCTCCAAATATCAATCACATCTAAGCTCTTGCTGAGATAAGCAATACCTTTATACTGAGAATTGCTAGATTTCATAGCTGGAAGCAGTTTATCTAGTTGATCATCATGGATAAAATTAAAATCACCCCCAATCATTAAAGTGGTTCGGACATATGGGAGCAGCATTCTAACTAGCTTCATGAAGAAAGTGTGGCTGTAATTATTAGCAGCATAGACTGCACAAAATACTGTGGGCTTACCATATAACGTGCCTTCCAAAGTTAAATATCTCCCCTCCGGATATATAATTTAGTTTGGTTAGTTTCTTGAAAAGGGACACTCTTGCCAATTAAAATTGCCACTCCCACTTTACAGGTGCCTAATGTAGCAGAAAAAACTTGCCCAGCCATTGGTGACGTAAGTTTTGATGCTCTGCTGTAGTTGAGTATGTATCCTGTAGCATGGCAATGTAAGCCTTTAATGCTGTAGGTTCTGCAACACTTTGTAGTGCTTAGTAACCGAAACAATGCCCCCTATATTCTAGATTATACATTTCACCAAAGCTACTGTCATGTCTCTGTCATAAAATAAACAAATTCCCAAATGACATAGACATGCCAACAGCCAGGGCTCCTCAGCCTAAGCCCTAGCCAGCCATGATTTCCAGAAGTTGTGACTCTCTTAAAAACAATCTTGTACTCTCTCATTGCTAATTCACCCATATAGTACTGCATAACCAAATCCTTCCCCTTCCCCTTCCTTTCTTTCTCATCCCCTCCCTTTCCCCCTCCTTCCTCCTGGTTTCTTTTCCTATATCCTTCTTTAAACCTCCAAAACACCCCAAATATCCTTTGCCCCACTATGGGTAACTGAACAGTGTCACATGTGGAGAACCCCACTCCCTCCTACCACACACACATCTCTCCCATCGAGCCAATAATGTATATTTCTGCTTATATATAACCTATTCTTGAAAGAAAATAAAATAAAGATAACAAAGAAAAAAAAAGTCCCATCGATATAGATATCCATCAGAAGAAATAGGCTCACATTTAGGCATAGGTACCTGTCAACAAGCATACATACACTCACAATAAATATATCCCTAGAACATTTAGTTAGGGATAATAGGAGAAATTGATATCAGGTTTCCTAGCAATGTCATAACAGTATATAATGAAGATTATAACCACTAAAATCCACCAAAATAAAATCCACCAAAAGTGGTGGGTATTTTAAGGGACACCTATCAAAAAGGAAAGTCACCAAAGCTAAGATCCAGAAAAAATGAAAAAGAAAAAAGATAAATAAATAAGAGCTGCCCCCCTGCATATTTTGAAATTTTGAGGCTATACAACTGAAAGTCTTCTTCAGCAGGAATTATTCAGTCTTCTTCAGTCTGAGCCGAAGTTTCCCCTTTGAGAGTCTTGGCCTTCAACAAAAGTAAGGTACAGTTTCCATCTCCTCTTGTTGCTGACTGCTAACTACCAGCAACTACTAGCTGTCTTCCAAATTTTGGTCAAAAGTTTTTGCCTCCTCAGGCATTTCATAAACATAAGTTTTATTGCGATATAGTACTTTTAGTTTCACAGAAAACTGAAGCGCAAACCGAATTTGCTGATTGGCTAGTTTAGCACAGACCGGGGAGAATGCTTTTAGATCCATATGAGTTCTGCATTGTACCTCAAGCTATGATTCCATCTGGTTTGGGTTACTGCAGTTCGATATACAAATGGTTTCCAATGCAATGGCAGAAAAAAATTCAAAGTTGCAATGCTCATTCACAACTGTTGAATCTTAACTACTCGCCATGGATTCATATAAGGTATCCCATTTATACACCTTCAAGGGTCCATCATTCCACTCCTTTTAGATATGCCCTCTTTGAAATTGTCACATCTTGCTGCGACCAATTGCAGGCCCACATTTCTGGAATACTCTTCCAGAGTACCATCGGACTCTAATTTGCACACAGACTTTCAGAAAGCATTTTAAGACCTATTTCAACATGCTTTGATTGTGGTCAAGGACTCTGATTCTTGGCATCTCAACTCAAGGTAACTGTTGGGTGTTAAGGTCCATGGGAAAACTGGCCACCCTGTAGATTAGTATTTCGCAATTTGGGCTTTTCAAGCCCAAATTGCATCTACATTAACAAAAATGTTGTTTAGCACACTTACTTCCACGAAGCAGGCAGTACGCACATGGAGAGGACTCACAGGCCCAGCACAACTGGGTGTGCATACCATGAAATTGCACAGGGCAACACACCCAGGGAGCAGTGGGAAGAGGGTGGAGTCAAGGTGTTCTCTTCCTCACAAGTCCCAGCAAGGCAGTATAGTGCCAACCAAAGCAGAAGCTATAGATTCAGGGAACATGCGTGTGCAGCTTCCACCCTTGACCACTCCCCTACAATGCTGCTCACTGAAGCCAGTATCTTTTTTTATCCCTTAAGATTGGCTTTCCCTGATAGCTCCCTGCTTAAACTAGTAGAGACATGGAACCCTCCAAGCAGCTATCTTTTTTTCATCTGTAGCCAATTCCTAGTCTGCGCCGCTGGCACCAGCCCACCCTTCAGCCAATGACTAAGAGCAGCAGGGACTGCATCAGATGGGGACTCAGGGAGGCAGAATTGCTTTTGGCCAGGGACCCGCCGGAAGTGGTTGAACTGTGCGGGGCTGGCCCAAAAGGGAAAATACTTTAGGAGCAGCATCAGAAGCTCTGGGCAACGTAGGGAGCCCATAAGAAGAGGAATGGAGGCAGAGGTGTGCCAGTGTACTGTGTCTGCCTGCATGGGGTGTGTGTGTGTGTGTGTGTGAATGCCAGCTTGCCAGCAAGGGGTGTGTGTGTGAATGCCAGCTTGCCAGCAAGGGGTGTGTGTGTGTGTGTGTGTGTGTGTGTGTGTGTGTGTGTGTGTGTGTGTGAATGACAGACTGCTAGCTGGGTTTTTGTGTATGTGTGTGTGTGAATGGCAGCCTGCCAGTGGGGTGTGTGGGTGAGTGTGTGTGTGTGAGTGAGAATGGCAGCCTGCTAGCCTGGGTTGTATGTGTGTTAGTGAATGGCAACCTGCCAGCCTGGGTGGTGTGTTTAGTGAGTGAGAATGGCAGCCTGCCAATCTGGAGTGTGTGTGTGTATATGTGTGTGAATGGCAGGCCTACCAATCTGGAGTGTGTGTGTGTGTGTGTGAGTGTATGTGTGTGAATGGCAGCCTGCCTGCGGGTGTGTGTATGATGGCACCCTACAATCCTAGGGATGTGTCTATAAGTGAATTAAACCCTACCAGCCTGGTGTGTGTGGTGTGAAGAAAGTTTGTGCCACCTCCACTAATGCATGACAAGTTCAGGGTTACTGAATATGAAAAGTTTCCACTTATGAGGAGCAGAGGATTTTTCCATCCTTATAAGTTTTAATTATTGAATGTTTTTGTCTGCTACTTTGAAATATTTTAATGCTGTTTGGAAAATTTGTTAAACTTTTAATATGTGTTCTTAATTATTTAGTGTTATTCTGTTATCAACTCTTTGGCAATATTCTTTTTATTATTGTGGTTTTTTTATGTTTGATTTATGAGGATTTATTCGTGATGTTATCACGAATGCCGGTATAGAAAAAATCAAAATAAATAAATAAATGAGGACTTGGGATGTTTCTGTTTTTCTGTTGATGCATTGCATACAGAGTCTGTTTTGTTGCAATTTCCAGTTTGGTTTCTTTCTACATCTTTGTATTTATACTTTATTCTGTATTTGGTTAGGGTTCATCTGTGTTCTGCATGTGTGACTGAGGTGAAATGTTCAACTAGCATGTAATTTCTATGTAGGGATTTAAAGCAGCTGATTTGTTCTGCTTTCCTAATAGGAAGTGTAATGGTGTTTTAGGGCCTGGTGTAATATTTGCAGTGATGCCTGGCCTTGTTTGAGTGCTGGCAGTTAATACTGTTTTGGTATGGGAAGTTTACTATGTCATTATTGACATTCAGTTTACTCAAGAGTTTTTGTAGGCTAAATCCACACCTATCACACATTACAATAGGCCTAATACCGTATGTGTTCTAAGTGTCTTTTTTTGCAGGGTTTTCTGGGTGGCACCACAGCAGTGCATGTTTTTCTGTACAACAAAATGGTACCAGCTATAGGGCCCAGCCATTGCCATTTTTACATACCGGCGGCCCGGAACCCCCGCTGAACGACCTCCTGCAGTCGATCTCCTGCCGGCGCCATTTTCCGTACGGAAAACGATTCGCGGCAAGAAATCGCTTCCTGAACCCCGCTGGACTCCCAGAAACTTTTGGCCAGCTTGGGGGGGCCTCCTGACCCCCACAAGACTTGCCAAAAGTCCAGCGGGGGTCCGGAACGACCTCCTGCGTCGAATCGTTTTTGTCTATGGCCGCCGCCATTTTGCGGCAGCCATTTTGCAAAATGGCGCCGGCTGAAGACAAAAGGATTCAATTGAGGGGGCCGTTCCGGACCGCCGCCGTTCTGGACCACCGCTGGATCCCCAGGTAATTTAAAGCATTTGGGGGGGTTCGGGAGGGTGGGGGATTTAATTTAAAGGGTCGGGGGTGGGTTTTAGGGGGTTGGCTCACGATTTTTTTTTTTTAATTTATTCTTTATTGAATTTTTTAAATCATTACAAAGAAAAGACTTTGCACAGAAATTCTGTAACATTATTTTCAACCTAGAAATACAATTTAAGGCATCATCTAGTATTCAGACCACTAACATTTTGAAAAAATAATAAAAAATAATAGAGGAGAACAGGGTCATTGGGAGTTACATAGAAAGGATATCAAGATATCTAATCAAATAATAAGTCACTCCTAAATATTTACCACACTTCATATGATCTGGATATCTAGCCCGTTCCCTGGTTGGGAGAGGAGGTTTGTAAAGGCCAC